>NW_027361870.1:26842500-27160000 GCF_039654945.1 Dendrobates tinctorius
AGTACAATAAACCTCATTTGAATCCAGAAATATAACTGAGTCCATCAGTTATTAGATATATGAAACTGAAATAGCTGTTGCAAAAAACAAAATTGTTATAAAGAAAAAAGGTTAACATTAATAGGGGTGCCCAAACTTTAACATATGACTGTAGCCATAAGTCTTCTGTGCTAGCTTAGTCATTGCATAACACAAAGAGAGGTCAACTTTCTAATATACTTAGTTTCTAATCCTCACTGTTTTCAAGATCTCCTGATGGATTACTGTATAGGGGTTTTGTCACGCTCGCGCCTTGGCTGAGTGGCGCGAGCCGGGGGTGTGTGGCCCCACTATGCCACAAACCAGACTACCCTGGAAGGGGCGTAACTACGGCAGCTACCTCGGTCTTCACTGGAGCCTCTGATGGTGAGGTCAGGCTTGTGCGGCAGGTAGCTGCCGGGTGCCACTCCAGGGTGGTGTCTGTCTGTGGCTGCTGATCCCACTCGGGAACAGGACACCTGGACAGGTGCGAGTGACAAGCAGGCGGAGACACAGGGCAAGCGGACACGGCTTGGTACACTGGCAGGCAGGCACGGCTTGGAGACACAGGGCAAGCGGGCACGGCTTGGAGACACAGGGCAAGCGGGCACGGCTTGGAGACACAGGGCAAGCGGGCACGGCTTGGAGACACAGGGCAGACTGGCGTGGTATGAGAAGAGACAGGTAGGGACCTGTTCACACTGCAGGTGTAGGCAGGAGGGAGTGGTGTATGTTGGAACAGGATCTGGACCTGTTCACACAGGGGGTGCAGGTATGGATATAGGCAGGAGTGTGGAGTAGGCTGGGCTGCAAGAGAGCCGTGCAGGCAGAGCGGCAAGGGAGCCGAGCAGGCAGAGCGGCTAGGGAGCGAAGCAGGCAGAGCGGCTACGGAGCCGAGCAGGCAGAGCGGCTAGGGAGCCGAGCAGGCAGAGCGGCTAGGGAGCCGAGCAGGCAGAGCTGCAAGAGAGCAGATGCTCAGACAGGGAGGACACAAGGAAAGACACAGCAGGGAAGGAAGCCACAGACAAGGAGAAAGGGAGACTAAGGTAGGACAGAGTACAGACAAAGTACTGGGACCAAGACTCAAGGGCCAGGATATTCAGCCTCCTGGCAGGCAGACAAGGTACAAAGCAAGACTAGGAGTAATCCTCCAGAGAAGGAGATACACACAACAGGGCCTGGCTTCCTCAGCAGCAAGTTGCTAACTGAGTATAGACATTGCACAGGCAATGTTTCAGTGGGTGTGGCAGAACTAAATAGTCAAGGGCTCTAGGTGATTGGTCAGGGACAGATTAGATAGGTGCACCCTGACTGCATAAGAACCAGAGAGATCTGGCGCCGCCCCCTATACACACATAGCCAGGAAACATACAGAAGAGCAGAGGCACAGAGCACAGGGCTGGCAATAGACAGAATTCACAGCATGACCCGGAGCAGTGAGTAAGTTGATGTGCGGGGGATGGGATGCCATGCATTGACGCCAGCAGAGCTGTTACAGTACCCCCCCTTTACGGCCCCTCTTCCTCAAGCCTGCCAGAATGACCTGAAGAAGGAGTATGGGACCACACACAGTCCAGGTTGACACGACATCCTTCAGGTAGGGTGGAGTATGTGTGCCATCAGGTTTCTTGGTGCCCAAGGGAGTCAGTTTCCAACACAGAGGGTACAAAGACTTCTTCCTCCAGATTGGCAAAAAGCGGGGCCCTGGCAGCTTCAGACTTCGCCCCTACATCAGCCGGCCAGCTAGAAACTGAAGACACCGCACAGAGTCCATTTTTAGCCCATTATCCAAAGAAAATTGGATCTCCTCCAGGTGAGTGAACAACGGAGATACGTAGGCCACAGTTCCCACCTCTGCATCCACCTGCCATATGGAAGGTGGAGGCATACATACAGGGAGCCATTTCAACCTGCTACTCAGAAAAAACTGGGCCCCCTTTTTCAGGTTAGAGGATAAGTAATGCTCCATCTTGGGACCTTCACCCACTGGCCATAGAGGAGCCGAGGGCATCCACTCAGGATCCATCTTCAGCCCTTTATCCTGGGGAAGACAATCAGGAGGCAGGGATGCTCTAGGGAGCAGATCACTGGCATCATTGCTGGAGATGTGTGACGAGGAGACCTCCGCTTCGCCCTCTTCGGAGGCGTCCTCAAAACTAGACTCGACGACCAGCAGACTGGATAAAGACGACTACTTGGCTGACTGAATCTGACGCAAGGGAACCAGACACCTCTTGTCACTTGGTTGTCTCAGGCGCGGTACCTTGCTGGGTCTCCAAACATAAATGGGCACCAGGATCTCTGGTTCAGAATGACCCATGGGCATACCAGACAGCCAATGGAAGATGAACTTCTTCGTATACAAAGCTCCAACCTGGAGCTGTAGTTGTCCTTGCAGGACTAGACTGTTCTCAAGGAGGACTCGGCCACCTTTAGACGATGTCCACGCTGGGTCCTGGAGCTGAAGAATGGAGATCACACACCGACTCTGTATGGCTGGTGGCTCGAACACCCCAAAGCTCCCAGAAGGCAATGAAACAGTCATAGGCTTTAATGGAGAGGGAGAACTCTCGCCAGGGGCAGCCTCTCCTACTGGCCCAGGGTTCTGGAGTACAGGCTTCACAGGGCAGAGACCAGATTCCGGCTGCAACATTGCCTGCTTCTACTTTTTAGACCTCTTGGATCTTGCACGGGAGGCCGCATTGGCAGACTGTGGAACAGGTGATGGCTGGACCGTCATAGGTGGCTGAGACGTTTCACCCACAGGTTCCTCTTGTCTGGTCTGTCTCTGGAAGCTTGGAGGGGAAGACTTTTCAGGAGCAGCTGGACGAGGCATGTCGAACACTTTACGGAAGGCCACCAGGAAGGCCCCCAGGCTCATGACGACAGGGTCCCCTGCTTCCCAAAGGGGACAGATCCACATCAAGGCATCACCAGCTAGGTAAGACATGATGTATCCCACCTTGACCCGGTCAGAGGGAAAACAAGCTGCATTCTGCAGGATCTAGCGCAGGCACTTTTTTAGGAACCCTTGGCACTCAGTAGGGTCCCCATAGAACCTAGGCGGGTCTGCTGGGTCGTGCTCTTCATAGGCCAGGAGCTGATTGTAGAGGGCATTGGAGACGATGATTGGTTCAGAGGTCTCCACAATCGGAACCACGCAGGACTGAACAAATTCCTCTAGTTGCTCATACTGGAAGGACATGGGACTCAGCGGGGACCATGGCCTGTGCAAACTGTCACGCTCGCGCCTTGGCTGAGTGGCACGACAGGGGGGTGTGGCCCCACTGTGCCACAAACCAGACTACCCTGGAAGGGGCGTAACTACGGCAGCTACCTCGGTCTTCACTGGAGCCTCTGATGGTGAGGTCAGGCTTGTGCGGCAGGTAGCTGCCGGGTGCCACTCCAGGGTGGTGTCTGTCTGTGGCTGCTGATCCCACTCGGGAACAGGACACCTGGACAGGTGCGAGTGACAAGCAGGCTGAGACACAGGGCAAGCGGACACGGCTTGGTACACTGGCAGGCAGGCACGGCTTGGAGACACTGGGCAAGCGGGCACGGCTTGGAGACACAGGGCAAGCGGGCACGGCTTGGAGACACAGGGCAAGCGGGCACGGCTTGGAGACACAGGGCAAGCGGGCACGGCTTGGAGACACAGGGCAAGCGGGCACGGCTTGGAGACACAGGGCAAGTGGGCACGGCTTGGAGACACAGGGCAAGCGGGCACGGCTTGGAGACACAGGGCAAGCGGGCACGGCTTGGAGACACAGGGCAAACGGGCACGGCTTGTAGACACAGGACAGACTGGCGTGGTATGAGAAGAGACAGGTAGGGACCTGTTCACACAGCAGGTATAGGCAGGAGGGAGTGGTGTATGTTGGAACAGCATCTGGACCTGTTCAAAGAGGGGGTGCAGGTATGGATATAGGCAGGAGTGTGGAGTAGGCTGGGCTGCAAGGGAGCCGTGCAGGCAGAGCGGCAAGGGAGCCATGCAGGCAGAGTGACTAGGGAGCCGTGCAGGCAGAGCGGCTAGGGAGCCGAGCAGGCAGAGCGGCTAGGGAGCCGAGCAGGCAGAGCGGCTAGGGAGCCGAGCAGGCAGAGCGGCTAGGGAGCCGAGCAGGCAGAGCGGCTAGGGAGCTGAGCAGGCAGAGCGGCTAGGGAGCTGAGCAGGCAGGGCGGCTAGGGAGCCGAGCAGGCAGAGCTGCTAGGGAGCTGAGCAGGCAGAGCTGCAAGAGAGCAGATGCACAGACAGGGAGGACACAAGGAAAGACACAGCAGGGAAGGAAGCCACAGACAAGGAGAAAGGGAGACTAAGGTAGGACAGAGTACAGACAAGGTACTGGGACCAAGACTCAAGGGCCAGGATATTCAGCCTCCTGGCAGGCAGACAAGGTACAAAGCAAGACTAGGAGTAATCCTCCAGAGAAAGAGATACACAGAACAGGGCCTGGCTTCCAGAGCAGCAAGTTGCTGAGTATAGACATTGCACAGGCAATGTTTCAGTGGGTGTGGCAGAACTAAATAGTCAAGGGCTCTAGGTGATTGGTCAGGGACAGATTAGACAGGTGCACCCTGACTGCATAAGAACCAGAGCGTTCTGGCGCCGCCCCCTATACACACATAGCCAGGAAACATACAGAAGAGCAGAGGCACAGAGCACAGGGCTGGCAATAGACAGAATTCACAGCATGACCCGGAGCAGTGAGTAAGTTGATGTGCGGGGGATGGGAGGCCATGCAGTGACGCCAGCAGGGCTGTTACAGGTTTTCTAAGACATGTCATAGTCTAGGGCTCGTTATAAGTGTTACTGTAGTAACAAGAACTAAACACTCAAATTCCCCGACACTACAGCGCTAACCCTCCGGTGGTCTCCCCAGATACAGAAGTGATGAAATCCTGTCCATGAGTTAGCTAATCGCTGGCAATACTGATTGGTTGCAGAATCAAAAGACTTAAGAACAGGATGTCATACCATTGGAGAAGATGACGTTATGTATAACAGTCACATAAACCTAACAACTGCTGCCAATAAGTGGTATCTGCTGATGGATGCAGAGTCAGAAGACTCAAGGACAGGATGTCATACCGTTGGAGAAGATGACGTTATGTACATCAGTCACCTAAACCTAATGACTGCTGCCAATAAGAGGTATCTGATGATGGTTGCAGAGTCAGAAGACTCCAGGACTTTGTCATCTCACTGGAGAAGACATAATGTACATCAGTCACCTAAACCTAACGACTGCTGCCAATCAGTAATATAAGATGACTGATGGACTGGATGGAATCGCTTGTGGTCCTGGCAGAGATCACTACAACTGCAGCATTGTACATTGCCCAAGAAATCAGCATTAGAAGAAGTGTTTTTTTTCAATTCTCATCGGATGAGAGCAGCTCACAATTTTTTTTATGTACTGCAACTCTTCCTAAATGTCCCTTTCAGTTGGAGGCCAGCATAGTGCCCCCCTCACTCTGGATTTGGATGCTTGATAGTAGGAGCCCTACATGTGCAAAAGACGACCCCTTACCAGGGCATTTCAAGCATACTCACATGGCATCTTGTAAAACAATCTTTCTCCGGCTCCATCATTAGTTTGCAAGTACTTGCTATCCACAGCCCAGTCAAGGTGGGTTATAAAACTGGAAGATTTATTGCATTCCCCAATTTTTTTGTATCGCTGTGCAACTGCATACACATCCACAAGGCCATCATTAGAGCCCACAGCAAGATAGGATCCATCCGGAGAAAACTTCATTTCATGAATCACTTCTTTCCTGTCCTTGATGTGAACAACTTCTGTCATATCCCTGCAAAACCACATTCAAATGTGCTTTATTAATGCCAAGTAAGACAGTTCAGTAATGTTCCCTTTCTGTGAGATAAAATCAATTTGCAGATGCAATGATATATTATTAATACGTCGCACAACGTGACAAATACACAGTAAAAAAAACCTCCCGATTAAATAAAAAATGAAAAAGAAATGATGAAATGTGAGCGCTTCCATGCCCACTGCTTGTCAGTAAACAATTACAAATGTTTTTAGTGGAATTTTGTTTTTTATGCTTTCAGGTAAGATTCTGAGGCCAGGTTTCCAGGTTCAGGTTTTTTTATGTAGTTTTTGAAGTGAAAAAAAAAAAAAAGAAAAGGTTCATAAATGGAAAACATCTACAAAGAAAAGACCGAGACCCCGATTTATCAAAGCTTTTTATGTTTCATCTTTCATACTTTCATCTTTACCTCCACTTTTTCCAAGAGCAGTATTTTTTTTTTTACTTTCCTGCTGATAAAGCCATGACGGCTTGTTTTTTTGTGTGGGACTAGTTGTACTTTTGAATGACACCATCCATTTTACCATAGGGTGTACTGGGAAACAGGGAAAAAGCTCCAAATGAAGTAAAATTGCGGGGAAAAAAAAACCCCGCAATTCCACAATTGATTTTAAGGCTTTGTTTTTTCAGCGTTCATATTGCGGTATTAAATACTTAGAAATATGATAGTTTGTCCGGGTCAGCATGATTATGACAATACCAAACTTGAATATTTCTGTTTTTATATACCATAACTGGAGGGAAAATTTTCAGAAATTAGTATAAAAAAAAAAGAATTAGCTTGAGTCATCATTTTCCCTGATGTTTTTATTGAAACTATTTTGGGGTAGATACTGCTCTTTGATCGCTTCTTAATGCTTTTTGGTTTTTTTTGTGGAGATGTGGCAACCAAAAACTTGGCAATTTTGGCATTTCAAGTTTTGTCTTGTTACAGTTTTTACTGATTACTTCTGGTCAACTAATAAAGTGGTTTAATAGATTGCTAAAGATTACATAGAAGTGTCCCACTCTGAGATCTAGGTTCCCTTAAATTGATCCCATGCATTTCCAATATTAATAAACTCTCATCTCGGATAACATCCATGGTAACCAACAATGTATAATATAAATGATGAGGATTCCAAAGAGAAAAGATGTCATCCTCCTAGCAAATAAACAATTAGATAGAAACATCTCTTACCTAACCCTGAGTACAGTGAATGAACCATCCTTCATCCCAAGGGCAAGCTGCGATCCATCTGGACTAAAGGCCAAACTCCGCACAGCTTCCTCCATATTGCATCGAGCTATTAATGCATGGTCTGCGAGACTCCATAACCTACGGCCAAGGAACCAAAACTCATATCATGGTATAAATCATAATGAACACAGTAGACTAATGGCCAACATACTTGTAAATGAAGATGGCTATAAGGTGCAATGATACACTGCGCTGCTGTAGGTATAATTCAAGGAGCTTTATTGGTGCCTACGCCTTTCCTGAGCTGTCCCAGCTCACTTCATCAGGGCATGATACAAGCATGTAATGCAGGAGTTTATATACAATCCAAAGTGGAAAAAAAAAAAAAGGGGCAGGACAAGTAACTGCCACATCAGCCAGGCAATAGTATAAAACACATTAAAATAATTGTATTTTAATAGAATATATTAAAACCACATATACAGTAATAAGAATATATACTCAAGAACAACAACAAAAATATAATATATATTTCTTTTGAAATAGACACGGGAGATCACGGGGTCAAATAAAAAAGGTAGTTAGAACCATCCTCAAGGAGTCTAGAACCCAGTTCCAAAGTTAAGAGTGTATGGTGTTTTAATCCACATGACTATAGTGACTAGTGAGGAATGGGGTATAATTTTTCGGATCAATGTTGAGATCAATCTATTCTCTTCCAGAATAAAGAGTAAATCCAAATAGATGCACCCTGAATTATGGAATAAAGTGCAGTAGTGTTTTAATATTAAATATATTAAATCATAAAAACATGATAACAATATAAAAAAGGGGGGGTTGTAGTATTTTAAAGAGACACTAAAATGGCGCTAACACGAGCTTCAAGAAAGTGTCAGAGGCTTGAAGAGAATACTATAGTTAAAAAAGAAAGCTTTCTGTGTGAACCAATGTGTGGAATGGAAGGATAAAACAAGATGGTCAGGCTAAACATCCCAATGGAGGGTTCAGTATGCATGGGAGGCA
The DNA here is from genome assembly GCF_039654945.1 of Dendrobates tinctorius. NCBI lineage: Eukaryota > Metazoa > Chordata > Amphibia > Anura > Dendrobatidae > Dendrobates > Dendrobates tinctorius. The sequence continues at coordinate 26,850,554 of NW_027361870.1, forward strand.
GGGACCAAAAAACAAAATGGCCTTTTAATAAAAGACATCAGAAACAGTATTTAGTCCAAAGGGTTCCAGAGATTTTAATTTGTAAAACCAGTACACCTCTTTCCTATTAAGTGTCTAGATTCGGTTTGATATATTGTCTGGTATCTGTTCAATGGGGTAAATAGTCAGTTTCTTGATGTCACGACCATGTATAAGGTCAAAGTGACGTGACAGACCATGATTCTGAAAGCCAATTTTAATATTATGTCGGTGGGAATTTAACCAACAATGAAGTGCCTGGGTGGTACGTCCAACATAGATTTTGGGACAAGTGCATGTAATGATATAAATGACGTGTGACGACAGACAAGTGAGGTGGTATTTGATGGGGAATTTTTCTTGAGTGAAGGGATGTGAGAAAATGATAGTCTGATGTGCAATATTGTGACAGCAACTACATTTACAGTGATGACATTTATAGATGCCAGGAGATAAGAAATTGTTCTGCCCGTGAGATGGAATAGTGAGCTATTTGTATCTACCCATTTAAAATAAGTCTTGGTGCAAATCATACTATTCTTGACATAAAAAGTAATGTCTAGAAAGTTGTCGCACCTACTTATGCAAATCTTTTTATGGGTGTTTTTGAGGAGGCTTTTATTACTACAGTTGAATTTGCAAAAAGCATAATCCTTTATAAAAGATATATAGATGACCTCTTTTTAATATGGGACACACGTTTTATAAGTGCTGATCAGTTCATTTCCACCATACAGAATAATAACGGGACTGGAATTCACCCCTCACATCAGTAACCAAACCATGAACTTTCTAGACATTACTTTTTATGTCAAGAATAGTAAGATTTGCACCAAGACTTATTTTAAACAGGTAGATACAAATAGCTATGTCCATTTTAGTAGTAGCCACTACCAGAAATGGCTTTTTAATATCCTTCACAACCAGTTCCAAAGGATCCGCAAGAACTGTACTAGTGATGATGATTTTACTAGCCAGGCTAACATTTTAAAGGAGAGGTTTTTAAGTCAGAAATATCCTAGAAAATTAGTTTCTTCCACATGTGAGAATGTTTTTAAAAATTTGAATCAAGATCTTTTACTGTCCATAAAACCTACTCCCAAACCCTCAGGTGATAAATTCTGTACCAACTTTATCACCACCTACAGTTCACAACACAAATCCATCAGGAACATCATAGAGGGTCTGTGGCATATTGTCAAAAGAGACCCTATTTTAAACAAAATCATTCCAGAGAAACCTGCTATAACCTTCAGGAAGGCTAAATCCTTAAAAAACACACTGGCCCCCAGCAGGCTCACTATTCCATCCCACGGGCAGAACAATTTCTTATCTCCTGGCATCTATAAATGTCATCACTGTAAATGTAGTTGCTGTCACAATATTGCACATCAGACTATCACTTTCTCACATCCCATCACTCAAGAAAAATTCCCCATCAAATACCACCTCACTTGTCTGTCCTCACACGTCATTTATATCATTACATGCACTTGCCCCAAAATCTATGTTGGACGTACCACCCAGGCACTTCATTGTCGGTTAAATTCCCACCGACATAATATTAAAATTGGCTTTCAGAAGCATGGTCTGTCACGTCACTTTGAACTTATACATGGTCGTGACATCAAGAAACTGACTATTTACCCCATTGAACAGATACCAGACAATACACCAAACCGAATCCAGACACTTAATAGGAAAGAGGTGTACTGGATTTACAAATTAAAATCTCTGGAACCCTTTGGACTAAATACTGTTTCTGATGTCTTTTATTAAAAGGCCATTTTGTTTTTTGGTGTTTTTTGTCCCTGCCTCCCATGCATACTGAACCCTCCATTGGGATGTTTAGCCTGACCATCTTGCTTTATCCTTCCATTCCACACATTGGTTTCACACAGAAAGCTTTCTTTTTTAACTATAGTATTCTCTTCAAGCCTCTGACACTTTCTTGAAGCTTGTGTTAGCGCCATTTTAGTGTCTCTTTAAAATACTACAACCCTCTTTTTTTACATTATCATGTTTTTATGATTTAATATATTTAATATTAAAACACTACTGCACTTTATTCCATAATTTTTCTTTTTTTTTTTTTTTTATCCGTTATTCAGGGTACATCTATTTGGATTTACTCTTTATTCTGGAAGAAAATAGATTGATCTCAACATTGATCCCAAAAATCATACCCCCTTCCTCACTAGTCACCATAGTCATGTGGATTAAAACACCATACACTCAAATTTGGAACTGTGTTCTAGACTCCTTGAGGATGGTTCTAACTACTTTTCTATTGGACCCCGTGATCCCCAGTGTCTATTTCAAAAGAAATATACATTTTTTTATTGTTCTTGAGTATATATTCTTATTATATGTGGTTTTAATATATTCTATTAAAATACAACTATTTTTATGTGTTATACTATTGCCTTGCTGATGTGGCAGTTACTTGATCTGCCCCCTTTTTTTTTTTCCCACTTTGGATTGCATATAAACTCCTGCATTGCATGCTTGTATCATGCCCTGATGAAGTGAGCTGGGACAGCTCTGGAAACACGTAGGCACCAATAAAGCTCCTTGAATTATACCTACAGGAGCGCAGTGTATCATTGCACCTTAGAGCCATCTTCATTTACAAGTCTTTGGACCCTGTGCAGACTGCAGCAGCTGTTTCATGCGTTTGTAGGTGTTGACCGAAGTTTCACAACCCTATCAGGTGAGTCTCTCCATGCCTCACCATTACAATTATGGTTTAAAGGTTTTATACAGTGGATGTGCCCTGTTTTGTTTCTTTTATTTAATGGCTAACATACACATTAGGCAAGTCAGCAGAAAGCATCGATTTCAGAGGGATCGGCAGATCATCTAGGTCTCCAGACTCTACCACAACAGATGATGTTGGGGGACAGAAGGATCCGGCCTGCCGAATTTCAATGACCATTCCTTTGGTTTGACGGGAAGATAAGGTATGTTGCTTTTAGAGGACTGTGACTCATACACAAGACATGAATGCTCAGACGAGCAGAGTGTTCCCATGTATGGAGGAGTCGGGAGACATAGCTGTTGGCTGGATGGCTGCTTGGCTGAGAGCTATCTAATGTGTACGGCTAGCTTGTGGTCTACAGCTTTCCCTGCGGCAACTTCATCAGACACAGAAGTAATCACATCTCAGAATTTCACGCTATCAGATCTTGGTGCTGGGTGGTTCCATGGTCATCTTAAGAGATGCCATAAAAAATCATGCTACTAGAAGTGTCACTGATCTATGATAGTAGTTGCCTTAAAATCTTAAAGGGAACTTCTAGGATTAGGAATAATATGCCTAACGGGCAGAAATACAATAATAAAAGAACCTAGATTTAGCTGTTATTTATTTTATGGCTTCAGTGACACTGCTCTTGTTGACTGCAGTGGTCACATGCTTCCTACCCATGTAACAACCACTGCAGGCAATCAGGTGGGTGGAAAGCCTGTGACCATTGTAGCAAAGAACGATGAGGAACATGGGAGCAGCAGCACTGGACGTTCTATCGATACATATGGTATTTTTGGATCTTGAAAACCATTGTAAATCTGATTTCTTAAATTTTAGACTTTATCAACAATGTAATTCAAAGGGAATCTGTCCCCATGTTTTTGCAAACCTAATCTGAGAGCAGCATAATTTAGAGCTAGACACCCTGATTCCAGTAATGTGCCACTTACTAGGTTGCTTGCATTAGTTTTGATAAGGTCGCTGTTTTATCAGCAGGAAATTAACCCTAAAGGACTAATAAAATCTGCTGCCAGGTAGTCCTCCATATTCATGAGCACTGTATAACCTCGCCCCCCCCCCCACACTGATTGGCAGCTTTTTGCACAGTGTACACATAAAGCAGCCAATCAGTGGTGTGGATGGGGTTATACAGGGCTCAACAGAAATGGGAGATCTGCAGCATATTAAACAGTTTTTAATCAAAGCTGCAGCACTCAGCAAGTAAAGTAAGAGACACATTTCTGGAATCAGGGTCTCTATCGCTACATTATGCTGCTCTCAGATGGGATAGCAAATACCTAGTGACAGATTCCCTTTAAGAGTATATCCGATCTCTTGGATTTAAATCACTGACGGAACGTTCATATGTTTGATATAAGAAATCAAGTTTTCCACACACCTTACAGATCGATCGTCACTTCCTGTGACTGCTAAAGGTTTCTTCGGGTGCATGGCAAGGGCCCAGAGCTCCCCCTCACAATGGCCCTGCATTATTAACATGGGCTTATCCCGTTCTCGCACCATCACTTCAAAGATTTCACTATCCTGAGTTCCGGCTAGAATTCTGTCTCCTTTCCAGCACACACTTCTGATAGAGAGGCCTGAATACACAGAATAAGTAAAAAAAAAATAGTTACAAGCTGATTTAATAGTGCAATAATCCTTCTCTGTCAGTAGGACGGCATCAGGCCTCATCATTAGAAACAAGTAATAATACATGGCCGAACCTAATTAATTCTTATGACTTAATCAATAAGAGCAGAGACCTTCTGCATGCAAGTAAGCATGTATTTGCTAGACCCACCAAAACGAAGCTTTTTTTACTTTACTTGATGATCTACTCTGGATAAGGCTGATGCCAATAACTTGCACTTTGCTAATTGCCAGGTCCTTATTACCTTTGCCTAATCAACTTACCAAGAGGAAGCAAAGCTCAAGCTTCAAAAAACAATATAATAAGATTAAGCACCTATGAAAGCCCCCAGTCAGTGTGGTCATGAGGTTTAATAGAATGCTCCTTTTATTTAGGAATTCCTACTCATTCGGTTTGCAAGTACCCTCATTAGAAAAAACAGGATAGGTCCTCTAGTGCTACGTATTGGAAGTAGCAATCCTAAAAGTAAATATTGAACAATTAAAGGGCCTTGCGATATGATTTAGGATTAGAAGACAAACTAGAAACCCGATATGTACACATCTGCTTCAGGGTGTCTGCCCCTCATCAGTGCAAAGCAGGAGAACTGGTTTGTCTGGGTGAGAAATCTCTGACAGGGGTCTAAGTGGAAAGGTTCCTTCTTGTGGAGAGCCAAGTTTCCGAAGGGAGACTGACAGGCCGTGCAATGCTCCTCTGGGAATTAATTCTGTGTGATGATGGTGCACAAAATAGTCTTGGGCAACTGTGCTTTTACAGCATCTATAATGTCAGGTGTATTGGAGGCACTTTTCCATTGTTTAGTGGTTGTTTAGGTTGGAGCTTCAAATATTTTGAATTCAAAATTATTTGAAGGGGGTGAGGGGTGGAGCTTTCTTTCTGGTCCTTAGCCAAAAACGGCTAGCGTAAGGGGCGTAACTAAGCGGCTACCTGGTATTCACTGGAGCTCTTGATGGTGGAGGCAGTCTGAGCTGCAGGTAGCTGCCAGGTCCCAGTCCAGAGCAGAACCCGGTACTACAGCTGCTGACCCCAGGGTTCAGGTACACGGACACTGATTAGGGTTAGTTCTCCATACAGGCTAGTAAGGAGGGTTTGTGTTGTGAGTTCATTTTCCCTTCACCATTGAGGTCTGATGAACTCCCTCCTCTAGTGAAAGAAGGTAGTGAGACTGATTACCAAACACCTGGGCAGCTGGATGATGACTGGGTGGCTGGAATTGAGGACTGGATATAAGGCTGCCGACGCCCTTCTTCCTGGCTGGTGATTTTCCTGCTGGATTCTTGGAGACCAGTCTGATTCCTGCATCTCAAAGCTAAGTTTTTCTGCTCTGCTTTGTACTCTTCAGTTTTGTTTTTGTTTTGCCTTGTTTTTTGGGAGTTCTGCCATCCCCGGCCGGGGGTGAGCTGGATTCCATTTTTTGTCTCTTATCTGTTGATATTTTGCTCTGTCTTCAGAATATACCTGAGTGCTGATATAGTCTTTTGAAGTCTAGCGACTTCAGGGCCTGTTTTTCCTATCAGTCAGTTGGCTCATTTTGATAGGGTTTTTGCGGATGGCAGACAGCAGCTTTCCTATCCTGTCCTATGTAGTTAGCTTGGGCCCCATCATTTGCTCAACCTATCTTTCTATCTGTGTTAGTGTTTTCATCTTGCTTCACTGTCATTACATGTTGGGGGCTGCCTATTGCTTTGGGGTCTGCTCTGGGGCAGTTTAGTTTTTCCCCTTTCTGTCTTTAGGCTATATAGTTCTCCGGCTGTGATCGAGGGGTCTAGGGCACCGTAGGAACCCCCCACGGCTACTGCTAGTTGTTGTCGATAGGTTCAGGGGTCTGCAATCCGATAGCTGCCAACCTCTCTGGTTTTTCTGGACTTAGCTGGTACTTTGTTTTTTCCTCCTTCGGTGACTCATCATAACAGAATCACCAGCCATACCGCAGATCCTAGGGTACTCAATAGCAGGAGAGAATTGTAAAAAAAAAAAAAAAGTGTCAGAATTTTTTTTTTTGTGCATATTTTTTCCTCTATATCTCTGAGGCCGTAGGGGGAATTTTTCTCTCAATGGAGATGAAGCAATTGTCTGATTGTGTGGAGCAGCTCGCTGCTGAAGTGCGGGGAATTTCCGCCTATCTTGCTCATTCACATGCTGCTGAACCAAAGATTCCTACTCCTGATGTATTTTTGGGGGATCGGTCTAAATTCTTGAATTTCAAGAATTGTAAATTTTTTTTTGCCTTGAAGCCTAACTCGTCGGGGAACTCCGCGCAGCAGGTTAAAATTGTCATCTCATTGCTGCGCGGCGATCCCCAGGATTGGGCGTTTTCTTTGAAACCTGATGATCCTATTCTGAATAATGTGAATGCATTTTTTCAAGCCTTGGGGTTGTTGTATGATGAACCTAATGCTATTGATCAGGCTGAAAAGACCCTGTTGGCATTAAGCCAGGGTCGGGATTCGGCAGAGTTGTACTGTCAAAAATTCCGAAAGTGGGCGGTCCTTACTACCTGGAATGATGGTGCCTTGGCAGCCCTCTTTCGGAAGGGTTTGTCAGAAACTGTAAAAGATACTATGGTGGGATTTCCTGTTCCCTCTGGTCTTGACGATTCTATGTCATTAGCCATTCAGGTGGATCGGCGTTTACGAGAACGCAAAACTACACGAGAGATGTTACCACCTGTTGAACAAATGTCTGAACCTATGCAATGTGATAGAGTTTTGTCTAGGGCGCAACGTCAGGAGTTCAGAAGGCGTAATAAGCTGTGTTTTTTTTGTGGAGATGCCTCGCATATTATTTCTGTCTGCCCTAAACGAGAGAAACGTTTAGCACACACGTTTTCTGTGGGTGGTGTTCAACCTAAGTTTCTTCTGGCAATTACTCTGATCTGCTCCCTGTCCACATTTTCCGCCAAGGCTTTTGTGGATTCTGGAGCAGCTCTGAACCTGATGGACTTGGATTTTGCTAAACGTTGTGGATTTCCTATGACAGCTCTGCAGACGCCTATCCCTTTGAGGGGTATTGATGCTACTCCTTTGGCGAAGAATAAACCTCAGTTTTGGACCCAGGTGGTAATGCGGGTCGCCCCAGACCATCAAGAAAATTGCAGATTTTTGGTGTTGCATAATTTGCATGATACCATTGTTCTGGGGTTTCCCTGGTTGCAAATCCATAATCCAGTTCTGGATTGGAAATCTTTGTCTGTGGTGAGTTGGGGTTGTTGGTGTGCCCTTAGTGATGCTCCTGTTTTCTCCACCTCTCCCCAGTCACATGATGTTCCTGACTATTTGGCTGACTTTTATGATGTATTTAGTGAGAATGAGTCTGTGTCTTTGCCTCCTCATAGGAGTTATGACTGTGCTATTGAGCTGAACCCGGGGTGTAAATTCCCCAAGGGTCGGCTTTTCAATTTATCTGTACCCGAGCACGAGGCTATGCGATCCTACATTAAGGAGGCATTGGAGAAGGGTCATATTAGACCATCCTCTTCACCCTTAGGTGCTGGGTTTTTTTTCGTGGCTAAAAAGGATGGTTCATTAAGGCCTTGTATTGACTATCGTGCCCTCAACAAAATTACTGTTAAATATCAGTATCCGTTACCCCTGATTTCTGATCTATTCTCCAGAGTTAAAGGTGCTTGCTGGTTTACCAAGCTTGACCTCAGGGGGGCGTATAATCTTATTCGCATTAAGCATGGGGATGAATGGAAGACGGCGTTTAATACTCCGGAGGGACATTTTGAGTACCTGGTGATGCCTTTTGGGCTCACTAATGCCCCTTCTGTCTTCCAGTGCTTCATGAACGATATATTCCGAGACTTTGTGGATAAGTTTTTGATTATCTATCTGGATGATATTTTGATCTTCTCTAAGAATTGGGACTCTCATGTGGAACATGTTCGGACTGTGTTCCGGATTTTGAGGGAGAATTCCCTGTATGTCAAGGGATCGAAATGCCTTTTTGGGGTACAGAGGATTTCATTTTTGGGATTTATTTTGTCTCCGTCAACTATTGAAATGGACCCGGCCAAGGTACAGGCCATTTATGATTGGGTTCAGCCCACTTCTTTGAAGGCCCTCCAGAAGTTTTTGGGTTTTGCTAATTTTTATCGTAAATTTATAGCTAATTTTTCCGGTATTGCCAAGCCATTGACGGATTTGACTAGGAAGGGTGCTGATGTGCTGAATTGGTCTCCGGAGGCTGTTTCTTCCTTTCAGGAGCTGAAGCGAAGATTCACTTCTGCTCCGGTTTTGCGGCAACCTGATGTCTCACTCCCGTTTCAGGTGGAGGTGGACGCTTCTGAGATTGGTGCAGGAGCGGTGTTGTCCCAAAAAGATCCTGTGACATCTAAAATGAATCCTTGTGCTTTCTTTTCCCTTAAGTTCTCCCCATCCGAACGTAACTATGATGTGGGGAATCGGGAACTGTTGGCCATGAAATGGGCATTTGAGGAGTGGAGACATTGGTTTGAGGGAGCCAAACACCAAGTCGTGGTCCATACTGACCACAAGAATTTGATTTACCTGGAGTCGGCCAGGCGCTTGAATCCTAGACAGGCTAGGTGGGCCTTGTTTTTCACACGTTTTGATTTTGTGGTCTCTTTTCTTCCGGGCACTAAGAATGTCAAGGCAGACGCCCTCTCTAGGAGTTTCCTTGCTGATTCTCCTGTTGTGACTAAGCCTGCTACCATCTTAGGCGAGGGGGTAGTTCTTTCTGCCATCTCGCCCGATTTGAGACGTGCTCTGGAAGAGTTTCAGGAGGACAAACCTGAGCGTAGTCCCAGTGGAAAGTTGTATGTTCCTGACCAGTGGAGGAAGAGAGTGATGTCTGAAGTTCATTGCTCTGCATTGGCTGGTCATCCAGGTATTTTTGGTACTAGAGATCTGGTGAGTCGGTCTTTTTGGTGGCCCGCCTTGTCTCGTGATGTCAGAAATTTTGTGCAGTCCTGTGGGACTTGCTCCCGGTCTAAACCTTGTTCTCGATCTAGTGGCTTGTTGATGCCTTTGCCGGTGCCCAGGAGGCCATGGACCCATATTTCAATGGATTTTATCTCTGATATGCCTGTCTCTCAGAGAATAACTGTTATTTGGGTGATTTGTGATAGATTCTCTAAGATGGTCCATCTTGTACCACTCCCTAAGTTGCCATCTTCCTCTGAGTTGGTGCCCTTGCTTTTGCAACAGGTGGTTCGCTTGCACGGGATTCCTGAGAACATTGTATCTGACAGAGGAGTTCAGTTTTTGTCTAGATTTTGGAGGACTTTCTGTTCCAAGCTGGGAATTCAGTTGTCCTTCTCCTCTGCGTTTCACCCTCAGACCAATGGGCAGACGGAGAGAACAAACCAGACTTTGGAGTCGTATTTGAGATGTTTTATTTCTGCCGATCAGGATGATTGGGTTTCATTTTTGCCCTTGGCCGAATTTGCTTTAAGTAATAGAGCTAGTTCTGCCACTTTGATGTCATCTTTTTTTTGTAACTTTGGTTTTCACCCTCGATTTTCTTCAGGGCAGGTGGAGCCTTCTGCCTGCCCAGGTGTTGACACTGTGGTGGAGAGAATGCACCAGATCTGGGACCAAGTAGTGGATAAGTTGTCTCTCTCCCAGGAAAAGTCCCAGCGGTTTTCCAACCGGCGTAGGAATGTTGGTCCCCAGTTTAACCCCTTAATGACCAGGGATATTTTTGGTTTTACGTTTTCATTTTTCCCTCCCCTTCTTTCCAGAGCCATAACTTTTTTATTTTTCCATTTATATGGCCATGTGAGGGCTTATTTTTTGCGGGACGAGTTGTACTTTTAAATGACATCATTGGTTTTACCATATCATGTACTCGAAAATGGGAAAATAATTCCAAGTGCGGTGAAATTGCAAAAAAAGTGCAATCCCACACTTGTTTTTTGATTGGCTTTTTTGTTAGGTTCACTAGATGCTAAATCTGACCTGCCATTATGATTCTCCAGGTCATTACGAGTTCATAGACACCAAACATGTCTATGTCCTCTTTTATCTAAGTGGTGAAAAAAAATTCCAAAGTTTGCTAAAAAAAAAATAAATAAATTTGCGCAATTTTCCGAGACCCGTAGCGTCTCCATTTTTCATGATCTGGGGTCGGGTGAGGACTTATTTTTTCCGTGCCGGACTGACGTTTTTAATAATACCACTTTTGTGCAGATACGTTCTTTTGATCACCCGTTATTGCATTTTAATGCAATGTCTTGGTGACCAAAAAAACGTAATTCTGGCGTTTTTAATTTTTTTCTCGCTACGCCGTTTAGCGATCGGGTTAATGCTTTTTTTTTATTCATAGATCAGGCGATTCTGAACGCGGCGATACCTAATATGTGTATGTGGGATTTTTTTTTTTACTGTTTTATTTTGATTGGGGCGAAAGGGGGGTGATTTGAACTTTTAGGTTTTTTTAATTTTTTTTTATTTTTAAACGTTTTTTTTTTTACTTTTGGCATGCTTCAATAGCCTCCATAGGAGGCTAGAAACTTGCGCAACCCGATCGGCTCTGCTACATATGGGCGATGAGCAGATCGCCCATATGTAGCAGATTTACTGCTGTGCTTTCAGTGCCGACCACCGGTTGTCCAGGCAACATGACGCCGACCCCCGATCACGTGACGGGGGTCGGCGATGACGTCATTTCCGGCCCGGTGGCCGGAAATGCTATTTAAATGCCCGCTGTCAGCATTGACAGCGGCATTTAACTAGTTAATAGGCGCGGGCGGACGGCGATTCCGCTTGCGCCTATTGCGGGCACATGTCAGCTGTTCATAACAGCTGACATGTCCCGGCTTTGATGCGGGCTCAGCGCCGGAGCCCTCATCAAAGCAGGGGAAATGTCTGATGACGGACTGTGTCCGTCATTGGACATTAAGGGGTTAAGGTAAGTGATATGGTTTGGTTGTCATCAAAAAATATCGCTCTGAAGGTGGCTTCTCCTAAGTTTAAGCCTAGATTTATTGGACCTTACAAGATTTTGGAGATTATTAATCCGGTCTCTTTTCGGTTGGCTCTTCCTGTCACATTTAAAATTCATAATGTGTTTCATAAGTCCTTGTTGAAGAGGTTTGTTGAACCAGTAGTTCCTGTGGTGGCACCTCCTGACCCTATACTGGTTGAAGGTAACATGGAATATGAGGTAGAGAAGATACTGGATTCCCGTCTGGCTAGACGGAGACTCCAGTATTTGGTTAAGTGGAAGGGTTATGGTCAGGAGGATAATTCCTGGGTCTCTGCCTCTGATATTCATGCCGAAAGATTGGTGCGTGCCTTTCATCGGGCTCACCCGGATCGCACTGGTGGCATGGATGAGGGTTCGGTGACCCCTCCTCAAGGGGGAGGTACTGTTGTGAGTTCATTTTTCCCTTCACCATTGAGGTCTGATGAACTCCCTCCTCTAGTGAAAGAAGGTAGTGAGACTGATTACCAAACACCTGGGCAGCTGGATGATGACTGGGTGGCTGGAATTGAGGACTGGATATAAGGCTGCCGACGCCCTTCTTCCTGGCTGGTGATTTTCCTGCTGGATTCTTGGAGACCAGTCTGATTCCTGCATCTCAAAGCTAAGTTTTTCTGCTCTGCTTTGTACTCTTCAGTTTTGTTTTTGTTTTGCCTTGTTTTTTGGGAGTTCTGCCATCCCCGGCCGGGGGTGAGCTGGATTCCATTTTTTGTCTCTTATCTGTTGATATTTTGCTCTGTCTTCAGAATATACCTGAGTGCTGATATAGTCGTTTGAAGTCTAGCGACTTCAGGGCCTGTTTTTCCTATCAGTCGGTTGGCTGATTTTGATAGGGTTTTTGCGGATGGCAGACAGCAGCTTTCCTATCCTGTCCTATGTAGTTAGCTTGGGCCCCATCATTTGCTCAACCTATCTTTCTATCTGTGTTAGTGTTTTCATCTTGCTTCACTGTCATTACATGTTGGGGGCTGCCTATTGCTTTGGGGTCTGCTCTGGGGCAGTTTAGTTTTTCCCCTTTCTGTCTTTAGGCTATATAGTTCTCTGGCTGTGATCGAGGGGTCTAGGGCACCGTAGGAACCCCCCACGGCTACTGCTAGTTGTTGTGGATAGGTTCAGGGGTCTGCAATCCGATAGCTGCCAACCTCTCTGGTTTTTCTGGACTTAGCTGGTATTTTGTTTTTTCCTCCTTCGGTGACTCATCATAACAGGTTTGGCCGCACACGGACAGGGGGACAATGTTCAAGCAAAGGCTGTTTACAGACCAGGGAACGAGGTTCAGGCACTGGCCGCTCAGGGGCCAGGGGAAAGGGTTCAAGCATGGCCACTTCAGGACCAGTGGACTACGGAAACAGGGGTGAACTCACCACGACAAGGTGACTATGAATATAGAACTGGCCACACCTGGACCAGGAGACTTTGGATACAGGACTGGCCACACCGGGACCAGGAGACTTTGGATACAGGACTGGCCACACTGGGACCAGGAGACTTTGGATACAGGACTGGCCACACCGAGACCAGGGATACAGGTTCAGGACACTGGCCACACCATGACCAGGGGACCTCACAACTTGCTAGTAGTACACCTTACTCTCTAATGACTTTACATGCTGCTTGGCAACTCCCTAGGGGTGAGGAGTCTTTTACAGAAGATGCCTCCCAGCCATTGGCTGGGAGCCATCTTGCAGGTGCACTATGTTATACTAAATGCCTCTCAGCAACGCTGCCCTTTAAGAACAGGGGAGCGAACATACTATGCGCACTGCCAGGAAACAGGAGGGTTACATTGGGAGACCATGCCGCAGAGCTGGGGTGTTGAGTAAGCCAGCGTCCATGAATGGAGGGAGAAGAGGACACCATGCAGTGGCACCGGACATAGGGCTACACAGAGCAGACTAATTCCCCTTTCCAAATCCTACAATATTATGGACAAACAAGTCTGCATTATATTAGAGGAGCCATATCAGAGAGAGCAGAAGAAACCCAGAACCGGCATGTTAACTAACACACGTGCTGTAAATACAAAGCATACCAAAACCTCCATACTATTCTTTAGAAATATGTTTTGCTGCATTATATAGGCAAAAAGAAAAAAATTGATCTTCTACTTTAATAAGTCCTCAAATTTTAATTTACGCAAATTTATTTTGCCTTTGCTCAATTTGAGCGATAATTCCCATTTCCTAGATTCTAGTAGAACTACCTGGCTTTGCATAGTTCTATCTTGTTTACCTGTTGTTTGTATGTGGTTATAAACTTTGTTTGCTACTAATATAACGCCAATATATTTGTGTTGTTATGCGCAGAAATGTTATTTCTGACTGTAGTAGTGTCCCGAAGAAATTTCAATTAATATTTGCTTTTGGATACTGTTTTTTTATTTGAAAGTATGTGATGAGGAGAGCTGAAGCCCGGTCCAAAACTTTCCAAATCTCTTGATTGACAAATGTGGCAAATGTTGGGCAGATTGGTTCAATAGTTTGACCGTAAATGAATAATTTCCTCTGCATACTGTCTTTTTTGCGAATAGGTTGAAAACGGTCCTAGACAGCTATAATCCAGACTAAAATGTTCCTGATTTACCTATGTGAAAATTTGGTGCAGATTGGTCTAGTCGTTTGGCAATGCATAAAAAAACAGACAACAGAAATTATTTTTTTATATACACATACATAAATACTTTATATAGGATAAACCGGTCCTGAATATTACCTATTGGGTATCTAATGTTATTCATTGGGGGCAATGAATAATAGAAACGGTGAGTATGTAGCATGAAAGAATCTGTCAAAAGTCATAATGGAGAACATTGAACAAAACGTTATGCACATGGCAGAGCTATGGATTTTTCCTGCCGCACGATCGCCCGTATAATCTTCGGAGCTGTATATTAACAATGGAGCACATTTAGACAAACACTGGAGAGAGACATCATTTTTAGTGGGTTATTTTTTAACCAGCCACCTGCTCTATCACTTAACAGATGGTAACACGCATGATAATTGCAAGCCTGGGCTCGCAAGCAGTAAACTGTAGGATAGACTGGCCGTTCGGTATGAAGTATGCTTTTATGAAGGGGGTGCCAAACGTTAAAAAAAATATTGAAATACGCTATGTGCATGAGTCACTTTTAAATGTAGCTTATACTACACTCCCTGACAGAAGTTATGTCGCTTATCCATGTTATGTACATAAAAGCTTATAACCTGACGTTAAATTCATCCATTGGCTGTATAAGGCTGGTTTCACATTAGCGCTTTTTAAGCGCATGCACGGCCGGGGGTAGCTCCGCCCCCGAGCCGGCTCTCTGCCCGGCGTGCCCGCCCCTTGCTTGTAGCGCCGCCTCCTAGCGGACAGCGGCGCCTGCGATCGGCGCACCCTATCTTTAGCATAGGGTGCGCAGATCGTGCGCAGGCCGTGCGCTAGTTGCGCTTTGACCTGCGCTGCGCACTTTTGACGGTGCGCCGTGCGCGCCAAAATCCGAAAAGTTTGATTTTGGCGCGCACGGCGCACCGTCAAAAGTGCGCAGCGCAGGTCAAAGCGCAACTAGCGCACGGCCTGCGCACGATCTGCGCACCCTATGCTAAAGATAGGGTGCGCCGATCGCAGGCGCCGCTGTCCGCTAGGAGGCGGCGCTACAAGCAAGGGGCGGGCACGCCGGGCAGAGAGCCGGCTCGGGGGCGGAGCTACCCCCGGCCGTGCGTGCGCTTAAAAAGCGCTAATGTGAAACCAGCCTAAATTATTCTTTTGAAAGCTGAAACCCTCCGAAATGTGGTTTAGGTTAAGAAAATAAATTGGCGTCAATGCAGAAATTTTGATCATTTAATGGACACAGAATGGTCAGATTTTGGCAAGACAAAAGTTTTGTCGGCCACAGAAAGCAATGTGATATTCAAACAAATAATGAACTTAAAAGACAAATATATGTTGCATAACATTGGTGAATGAAGTTGTGGTGCTATTAGAGTCATTTTTAATATTTTGTGTGACTTCCATGAGCTTGAAGGACTGCATCCATGCGGTTCAACAATGATACATACAATTTATTAATGAAGTCATCAGGAATAGCAAAGAATGCCGTCTTACATGCCTCCCAGAGTCCATCTAGATTCTTTGGTTTTGTCTTCCAAGCTTCCTCTTTCATCCTACCTCAAACATGCTCAATGATGTTCATGTCTGGTGACTGGGCTGGCCAGTCCTTGAGCACCTTGATCGTTTTTGCCTGGAGGAACTTTGGAAATAAAAAACTGGCTGCAGCAGGATGTTTCACAGGTGATCTGCATTTCTGAGCCTGCACTTATATATAAAAAGGTGGTTGTTAGGCCTGTTTCACACTTCCGTTTGTCACCATCAGTCAAAATCCGCCGTTTTGCAAAAAAAAACGGATCCGCCATTTTGCTTGGCGGATCCGTTTTTTTCCCCATTGAGTTGCAGTACCGGCGGATCTTGACGGATGGCCATCCGTTGGATCCGTTTTTTTGCGGATCCGCCAAATTTTTGCCGTCCGCTGAGATCATCGAACAGAGCCTGTAACGTTTTTTTGCCCTGCGGATCCGCATTTTCCCTTTTTAACGCTGAATCTTTTCTGGATGCTGGAAGAAAATTCATTCTCTCTCTCTCTCTCCCACCCCCCCAGGCGCGGTTCCTTTAAATTTTTACCTTCAGCGGATCCGCCAATCCGCTCACACCCGTTTCTGTCAGTCCGCCTGCGGATCCGTTTTCCGCTATTTTGGCGGATTTTGACTGAGAGAAAAAACTGAAGTGTGAAACAGGCCTTAGCAATGGGAGGTTACACACCCCTTCTGAGGAAGATATTCATCGAAACGCGCGTTAAGGGGGACCCTGGAGAATTCTTTCATTCTGGTAAATACGTTATTGCTTTAATTCTCTAGCCATGATGTGCATTTCCCTTACTTGATCCTTTCTATACCCACATCATTTATTTTTAGGAAGGATTTTTTCCTTCTGAGGAGATCAGCTATGGGAAAACCAGCAATGTCTGGGTTTCATCTATTTCATTGTGCATAATGTCGCTGCAGGCTTCATTTAACATGCTATTAGGCTCTAATATGTGAGATTATATCATTAACATTATCTATTTCTGCTTGCTGCACCAGCACTTTAAGAATTGTTTTATATTCCCTCATGTGCTACATTATTGTACCAGTCATTTTATAGTTCATAAATTATGTTTGTCACCCAGTGTCATGCTATTTTCCACTTTCTGTATGGTTTGCTGTTTCTTTTTATTTTTTGTGTTATTTAATAAAATTTTAATATTTTATATAATATCCTTGGAGGACCTTTGTGCAAGGTGGAACAGGAGCACTGCCAGAGCCCTGCAAAATGACCTCCAGCAGGCCACAAATGTGCATGTGTCTGCACAAACAGTTAGAAACCGACTCCATGAGGATGGTCTGAGTGCCCGATGTCCACAGATGGGGGTTGTGCTCACAACCTGTCTCCTGGTAGCGCCTCCAGCCTCTGGACACTACGCTGACAGACACAGCAAACCTTCTTGCCACAGCTCGCATTGATGTGCCATCCTGGATGAGCTGCACTACCTGAGCCACTTGTGTGGGTTGTAGAGTCCGTCTCATGCTACCACAAGTGTGAAAGCACAACCAATATTCTAAAGTGACCAAAACATCAGCCAGAAAGCATTGGTACTGAGATGTGGTCTGTGGTCCCCACCTGCAGAACCACTCCTTTATTTTGTCTTGATAATTGCCAATAATTTCCATCTGTTGTCTATTCCATTTGCACAACAGCATGTGAAATTGATTGTCAATCTGTGTTGCTTCCTAAGTGGACAGTTTGATTTCACAGAAGTTTGATTTACTTGGAGTTATATTCTGTTGTTTAAGTGTTCCTTTTATGTTTTTGAGCAGTGTACATGATAAGTTTTGATTAAAAGAAAACTCAATATTTCAATCCTGCTAGGCGTCTGACCTCTGGCCCCTTCATTCTCGAGATCGTGAGGTAAATCAGAGTTGCGGCCTCTTTTTTGTCAGGGTTGGCGAAGATCCTACAGGTCAAAACCCATCATAAAATAATGATATATCCTATTGATATACCTTCAGGTGTTTAAATGGGTTGTCCACTACTTGGCCAACCTCTTCATAAATGCCTGATTCTCCCAAATAAAAATAAAAAAGCATATACTCATCTCCCGCTCCAGTCCTTATGATTTTATCAGAGCGGACATGTGCTCTCACAGAATATTGATGAGCAGCAGCCAACCATCGACCGCTGATTGGCTGCAGTGCTCACATGACATAACAGTGTCATAGGAAGGTATACATAAAAACCATCAGCTCATCCATTTTCTTCAGTTGTTACAGGAGAGTCCAAGACTTCACCTTTTGCTGTATAATAATGATGATAATAATAATAATAATAATAATAATAGAAACTGGTAAAAATTGTAAATGGTTCAGCTCAGTTCTCAATTAAAATTCAATTTCTTTATTTAGATACAATTAAAATCCTTATTTGGTGGTGCGGTATAATGATTCATCAACACATATCATATCATCAGGAGTAAGAACGCATTATGTTCGAAACGCATTGATGAATCATTATACCACACTTCCAAATGTGGATTTTAATCATATCTAACCAAAGAAGTTACCATTTGAATTGTGGATTGAGCTGGATATCTTACCATATTCTCTAATAACAATGTCATGCAAGCACCCGGAGATCCAGCTCCGACACCGCTGGAACGGTGCAGCGGGGGAGTATATGCTTTCATTGTTTTGCTTGGGGGAATCAGGCAATTAAGAAGGGCTTGTCTAAACCAAGTGAACAACAACCTTTCTACGTCTGTACAGCTTTTAACATGGATACAAGTTAAGAACAAAAACCTAAGTTACCAGTTTGACAAAAAATGGACTAACACTGTTTACATTGCATGGTTTAGTCGCTGTGTTTTTAACACGAGATGAACAATACTCTCTATATAAATAACTACCCTCTCAGGTCACAGATAGGCCTGGGGATCACATACAGATATCTCCTGAGACTGCAGCATGTCTGATGAAAAGGTGATCATACGGGACTGAGGCTGTCAGCGGGCACACTGTTCTGGGACAATGTCTACCTGGCCAACAAAGCCACTAAATATTATCCCAATTGGGCCATCACTAGCACTTCCCAATAGTCACAAAGGTTATTAAAGATACATTTCTCATTCTCATTGGCTATAGGCAAGCAATATACCTTAAAATAACTTTATATGATGACTTTTTTTTTATTTTGTGTCTTCCACCTTTTATCGTTGATTTCCTTTAATCTGTAATGAAGCCACCATTGAAGATAACGGGTCCTGCTTGGCTGTTTGCATACAGTAAGTTTTATTGACTTAACAGTGTCATCCAACACCTTAATTTTCTAAATAAGGGCCATGTACAGTTGTGGCCAAAAGTATTGACACCCCTGCAATTTTGTCGGATAATACTCAGTTTCTTCCTGAAAATTATTGCAAACACAAATTCTTTGGTATTATTATCTTCATTTAATTTGTCTTAAATGAAAAAACAAAAAGAATTGTCCTAAAGCCAAATTGGATATAATTCCACACCAAACATAAAAAAAGAGGATGGACAAAAGTATTGGCACTGTTCGAAAAATCATGTGATGCTTCTCTAATTTGTGTAATTAACAGCACCTGTAACTTGCCTGTGGCACCTAACAGGTGTTGGCAATAACTAAATCACACTTGCAGCCAGTTGACATGGATTAAAGTTGACTCAACCTCTGTCCTGTGTCCTTGTGTGTACCACATTGAGCATGGAGAAAAGAAAGAAGACCAAAGAACTGTCTGAGGACTTGAGAAACCAAATTGTGAGGAAGCATGAGCAATCTCAAGGCTACAAGTCCATCTCCAAAGACCTGAATGTTCCTGTGTCTACCGTGCGCTGTGTCATCAAGAAGTTTAAAGCCCATGGCACTGTGGCTAACCTCCCTAGATGTGGACGGAAAAGAAAAATTGACAAGAGATTTCAACGCAAGATTGTGCGGATGTTGGATAAAGAACCTCGACTAACATCCAAACAAGTTCAAGCTGCCCTGCAGTCCGAGGGTACAACAGTGTCAACCCGTACTATCCGTCGGCGTCTGAATGAAAAGAGACTGTATGGCAGGAGACCCAGAAAGACCCCACTTCTTACCCCGAGACATAAAAAAGCCAGGCTGGAGTTTGCCAAAACTTACCTGAAAAAGCCTAAAATGTTTTGGAAGAATGTTCTCTTGTCAGATGAGACAAAAGTAGAGCTTTTTGGGCAAAGGCATCAACATAGAGTTTACAGGAGAAAAAAAAGAGGCATTCAAAGAAAAGAACATGGTCCCTACAGTCAAACATGGCGGAGGTTCCCTGATGTTTTGGGGTTGCTTTGCTGCCTCTGGCACTGGACTGCTTGACCGTGTGCATGGCATTATGAAGTCAGAAGAATACCAACAAATTTTGCAGCATAATGTAGGGCCCAGTGTGAGAAAGCTGGGTCTCCCTCAGAGGTCATGGGTCTTCCAGCAGGACAATGACCCAAAACACACTTCAAAAAGCACTAGAAAATGGTTTGAGAGAAAGCACTGGAGACTTCTAAGGTGGCCAGCAATGAGTCCAGACCTGAATCCCATAGAACACCTGTGGAGAGATCTAAAAATGGCAGTTTGGAGAAGGCACCCTTCAAATATCAGGGACCTGGAGCAGTTTGCCAAAGAAGAATGGTCTAAAATTCCAGCAGAGCATTGTAAGAAACTCATTGATGGTTACCGGAAGCGGTTGGTCGCAATTATTTTGGCTAAAGGTTGTGCAACCAAGTATTAGGCTGAGATTGCCAAAACTTTTGTCTGGGCCATTTTTGGAGTTTTGTGTGAAATGATCAATGTTTTGCTTTTTGCTTCATTCTCTTTTGTGTTTTTTCATTTAAGACAAATTAAATGAAGATAATAATACCAAAGAATTTGTGTTTGCAATCATTTTCAGGAAGAAACTGAGTATTATCTGACAAAATTGCAGGGGTGTCAATACTTTTGGCCACAACTGTAAGTAGTAGAAATAAGCAAAAAATCCTAAGCTGCTCTTCTGGCACTGCCCAAGTTTCCCGTCAGTTCTTAAGCCTCCTTTTTGGGAGGAGATGGGCATGTGACAACTTCAGCCAATGACTGGCCATAGCGGCGACCAAGGCATCACTACTCAGCCAGTGACTGGCTCAAGAAATCACATGTTTGTACATCCAGAACAGAATGTAGAGAGACCAACTCAGTTTTCTGGACATATGACCACTGCACATAATAAATCACAGAAAGAGACCGGCGGGGGACCAGGCAGGGTCAGGAGAGAAGCACTGGGGATCAGTAGGTGAGTATATCTTTTTAACAAATTTTCCATATACGTTTTTTTATACCATGCTTGGGCCTGTTTTTAAGAAAAAAAAAGTAGTGAACAACACAATTACCTAGAGTCACTGACTTTCACAGGCACCCCTTCTCATCCGATCTCAAGTGTGTTAGTGAAATGGTCTCCAATTATCCCAGTAGGGATCAGCACCCTGCACAACTCTGGCTGTTGGGAAACAATAACTCCAACCTATACTACAGTATTATGGCATATTATTAGGAAATGCCATAAATGTTCTTAGCCAAAATGCTGTTTTAGGGTAAGTGACACAAGAAAGTGTTTGCACCTATTAGTATCTGGTGATAGATTGTGATACATATCACCTACCTTTATAACCTTGATCACTTTCACGTAGATCGATTTTAGTAATTGGTTTGAAGTCATTGTCCCAAAGGCGAATGCATCCGTCTCTTCCACCAGTAGAGAAGCCTTCTTCACAGGCATACATACTAAATATTCCAGCCTTCGATGTAAAGAGAATATCAGGAAAAGAATGTATTGAGGCACAGAATAAAACCTTACAAAGTGCATTCACATTAATTTGGCAGGACATAGTGTGGAGCGTCTACTGCCATAATCCAGCAAATACTTACGCTGTGAGCTCCTTGAATGGTACGGACTAGTGTCAGACCCTTCCATACATAGATATCTCCATTTAATGCACCTGAGTAAGTGACATCATCTCTTGCGCATGATAAGCACAAGATGGTCTGCAAGTCTCCAGTTTTCCCAAAAATCCCTCTTTTTGCTGTAAGGGCATTTCCACATAAAGTCCAGAACTAGAAAGACAGTATAATAGATCCAATGTAATTAAACATACTAATTCAAGAAAAAAAGTATTCCATACAAAAACAGAATCTATTATAACAATCACTGTATTACTTTCATGCTGCCAAAACTCTATATTACACATACATTTACTGTGTCTGAGAAATTGACTAAGGTAATACCAAACTATATGTAGGCCCACTGCCAATTTTATCAAAGCAAGTGACATTTCTCATTTGCTACGTAGGTGACAACTTAATGGTCGGTAGGGGTCGGATTGTCAGGACCTCCCCATCGATGGCAGGAAGAAAGTTTATATACTCCTCTGCTTCATTTATTGTCTGGTAGATACTTGAGTAGAGAGCTCAACTTTTATCAGCAGGCGCAGCCACCGCTCTGTCCGTTGGGGCAATTCAAGGCCCCAGTCTTGGGATAGGTGGGGGGGTCCGCCTGCCAGGACCCCAATTTATCAGCAAGTTATCATCTAACCTAGGGAGCGGTGATAACTTGACATGTTGGGAATGGGCTTTAAAGTAATAAAACTGCAAAATAAACATGATGTAATAACTCACCTTGATATGTTTGACCCCACAACTGACCAATCTGTTTTGCTGATATGGATCCCATGAGATATCAAAGATCTGAATGGAAACAAAAAGATATTACGTCCCATGTAATCCACTAGAAAAATGCACTATCAGCTTCACCATATAGCTCTATGAACCTGTACCCCATATGTAAACCAGGTCTTACAATGATCAAGTATGAAGCCAAAAGGAACATTGCATAGACAGGTAGTACATTCGCAAAGCAAGACCTAGATGAACTGCAGGCAAGAGATATCAATAGTATTATAGGTGTACTAGTGTATAATCATAAATCACAGGGAAAAAAAACTACAAAACAAAGGTAAAATTAAAAACCTCAGAATAAACTGAACAACCCAAAGTGTACTTGTGTGTATATACCTGAGCAATTGGGGTATTAAAATGAATCTGGCTAAGAAGAGGCAGGAGTAAAATTATATGGAACATGTGAAATGTAAGGAGAAAAGATCACAAAGGAATTCTCGCACATGAGGCTCTATCACAAAGCCTAAGAATAGAGGGGCTAAAAGGCTAAGGCCTCGATTCATCAAAGTAATTACCCTAGAATTTTTGCTGAAGAAATCTGCACTTCTGGTCAAAATGGGTGGAGCTGGGATAGGGCGGGGTACCGACGCTAAAGCTCATCTAATTTATGATGAGCTGTGTCATTCCTTACGCCATAGATATTACTCCAGTCCCTGACTAAAGTTTGTTAGGAGGTGCCCGGTTTGGATGAGGGGGCGTGTTGCGATCAGACGCTCCTGATTGATTAAGAGGCTCATGCCTCTAAATGAATCAGGAGTGTCTAGCGAGTGGACCTCACCAGATGTAATGAATTGGGGCCTAAGATTTTAAAGTGCTAGCATCTTGTGTGTACATGCAAGCAGTCCAGAGTTCTCCTTCAATGCAAGTCTTCAAACAGAAGCTGGACAGACATCTGTGTGAGATGGTTTAGTGAATCCTGCATTGATCAGGGGGTTGGACACGATGACCCTGGAGGTCCCTGCCAACTCTTAACATTCTATGATTCTAAGATAATACACATGCTGCTAAGAAGTATAGGGTCATAAACAGGAAAGATGTATATCTTTGTACCGTGTTAGCCAGTGGATAGAAAAATATTCAGGACTGAGAGTCCTCAGTAGTTGATACCTTTTAGTGGCTAACTGAAAAGATGGTAATACATTGCAAGCTTTCGAGACTACTCAGGTCTCTTCATCAGGCTAGACTAATACAAAATCTGAAGTCACATATTTATGCACAATACAGCCTAGAAAAAATGCAATAGATAAGACAAGTGACGTGAAGCTTCACGTCACTTGTCTTATCTATTGCATTTTTTCTAGGCTGTATTGTGCATAAATATGTGACTTCAGATTTTGTATTAGTCTAGCCTGATGAAGAGACCTGAGTAGTCTCGAAAGCTTGCAATGTATTACCATCTTTTCAGTTAGCCATTAAAAGGTATCAACTACTGAGGACTCTCAATCCTGAATATTTTTCAGGGTCATAAACAGAATTTTTCAAGTCTTTTAGATTTGATGTACAATTAGCCATCCAATTTCATCCATATTTTCAGCCCATTTTATAACTGGATCTCTAAGAGCCTTTTGCCAGTAATGGATAATTAGCACATAACTGGAGTACAAACATACTAATGTTCATACACATTAGATAACAGTTGGCTAAGGCTGGTTTCACATTTGCGTTTTTTAGCGCTGGAAAAAAACGCACATGTGCGCATGCGTTTTTTCCCCTATATTTAACATGGGTGCGCATACCTGCGCGCTTGTAAGCGCATGTATGCGATTTTCATGCACTGCGTTTTTTTGGGGTGTGCGATTGGATTTTCCAGACGCAGCATGTTGCATTTTTTGGCCCTGCAAAAAAGCGCATGCGCACATATGCGCACGTTTTGCGCAAAAAATGGCCATTATAGCCTATGGATGCGCATATGTGCGCACTGGCATGCTCATGTATGCGTTTTTTTGCATATGCGTTTTTTTTTTTTAACCATGGAATTTAGGGGTTTGGGTTAGAGTTAGGGTTAGTTAAGGGGGTTTAGGGTTAGGGTTAGGGTCAGGGTTAGGGTTGGGTTTTGGGTCAGGGTTAGGGTTAAGTATGGTTTGGTTAAGGGTTAGGGTCAGGGTTAGGGTCAGGATTAGGGTTAAGTATGGTTTTGTTAAGGGTTAGGGTCAGGGTTAGGGTTAGGGTCAGGGTTAGGGTCAGGGTCAGGGTTAGGGTCAGGGTTAGGGTTAAGTATGGTTTTGTTAAGGATTAGGGTCAGGGTTAGGGTCAGGATTAGGGTTAAGTATGGTTTGGTTAAGGGTTAGGGTCAGGGTTAGGGTTAGGGTCAGGGTTAGGGTCAGGGTTAGGGTTAAGTATGGTTTTGTTAAGGGTTAGGGTCAGGGTTAGGGTCAGGATTAGGGTTAAGTATGGTTTTGTTAAGGGTTAGGGTCAGGGTTAGGGTTAGGGTCAGGGTTAGGGTCAGGATTAGGGTTAAGTATGGTTTGGTTAAGGGTTAGGGTCAGGGTTAGGGTTAGGGTCAGGGTTAGGGTTAAGTATGGTTTTGTTAAGGGTTAGGGTCAGGGTTAGGGTTAGGGTTAGTTAGGGTTTAGGGTTTGGGTTAGGGTTAAGTATGATTTGGTTAAGGGTTAGGGTCAGGGTTAGGGTTAGGGTTAGGGTCAGGGTTAGGGTTAGGGTTAGTAAAGTCATGGTTTGGGTAGTGTGAGGGGCCACCTAAAAATGTTGGAAAAAAACGCAAACGCGGTAAAAACGCACTAAAAACGCATACAAACGCTTAAAAACGCTGCGTTTTTTTCATGCATGCTCATAAAAATGCTTGAAAAAAACGCAGCAGTTGTATGCTTTTGTATGCGTTTTTTTAATGCTTTTTTTGCGGGAAAAACGCGCTGCAAAAAAAAGCAAGTGTGAAACTAGCCTTAACGGCTCAATTTCAGCGGGATTAGCCAAATGATGGATTCCTGACTGTGACCAGACAGATTATGTTGAGGGACATAAGGATATGGCGGTTGCAATTCAGACACCGGATCGTTTTGCTCGGCATGAAGACAAGCCCTTACCAGATGATTCTGGCAGCGGCTCTCCTACTCAACATAGGAACGCTCAACAAGGCGTATGTGGGTAATGGGGGAGTCTGGAGAGATAGCTATCGGTCATCGGCCAGCTGACTAATATTTATGGTCTGCTTAATTGACAGAAGGCTTGAAGGGAGCCGGGGCAGAAGTCAAATAAGTCAGGCAAGAATTTGGGCAAATAGGCTGCTAAATGATGTGTGGCAGAAAAAAAAAATTGAGTAGCAAGTCTGCCACAATTCAGGGAAAATAATCTGAATGCATCCAATCTCTAGAAATGTTCTAATTTTTTTCCAAAAATGTTCAGTTTCTGTCTCAAAAGCAAAGAGTAAACTGTGACTCATCTACTATATAATCGTCTAATTCTGTCTGTCTGTCTCTCTGTTTGTAAAGGAAATCCCGCGTCGCTGATTGGTCACACCTGGCTGGCCATGACCAATCAGCGACAAGCGCAGTCCGGCAGCAAATCCCGCATCGCTGATTGGTCGCGCCCGGCCACAGGCGCAGCTGTTTGTAATGGTAATCCCGCGTCACTGATTGGTCAGTGACAGGTGCAGTCCGGCCGCGAATTGGCGCGGAATTTGAACGACGCACGCCACCGTCGGGAGATCTGTGGCGCTAGCCTGGTCGCGCCGGCCGCGACCAATCAGCGACAGGCGCAGTTCGGCTGCGAATCCCCCGTCGCTGATTGGTCGCGCACAGAAAGGAGAGAGACAGCAGACAAGGGGGATAGCACATGTGGTAGTCAGGTCAAAGAAGAGAGCACAGACGAGAGAAGTCAGCACATGGGGAAAGAGAGAGTAGATTCTCAACGCTGCAAAGCCTGCCCCCATCGTGACATTACCATCTTGACATGCCCCCATCTTGACATTCCATCTTGTCCATTTATAAAGAGAATGATAAGTGACTTAGTATAATGATACTACTTATCCTATATGCACTTTGTATAAATGTACAATGCTTACTCGTTTCCAAAAGGGGACACCCACCAAGAATTTCATACTCTGACAAATCACTAGGGGGTAAAGCCATCTACTCCAGAGGTATAATGACCATACATTAACAATAGCATCCACTCTACCCCCTTGTTTTCTGGTAAAGGAGGGAGAAGACTTGCCATAATGGCCATCAGAACACTGCGTCAGCCTCTCCGCTCTCCATCACAGAATACAATTGCTTATAATGGCTACTTTATTTTGTAGACTTTTCCAAGATAGCAGGTTTAGAGACGGGAATCTAAATGTTCTCCTCTATTATATTGCTGTTGCTTATAAAAGCAGCAATTTGGGTAAATAGAAGCATTCAGAGGCGTGATCGCTACATGTGCTCTGCTTTTAACGTCCTTTTCCAAATCATTCAGACAAGAGCATTAGTCAGAATTGAATTCTCTATATTCCATACTCTCCTTTTCACATGCAGTTTATACGACTCTTCACGTTTTTAGCAGATGTGCACACGCATCATGATCAATGAGCGCCAGTTATGTATTTTCGGAGAAGCCTAATTGCGTTGCTTTTCGTTTGGAGTCCTTGCATCAATAAGAACATAATTAGTCTGACGAAGTTTTGAATTATACTGTAAATTCCCATTGGATTGCACTTCATAGTAATTTCAATGGATGTACGCAGGAACATAGCCTCGCCATAAGCAATGAATATTCATTTGTGAAGTTAGCTGGTTATGGTGGGTTCTGCAGACAGCCTGATACCTAAAGATCTGCCAGACCTTTACCCAATGTGTGGAAACTGTCATTTCCCCCAAATTAGATGTCTACAAAAGTTTCCTCCATGTATTTTCTCAGTAGGCTCACCTTTACCAAACTCAGCAGTTTTTTAAGAGAAGCTATTAGATAGAGTCTAAAGCTATCCATACACATTAGATGGCCGTTGGCTGATCAATACTTCAAATATATGTTGGCCAACTATCCAATACACAGGAGAACTCGTTTGTCTGACAGAACAATATGAATGGTAGTCCGAAATTGGACATGCGCGATCGACATCTCTCCTGACCATCAGTTAGCCTGCACCCCCACACAATATTAGCAGATTGGACTGATATTAATCTAATGTGTTTGAGGGCCTCTAGGTGTCGAAATATTAACGCTGACATTTTGAAGGTCAGTATTGATGAAGGGTCCACTTGCGTGCACCTTTTCATTTGGGGAACCTTCCAGCTTCCATTCACGGAAATGTAGACAAGTAGAGAGAAGTTGTCATGCTGCACTTGACCATGCCCAGTCCCACTAAACTCAACCTACTTTTCAAAAAGCTGGCACAGCTACTGCTAAACCACAAGTTGTGCAAAGATGTCATGATATTTCAAACAGTTTTACACCAGATTTCAGGGCCGTTAAGAGTTTGGTTGAAAAGAGGTCCTTCAAGTCTAAAATTAAACATCTAATCACTAGAAATAATTTGGCCTTCTAATAAATTCACCAGTCACCAAGTTTTACCCTTGAAAAAAAATTACCACTGTACTTTTGTCCTAAAATTATTTTCCAAAATTATATCATTCAAAAGCGGATCAATAAATATCCTGTTTTTTGGTGGTACACTATGATCAAATCATGCACTGAATAAAAATATGGTTTCTCTTCCTAGAGAAAGGCTGGCTTTGTGTGTAATCCACAGGCTGCTTGAACTGTCTGGACACCCCCAAGTGGGCAGCTTTACGTGGATTGCCTTACACTGGGGGGTGTTACAAACTACTTTATCTTATGCAC
This sequence comes from Dendrobates tinctorius, assembly GCF_039654945.1. Taxonomy (NCBI): domain Eukaryota; kingdom Metazoa; phylum Chordata; class Amphibia; order Anura; family Dendrobatidae; genus Dendrobates; species Dendrobates tinctorius. The sequence continues at coordinate 26,878,507 of NW_027361870.1, forward strand.
AACTACATTTGTGGTGCCACAGAATCTAGAAGAACTACAGACAGAGGTTCCGAACAGAAGTACCAGCAGACATGTCACAAAATGCTGATAATTGTAAACTATGGAGTAACATGTTTTCTTCTCCATTATCTATGTGCAAAGCTAAATTTCAAATTGTAACGATATATTGAGTTCTGATTTATGGGGACCATTTTGTTATGTGAGCTCAGATATCCCACCTCTAAGAGCAAACACAAGAACCTCTGTATGAATGGACAGCCAGCTGTAAGGCATATCACTAGAGACAGAAACATAAAATATAAAATAACTCAATCAGCATATTACTACGGTAATAACTGCAACATTTAATTAAAAACAGAACAAAAAATAGTACAACAAAAAATAAACACACATATACAGCAGCAGAAGTACATGGGACACTTTAATACCCTGTCTGAGTGTCCAGTAGCGGTTGCCAAAACTTTGCCTTTCTGCCAATCCCAAATGCAAACTGTGTTTTTGGCATCCAATCCCACGGAGGCAAGGCGCTATGGAAAGAGGCAATAAGAAAAAAGACAAATGAGTCTAATAAACAATTACAATTCACGTCATTCATAATGTAGTAGTCTATACTATTCGTATGCCTAATCCACAAAGAGCATACTACTTGTTTTAAACTTTATACTGTATATGTCAAAGAAATCATGTTTATATTCTCCATTAACTTGGTGATGGGCATCTTTTTAGTGAAATGCACTACGACGGGCAATGTTTTATGCCATATCCGATCTTACATTATAAGGGCAGATTTATAAATCCTGTGCAGCCGTATTTGGCTTGTGCTGTAATTAGTTTGTGGTTAAGAATAAAGTATTTTATTTTTGGTATAGGGGCAATATAATATAAATTACTGGGCACTCAGGGATCTAAAATTTCCTAGGACCACTTCACAAAATTTCTGTTATTTAAATGAGGCCTAATTTTTTGTCTCTGCCTTATTCATTCTGACTTACACACAAGCTCGGACTGGTCCACAGGAAGACAGATGAATTCCCCGGTGGGCCCCTCTAGAGGAGTAAAGCCCCCACTGCAATATATCAGCAGATCATGGTACAAAAGACTTCATTCACTATGTACAAACCAAGCCAGCATCTCATCATTCATTCATCAGACTGTCCAGTTTACAATTTTATAGAGGCATAGCTAAATTTGTGAATGAGGGTAATGCAATACATATACGGTAGGTAGCAGTGGGCCCCAGAGTCAATGTTACTACTGAGCCCTTGGCACCCCAGTCTGACACTTCTTACAGTGATATCTACTTTCACTATTTGCTATATAGTGTGCAACACTACTAACTGGTAATAATATAAGCTGTATAATGACCGTCTGTCTAAGGCAATGTGAAATGTAGAAGCGAGTATATTAAATACAAACCTGTCCTTCTGAATCAAACGCCAAGCCAGCTACTCCATGCGTGTGCACATCTTTTAGGATAGAGACTGTCTGAACAGTGTATGAATCCCATATACATATATAAGGGTCTTTTCCAACCTGTCCTGTGGCAACAAGGGATCTGTCTGGATGTAAAGCAAGGCTGTAGGCAATGAAACATAATGGAAAAAAATTACTACATTACTGGTAGTTTTACAATCAAATAAAAAGTTGGGCATATTCATCATGTCATAAATCTCATTTACAGGCATGGTCAAAAATGTTGGCACCTTTGAAATTGTCCCAGAAAACAAAGTATTTCTCCCAGAAAATTATTGCAATTACACATTTTGTTATACACATGTTTATTTCCTTTGTGCGTATTGCAACAACACAAAAAAAACAGAGAAAAAATGTCAAATTGGACATAATTTCATACAAAATCCCCAAAATGGTCTGGACAAAACTGTTGGCACCCTCAACTTAATATTTGGTTGCACACCCTTTGGAATAAATAACTGCAATCAATTACTTCCTATAACCATCAACAAGCTTCCTACATGATGCCTTGCACAAAGTCAAGGCACCAAGTGCCAGTGGCTACAAAACAACCCCAAAATATCTTTGAAACCTCCACCATATTTGACTGTAGGTACTGCGTTATTTTCTTTATAGGTCTCATTCTCAAGTCCTCATATATTTCTCTTCTCCTCTTCCTGTTCTCCATGCTTAGTACATTACGTACAGACACACAATGCAAAGACTGTGTCAACTTCTCCATAAGGAAACATGCGTAACTGAAATAATTTTCTGGGAGAAATACTTCATTTTCTGGAACAATTTCAAAACTGCCAATACTTTCTGCCATGACTGTATACTCATACTTCCACCATATATATCTTGTATATAAAGAAAATGAGTAGTAATAGAGGTAATTATAAATGTCACTTACTATTTTTTTTGTGTTTAAAGCATTGGCACAACAGCTACATACATATTGGCTTATATCACAGGTTAATAATGTATGTAAAGAGGACCTTTCAGCACATTTTTACATATGGAAGTAGTGGTAAAGCTGTATAGTCACTTGTCCCCCTATAAAAATGATACCTTTTTGTAGAGATCCAATGTTCCAGTAATGGAAAGTCTGGTGTAAAAGCCATATGCAAATTAAGCTGGAAGATCATTGGGGGCGTGTCAATGCATTTGGGAAAAGCTGTCCAATGAAATGACACCCCCCCACTGAACTTGCAACCTGATTCGCCTATGACTTCTACATCAGACTTCCCATTACTGGAAGATCGGATCGCTACATTCTTCAGCTATCGACATAATATGTAGGGACACCCACTGATATGCAGAATGGGGGAACATTCCTGTTTTTGTATAAATGTGGAGGTCTTGCACTCCTCAACCACCACTCTATTACCTTCTATGGGTCCAACAAAGCCATGGGCCGATTCATTAAAGTTTCTGGAAAAAACGCTTTTGAAAAGTTGCGAAATTTTTTATGCAATGAAGTATGTTACTCCAGCCCCTGACTGTAGCAGCATTTTTGGCAAGGTGCACACCCCTAAGATCAAGCTTAAAGCTAGGCAGAGTGCTCATTTTGATTTCTGCCCAGCTAGATTCTCCTACTTCAACACAGGACATTGGGGAAGAGGAGTCTGGCATCTGTCTATGATTAGTAGTTGCCTCCATAGCTAGTTAAAGAGGACCTGCCACCAAAAGTAACCAGTTTCATGTTTTATTTCCACTTGTTCCAAATATTCCAGTTTTATTTTTGCTTGTTTTTTTAAATCCAACATACAGCTCCAGAGATATGAGCCTTTTTTATTTAGTGCCAGTTTACATATTTTTTTTTTGCCTTTAGCAAGCATGGCTTACAAGATTCTCTGGGGGTATGTCTTTAGGCTACTTTGTATAAATGCCATGAGAGCAACGCCCTTCTGGTCAAGATCATTAAAATTATCATTAAATAAAAAGATCCATATTTTGGGAACTGAAGATTTAAAAAAAAAAAAAAAAAATTGAATACTCAAGGAAGCAATGGGAACAAAAGAACAGAGATGGGTTTTCCTTAATTATTTGCTTTTCTTAAAGCTTGGCCTTTTCCAGGATTCAAACTCACAACTTGAGCATGGTAGGCAGAAACTTTAGCAGTGAGACACTGGTTCTACTGCTAAGTATAGGAGGATTTTCTCTGCCTAAAGATCTAAATACTAATCTTCTTTATAGACCAAGTTGTACTGTGACATTTCTATATACTAATGCATCTCCATACAAAAAACATTACAATAACCTTATATTTCAATACACTTTAAGAAAAAAAGGAGACAAACCAGTAAATAACATGAACAGATTTCATATCATCTTTAATGCATCAACCCGTAAAATACAGTGAACAGAATACTTAGTGACCTGTGAATAATGGAAAAATTGCATGAATCTTTAGTTTTTCTCCATTAAATCCATAAAAATAGTTAACACAAATGTAACATCTACATCTAGCCTGTGAATCACCACATCATGTTAGTGGTCAGTGACCTTGAGAAAGACACATCTTAGTGTCGATACGCGTGGGTCCTAGGTTCCACGAAACCCGGTTGTGTGCTTCCACTTGGGGTCCGCCTAGTATCATGGTTGGAGGCAGGGGAGATTTTTGTCTATGCCTCCAGGGCTCCTGTGCTGGTAATATGCTCTGATTATCTGCTATGAGGTAATATTGGCTGCAGCAATTTGAGTGTCCCAGGGTGCATGGTAATAGAGCTTGAAGTACCATTAATAATATTTGCTGATGGTTCCCTGTGTAAGCGTACGTCTAGCATATTTTGTATGTCTATGACAGTATTTATTTGTAAACAGCATGCATACAGGTATCAGTACTTGAAATATTGTAATATAATAATATATATCTCTATGTAGTGGGACTTCATTAATTAATGAGCATTTGCACTTTTGTATTTTGTCTGGGGTTTTGGAACCTTAAATATTGAATTACTGTATATACTCGAATATAAGCCGAGATTTTCAGCCCGTTTTTTTGGGGCTGAAAGTCCCCCTCTCGGCTTATATTCGAGTCATATACACCGGGGGGTCGGAGGGGGAGAGGGGGCGGGGGTGTCAGGTCATACTTACCCGTCCTGACGCTGTCTCTTGAGCCCCCAGCTTCTCCGCGCTCTCTGTTCCTGCCTTCAGCGGTCACGTGGTACCGCTCATTAAAACTCATGAATATGCGCATATTCATGAGTTTTAATAAGCGGTATCACATGACCGCTGAACGCAGGAAGAGAGAGCGCGGAGAAGCTTGGGGCTCAAGCGACAGCGTCAGGACAGGTAAGTATAGCGATACTCACCTGTCCTGCGTCCATGGCTGCTTGCTGCTGTCTGTCATCGGTCAGTGACTTGAGACAGCAGAGGGCGCGGTGACGTGATTAGTGCGCGCCGCGCCCCCTGCAGTCTGAACGTCACTGACTGATGACGTGGCAGATAGCAGTGAGCAGCCATGGACGCAGGACAGGTGAGTATCTGACACCCAGCGACGGAGAGGTGAGTATGTCATTTTTTTTATTTTTACATGCTGCAGCAGCACATGGGGAAATAATCTTAAGGAGCTTCTAATGGGGGCAGCACATGGGGGAATAATCTATGGAGCTTCTAATGGGGGCAGCATATGGGGGAACAATATGGAGCTTCTAATGGGGGCAGCATATGGGGGAACAATATGGAGCTTCTTATGGGGGCAGTATATGGGGGAACAATATGGAGCTTCTAATGGGGGCAGTATATGGGGGAATAATCTATGGAGCTGCTTATGGGGGCAGTATATGGGGGAACAATATGGAGCTTCTTATGGGGGCAGCATATGGGGGAATAATCTATGGAGCTTCTAATGGGGGCAGTATATGGGGGAACAATCTATGGAGCTTCTTATGGGGGCAGTATATGGGGGAATAATCTATGGAGCTGCTTATGGGGACAGTATATGGGGGAACAATATGGAGCTTCTAATGGGGGCAGCATATGGGGGAATAATCTATGGAGCTTCTAATGGGGGCAGCATATGGGGGAACAATCTATGGAGCTTCTTATGGGGGCAGTATATGGGGGAACAATCTATGGAGCTTCTTCTGGGGACACCATATGGGGGAATAATCTATGGAGCATTTCCCACCCTAGGCTTATACTCGAGTCAATAAGTTTTCCCAGTTTTTTTGTGGCAAAATTAGGGGGTCGGCTTATACTCGGGTCGGCTTATACTCGAGTATATACGGTATATGTGATTATGACCCAATTTTCTTTGTTCACTTTCTAATGTCTGTTTTTGCACAGACTTTTTAATTGTGTTTAACCATGTGTTTGTATGTAGTGTTTGCTGGAATTAAATAAAATATATTATTGCATTATAAATATTGGTGGTGATCCCTATAGTTGTTGCATATACTTTTTCTTGGTCTGCAATCACCTCTATCGTGTTAGTGGTCTGCGGCCACCAGAGGTGAGCCCAGCAAATCACCTCTATCACGTTAGTGTTCTGTGGCCACCGGAGGTGAGACCTGTGAATCACTTCATCACGTTATTGGTCTGTGGCCACCGGAGGTGAGACCTGTGACTCACCTCATCACGTTAGTGGTCTGTGGCCACCGGAGGTGAGACCTGTGAATCACTTCATCACGTTATTGGTCTGTGGATACCAGAGCTGAGACCTGTGAATCACCTCTATCATGTTAAGCTGGAGTCACACATAGCGACTCACCAGTGATCCCGACAACGATATCAACATGTCAGGATCGCTGGTGAGTCGCTACATGATCGCTGGTGAGCTGTCAAACAGGCAGCTTCACAGCGATCAGCATCAACGACGCCGAGCGCGTGGCGTCGCTGTGTACGTTACCAGCGCGCTGATGCAGGGAGCTGGTAACTAACGTACACATCGGGTATCTAAGGGACGCACGGCCCTTAGACACCCGATGTGTACTTTAGTTACCAGCTCCCTGCATCAGCGCACTGACAACTAACGTACACAGCGACGTCGCGCGCTCGTCGTCGCTGTGCTGATCGCTGGTGAAGCTGCCTGTTTGACAGCTCACGAGCGATCATGTAGCGACTCACCAGCGATCCTGACACGTTGATATCGTTGTACACATACACATCGGGTATCTAAGGGACACACGTCCCTTAGATACCCGATGTGTACCTTAGTTACCCGATGTGTACCTTAGTTACCAGCTCCCTGCATCAGCGCGCTGGTAACTAACGTACACATCGGGTTTCTAAGGGACGTACGTCCCTTGGATACCCAATGTGTACGTTAGTTACCAGCTGATCGCTGGTCTCCCGCCTGTCACACGAAGCGATGCGTGCTGGCAAACAGGAGACCAGCGATGGAAGAAATGTCCAGAGGTTTCCAAGAGCAATCAGCGATACCGGCAGGGGGGCCGGTCGCTGATCGCTGTCACACACAGTGATCTCGCTGGTGAGATTGCTGTTTTGCCACAAAACTTGTGACTCAGCAGCGATCTCGCTAGCATGATCGCGATGTGTGACGGGGCCTTTAGTGGTCTTTGGCTACCGGACGTGAGATATGTGAATCACCTCTATCACGTTAGTGGTCTGTGGCCACCAGAGGTGAGACCTGTGAATCACCTCAGCATGTTAGTAGTCTTTGGCCACTGGAGGTGAGCCCTGGGAATCACCTCTTCATATTAGTGGTCTTTGGCCACCAGAGGTGAGACCTGCAAATCACCTTATCACTTTAGTAGTCTGTGGCCACCAGATGTGAGCCTTGGGAATCCCCTTTTCACGTTAGTGGTCTGTGGCCACCAGAGGTGAGACCTGTGAATCACCTCATCACTTTAGTGGTCTGTGGCTACCGGAGGTGAGCCCTGCAAATCACCTCTTCACGTTAGTGGTCTGTAGCCACCAAAGGTGAGCCCTGCGAATCACCTCTTCACATTAGTAGTCTATGGCCACCAAAGGTGAGCCCTGCAAATCACCTCTTCAAGTTAGTGGTCTGTAGCCACCAAAGGTGAGCCCTGCGAATCACCTCTTCACATTAGTAGTCTATGGCCACCAAAGGTGAGCCCTGAGAATCACCTCGTCACGTTAGTGGTCTGTAGCCACTGGAGGTGAGCCCTGCGAATCACCTTATACCTGCTTGTATCCTCACCGCTATTTCTTATTAGTAACCCCGACGCGATATCAAGCGCGTGTCCAAAATTATGTCATGCCAAGCTTACAAACAAAACAAGGTGTTGGGGAGTCCGGCAGGTAGGAAGCGGTGTGCAAAGCTCCCGCCTGGCAGGCTGGAGTAGTGATGTGGCCGCTAATCAAAGGTCCTATGAATCGATACGCTCATCTTTGCTTATTGAATTTTTATGTATTTTAGTTTCAGAAATACTTTTCCAATCATAAGGAAAAAATAGTAGTAACTTGTAATTGTTCACACTGGCAATAAAATCTGAGCAAAGTGGAAAATAAATGACTACCACTGTTTTTTCCAGAAATGAGATGATTACTATTCATAGATAGAAACTGACTGATTGAGGTCTGTGCGTGCTGTCACAGCAAGGTGAAATAGGGATCTATGCAAGGGGAATTCTCACAGCTCCACGGAAAAACAGTGAAAGTGTGAAGAAGGTTGGCTGTATAATCAGCATCGGGAATAGCAAAACATTATCTCAGCGATGGGACTTGTTTGAAGAAACAATAATAATCTCACACATCGCAGGAAAGAACCTGGGAAATGATTGTTCCCAACAAGTATTTAACACTGTCATAAAGAACATTAACAACATTTGGATTACATTTAGTTATTTGCTTAAAATGGTGCTCTCAAGTTTGAACGTTATCCACAGGATAGGGAATAACTTTCCAATTGCTAAGGGTCTGACCCTACGGCCACCAGCGATCCTGAGAACCTCTGAAGAGCCCCAGCTGAATGGAGCAGTCGTCGATCATACGCATTACCCCTCCATTAGTTCTAATTGGAACGCCGAAGATCAGCCGTACCTAGCATTCTTGCCTTTCGATTAACAATTAATGGATGGATAGTGCGTATGATCGACCACCGCTCCATTAAGCTGGAGCTCTTCAGAGCCTTGGTTCTCAGGATTACCGTAGACCACGGCAGTCGGACCCCCGGTGATCGGAAAGTTATCCCCTATCCCGGAGAAATTCACAGCGCTCTACAGACATCAGCATCATTATCCATATTGGGGTGCACAACCTAAATCAGTAGGTCTTTGGAGTACGGGAGGAAAATGAGGAACCTGGACAAAACCCTGGCAAAAACGAGGAGAATATACAAACTACTTGCAGACGTTGTCCTTGATGGTATTTGAACCCAGGACCCAAGTTAATTATTTAAATTAAACTGGTTCTCTGGATAAGTAATTGATCTGAACCTAATATGGCATATTCTAATAAGGTATGGACAATTGTGTATTTAAAGGGAATGTCCAGTAAATCTATTGTTTAACCCCTTTGAGACAAACTCTGTTTTCACCTTAATGACCAGGCCGAATTTTACAATTCTGACCACTGTCACTTTATGAGGTCATAACTCTGAAACGCTTCAACAGATCCTGAGAATGTTTTCTCGTGACATATTGTACTTTATGATAGTGGTAAAATTTCGGCGATGTGACTTTCACAATTTTCAAACTTTTAGTTTTTACGCCCTTAAGTTAAAGAGTCATATACAAAATATTTCTTATATATCATTTCCCTTCATAATAATAATGCGTTCATACTTTTCATGCTATCATTTATTTAAAGCAAATTCCTAAGGCAGAAGATTACTATAAATGAAGCAGGAATGGGCTGATCATCTGCGCGGTTAGGAACAAGGAGGGCAAGGACGCCCCTGGCATCATTCACCAGTCAAGTAGAAACACGATGTCGGGGAATAGCCACAGTGTACGGCGTTCTCCCCTAGCTACGCCAGTAATTAATTGCTGAGGAATTCCCTGATCTTGTTTTTATTACATTCTCCATAATTAAAATAGCAGAATGCAGTTAGCTTTATGTTCTCTAATTAATCAAAGATATCATGTGTCTGGCCCTTCATTTTGGATGTCAGCATCATGCTTGTTGTAAAGGCAAACCAAGAATCCAGGGCACTTTACAGAAAACAGAAGAATTATACGTTGGGTGTGCGCCTGGCGCTACACAGATTCATCCACAGTGAGAGCTACAGCTTGGACGCGGTGTACACTGAATCACAGCAGTGTATTTCCCATCCATCAGCCATCACGCATCCTAGTAACCAGCAATTGGGATCTACTGAGTGCTAGAGATCTCAGAGCTGCAGTTACATGACAGCTGACTGCAGCCATGACTGGACCACCCATGCGTAGCACTCTCTGCAGGGGCTTTTTTATGGGGGGGGGGACTAGGATTAATTATACACTGTATAGGTACATTTTTCAATGAGCTTTTTTAGTGCCCACAACAGTGATCAGGAGCTTTTATACTATAATTGCAGTCACATGAAAAAAGAAAACCTAGCTCTTTTTGGAAAAATCCCCATAGATGTTGACTGGTGGTCATAACATGGGCTGAACTCCTTTCTACAAAGAACATTGGTTCAAGATTCATGAAAACCTTGTGAAGATTAAAGGGAACTTAATAGGAGAAACAGGCTCAATAAAAAGTAATTAGAGTTTACGTCTTATTGCCTCATAATTTCAACTTTATTCCACATGCGAATAAGTCTAGGGTCACATTACAGATTTTCACTCATCTGAGAAATTTGGGCCAATTATGGTGATACAGGTGCATCTCACAAAATTAGAGTATCATCAAAAAGTAAATTTATTTCAGTTCTTCAAAATAAAAAGTGAAACTCGTATATTATATAGAGTCATTACAGACAGAGTGATCTATTTCAAGTGTTTATTTGTTAAATAGCATCCTGGTGTCATCAGTGTGTCCGTTTCAACCACTCAGGTGTCATCAGTGTGTCCGTTTCTACCATCCAGGTGTCATCAGTGTGTCTGTTTCTACCATCCTGGTGTCATCAGTGTGTCCGTTTCTACCATCCTGGTGTCATCAGTGTGTCCGTTTCTACCATCCAGGTGTCATCAGTGTGTCTGTTTCTACCATCCTGGTGTCATCAGTGTGTCCGTTTCTACCATCCAGGTGTCATCAGTGTGTCCGTTTCTACTCTCCAGCTGTCATCGGTGTGTCCGTTTCTACCATCCAGCTGTCATCAGTGTGTCCGTTTCTACTCTCCAGGTGTCATCAGTGTGTCTGTTTCTACCATCCAGCTGTCATCAGTGTGTCCGTTTCTACTCTCCAGCTGTCATCAGTGTGTCCGTTTCTACCATCCAGCTGTCATCAGTGTGTCCGTTTCTACTCTCCAGCTGTCATCAGTGTCTCCGTTTCTACCATCCAGGTGTCATCAGTGTGTCCGTTTCTATCATCCTGGTGTCATCAGTGTCTCCGTTTCTACCATCCAGGTGTCATCAGTGTGTCCGTTTCTACTCTCCAGCTGTCATCAGTGTGTCCGTTTCTACCATCCAGCTGTCAGTGTGTCCGTTTCTACCATCCAGCTGTCATCAGTGTGTCCGTTTCTACCATCCAGCTGTCATCAGTGTGTCCGTTTCTACCATCCAGCTGTCATCAGTGTGTCCGTTTCTACCATCCTGGTGTCATCAGTGTGTCCGTTTCTACCATCCAGCTGTCAGTATGTCCGTTTCTACCATCCAGCTGTCATCAGTGTGTCCGTTTCTACCATCCAGCTGTCAGTGTGTCCGTTTCTACCATCCAGCTGTCAGTGTGTCCGTTTCTACCATCCAGGTGTCATCAGTGTGTCCGTTTCTACTCTCCAGGTGTCATCAGTGTGTCCGTTTCTACTCTCCAGCTGTCATCAGTGTGTCCGTTTCTACCATCCAGCTGTCATCAGTGTGTCCGTTTCTACTCTCCAGGTGTCATCAGTGTGTCTGTTTCTACCATCCAGCTGTCATCAGTGTGTCCGTTTCTACTCTCCAGCTGTCATCAGTGTGTCCGTTTCTACCATCCAGCTGTCATCAGTGTGTCCGTTTCTACTCTCCAGCTGTCATCAGTGTCTCCGTTTTTACCATCCAGGTGTCATCAGTGTGTCCGTTTCTATCATCCTGGTGTCATCAGTGTCTCCGTTTCTACCATCCAGGTGTCATCAGTGTGTCCGTTTCTACTCTCCAGCTGTCATCAGTGTGTCCGTTTCTACCATCCAGCTGTCAGTGTGTCCGTTTCTACCATCCAGCTGCCATCAGTGTGTCCGTTTCTACCATCCAGCTGTCATCAGTGTGTCCGTTTCTACCATCCAGCTGTCATCAGTGTGTCCGTTTCTACCATCCTGGTGTCATCAGTGTGTCCGTTTCTACCATCCAGCTGTCAGTGTGTCCGTTTCTACCATCCAGCTGTCATCAGTGTGTCCGTTTCTACCATCCTGGTGTCATCAGTGTGTCCGTTTCTACCATCCAGCTGTCAGTGTGTCCGTTTCTACCATCCAGGTGTCACCAGTGTGTCCGTTTCTACTCTCCAGGTGTCATCAGTGTTTTTCACGGATGGATAAAGAAATAAATAAATTACAAAGCTTCTCCTATTCTTTGCAAGGTTAAACACGGCCGGCACACGGACAATACAGTGATGCCATCTGTGTGCTGCACGTGTTTGTCTTGGACCCATAGAGTTGTATTAGCCTGTCATTTTTGCTGCCGGAAAAAAACACACATGTAAACAGCACCATAGAAAGCAATGACGTGTTGTTGTTGTAAAAATACGGATGCAACACGTACATGCAACACTGATGTCTGAATGAGGCCTTAGGCCTGTTTCACACTTCAGTTTTCTGGCGTCAGTTAAAATCCGTCGTTAGCTGAAAAAAACCGGATCCGACGGATTTGCCTGGCGGATCCGTTTTTTTCTCATAGACTTGTATTAGCGACGGATTGTGACGGATGGCCATCCGTTTCGTCCGTTGTGTGACGGATCCGTTGGAAAATAGGTGTCCGTTGGCTGGAAACAACGTCCATAGGAACGTTTTTTGTCTCCATCGAAAAGTCTGACAGATCCGTCGCCGTCTGTCATATGACGGATCCGTCGCTGGATTCCGCTTTTTCAAACTGAGCATGCCCAGAACAATTTCTCTTCATTTCATTAAACCCCAAAGGGCGTTCTGGCACTGAAAAAAGTCTATATCTCGCTCTCTCTCCAGAGTTCTGTGCCTTTGAATTTCATACACTAGCTGCTGTGATGGCATCCGCTGCATCAGTTTTTGGCAATCGGCAACGGATCTGTTTTTTAAACACTTTGATGGATTTTGACTGATTCCAAAAGACTGAAGTGTGAAACAGGCCTTAGGTAAGTTCCCATGTCTAGTAATCATCTGTTTAAAAGGATCCAGCAGCAATCACTTATCTTAGCAGTTGTTCTGTCACAATGTTTAGTCCGGCAAATGGACTGCGACTGGATCAGTCTTTTTCTAACATTTACGGCAAGTCTATGGATCCGTTAATCAGCCGTACATTTTTCTTCCATTTGATATGGATCCGTTGTTTCGCTTACTGGATCTGTTTTGTGCGGATACTTGCTGGACATGTGAACTCTTTATAGATTACATAATTATTAGTGAATTAATCACAAATCAGCAGCAAATTAGCTTCTTCTGCGTCAGGATATAACTAGATGACATTTTTATTACTTGTCCCCAGCGACACTCGCACTTCTCATTGTGGTCGTCTCGTCCCGTAGCCATACGTGTGATATAAGTCATGTTTAGGTAGCGCCATGACAGCAGCTGCAAATTGGAAGCTAATGGACTCTCGCAACGACGATCCTCGCTGTCACAAACAGGACTGAGGCACTTTCCTAATAGACAGGCACACAATGGCAGACAAACTGGATTTTCCAAGCTTAGATGTGAGAGAGTCTCGCTGGAAGAACTTTACCGCACTAAATTTATGAGCGCTGTGTCAGACTCAATCAATGGCAGCTATTTATAGACAAGCCCTTCTTTCCCGCATTATAGCTGCCGCTCCGATAAAACTGATTGCCTCTTATCCTCAATTATTCATCTTGCACACAAAAAGACATTTCAAAAATGGATGGAAAAAAAGTCACATAAATCAAATCCGCAGCACCAATGCTGATGAGCTTATTACTCGTTATCTGCCTCACTAACAAACAAGGAATCAGACGTCTAATGTTATGGAGATCATCCATCATGTACACGTACCCTAGGCAGAAAGTCACCAGCATTACATGATACACATTATTAATGGTGTGTCCCCTTACCAAATAATAGAACATCTACTTATAAAGAACACTTATAGGCTGCACTGTATTTCACGGTATTTAGTGCGGCACATTGTGCTCTAGAGATGTTCTTTAGCGATGAGCCAATGTGCTCAGATAAGGTGTTAGTCGAGAATGCTCGGGTGCTTGAATAATAGGTTCGAGTCCCAGCAGCTGCATGTCTCGCATCTGTTGGACAGGGGTTGCAGGGGCTGTTTGTTTGTTAGGCAATCCCTGCTGTCCAACATCCACGAGACATGCGGGCGTGGGGATTCAACCATATTTTTCGAGCATACCAAAGACACTCGGATGCACCTGAGCATGCTGGGATAACACATTATCCAAGTGTAGTAAGTGTGCCGACTGGGGGGTGGTCCCTTTCGGCTGCGAGACAGACTGACGACAGATGCAGAAACACGTTCAATCAGGTCCAACTTTATTGGGTGTCCTCTTGACATCCACAGCAAAACACGACAGCTTCTGCTCCCAGGCCCGGGTACCTGTCACCTCCTCCTGCTCCTGTTGGCGAAGACCCCTGGGTTCTTCCACCATGGCTGTCGTTAGGCCCACGACCACAGCGTTTCCCCTGACCGAGTCTGCCCGCTGAGACACTTACTGCTCCTTCAGTGTCCAGCCGTCCAGTACCCAAGGCCTCCTTTAGTCAGCAGCTGTCCTATCAGGGCCACCCCCCTCTCCGAGTACCCGTCTTTCTCCTCTGTCTTTCCTGAGCTCTTCTCTCTTCTGTCTCCTCCTGGGTGTCTCACCCTGCCCCTGGGACTCTCTCTCCTTTTATCTCCATACTCTGGAAATCCCCTTCCCAGTCCCGTAACTCCGCCCACCATGACTCTTCGTATCTTAGCCTTAGGCTAGGTTCACATTGCGTTAGGGCATCCGTTTAACGGATCCATTAAACGGATGCGCTAACGCTGATGTCAATTTTGAAATCTTTTGTGACCTAGCACTAATGGTATGCGTTAATGCTAGGTAGCGCTCAGGTACCATGCGTTACCTAGCGTTAGCCCATACAGTTCTAGGCACAGCGAACGGGTCCATTCGCTGTGCGTTATTGCCAACGCACCCAAAAATGCTGCAAGCAGCGTTCGAGGGTGCGTCACGAATTAACGCATACTTGCTAACGCATGCCAATTTTGGCATGCGTTAGGATGCGCTACATTCATTGCGGGCAATGGCGGCGTTAACGGGTCCATTACATAGCGTTAGTGCCGCTATGTAACGGATCCGTCAGCGCATTGCCCCCTAACGCAATGTGAACCCAGCCTTAAGAAGCTGTTAAGTCCTTTGTTCACTACCCTAGGTGTCCATCTAGTGGCCAAAACCCGGTACTACACCATCTTTCCCCAATTCTAGCTGTTGTCCCATACGTTTTTAAGTCAGAATAAAGCATTGTACACATCACAGGTTACATTTCCTTCTTTACCAGACAGGTCTACATGTCAGCCAACCCTCCTACACAAGTACATTCACTCACCTCTAATGCTCTTCCCACCCTTTGGTACTTGATACTGGAGCTGCCACCAGTTAGCCATTTTCAAGACTATGTTGTTAAAGCACCACTCCAGCGTTTTAGTTTTTTCAGCCCTGGAGTGGTGCTATTAAACTATGGTCCCTGTCTTACATTTACATGCCACCATTTTCACCGCGACTTCTGATTGCCCGGAAGGCAGAGGTAATGGTCATAAGAGCTCAATGTAAATCGGTTGTGACCTACAAGCGGCTTGCTCCAGCAAACACTAGAGCGATCCAGCAGGTCACAAACAGCTGGAGACCCATGGGAGCGGCAGTGATAGACGGTGAAGATGTCAGCAGATAAGTATCAGACTAGGTGCAGGGACCTTGCATTAGAAGCACCACTCCAAAAATGCAGGAGTGGTGCTTTAAGAGATTTGGTAAACAAGTTACGTTACCCACAGGCAGCCACATATTCATAGACTCACCAGTTCAGACTTTGTCAATCATAAGTACATGATTATCTGAGTTTGGTTGGGATCAGATGTGTGTATGTAAAATTGTTCATTTTTCATCCAGAAAAAATGAACAATTTTCATCTGTAAGGGGTTCTGCATTTATTTGTATGTCCATTTTTTTTATACGTATGGCATCTGTTATACACATAGAAAATCTAAATCTAAATTAAAGGATTATTTTTCATGTGGTCTCTTGAACAGCACACAGCTACCAGTCTCCTTACTTCCTGGGTGCTGGGAGGGGGCGCTCTTCCTTGAGTGACAGTTCTGGTCAGCTTCCCTCTTCTGAGCTTATGCTGCTGTGACACATCAACAGTCTGTCAGTGCCCTTGCTCATATATTTGTATTTTGTTCATGTTTATTTGCATGTAGAGGTAACAAGACCTTTGAACAAGCACATGGTGCTGGAAAGTGAGAGCCATGATTAGGAGAATTGCTCTGGAAACTGCCAATGCTGGTTTTTTTTAATTTTGCAGGACTGAAAACAGATCAGGATCTCAGAAACAGGGGAAGAGAGATGAGCAGTTAACTGCTATAGAGAAATCAAAGTGCTGGAGAGATCTGACTGTAAACTCAGGAGTTAACGCCTCAGCTTGGAATATAACGACTGTGTAAACTCGGCCCGGCTCAAAATAAGCTATACATTATGTAAGATAAAAGCTATCACTGCAGAAGAATGACAGCAGATAGAAAAAGCAAGTCAAATTCGAACTTGCTTATTTTCATGTTGTCCAAGTACGGTAACTAAAGCAATTTAATAACATGAGAATACCCCTTTAATAATTTTGATGGATCTGTAAAAAGACTTGCATTATTCCGTATACTATCTGTTCTGCATATAGTCAGTCGATGGACATAAAATACACTCGTCTGAATCAGACCAATTTCATGGAAACATGGCATGGGGTGAGAAATGCAAAATATTATGGTTTCAATGAATGGCAAAAGATGGAGCAATGAAAAGCAAAACAAATATGTTAAGATAAGAAAAAATAAAAATTAAAAAAAAATAAATATATATATATATATATATATATATATATATATATATATATATAGGACAGGTTAAATTTGGGTTCTTTCTTGCTTTCCTTTCATCCACTCGCAAAGTCTTCACATTATTTTTTATAGTAAAGTTAGTCAATTAGGACGCAGGAAGTTACATCAATATAGGAGCAAGGGCTGCTCTATTATGGTGGACTGTGTGCATTAACTGATCACTGGATACGCTATTTATTTAGGTTGTGGCACGGCATGACGATCTGGGCAGGCTAAGGGCCACGTCACACATAGCGACGCACCAGCAATCCAAACAACGATATGACCTTGTCAGGATCGCTGCTGTGTCGCTACATGATCGCTGGTGAGAAAGCAATTCAACATAAGTACCAAAATCATGCTCAATTATATATATATGTATGAAAAAACGTGAAATTGGTACTAATATCATGGACTAAAATAGGGACTGATCGCAAATTGAAACCGCACAGACCAACAGAAAAAATACGATCATACAGTCCAGAAATATTGTGAAAAAATTCATGCAAAATCCTTTATTATATAAAAAACTGGATCGCTGGTGAGTTGCCAAACAGGCAGCTTCACCAGCGATCAGCACTAGCGGCACGCGGGTAACAAGCGACGCACGTCGCTTAATTACCCACTGTGTACCTTAGTTACCAGCGCGCTGGTGCAGGGAGCTGGTAACCAAGGTACACATCGGGTTTCTAAGCGGCGCACAGCACTTAGAAACCCGATGTGTACCTTGGTTACCAGCTCCTGCTCGCTGATCACTGGTCTCCCGCCTGTCACACACAGCGATGCGTGCTGGCCAGCGGGAGACCAGCGATCAAAAAAATGTCCTGGCCTTTCCTGCAGCGATCAGCGATACCGGTAGGGGGGCCGGTTGCTGATAAGTGTCACACACAGCGATCTCGCTAGTGAGATCGCTGTTGTGTCACAAAACTTTTGACTCAGCATTGATCTCGCTAGCGAGATCGCTGTGTGTGACGGGGGCTTTAATTCTCTGGCACCATGTGGTTATCACTGTGGGTGTCAGAAAATTCATGAACTCAAAATAGCCATCCACGGATAAACATTGCACAAGACACTCTCTTCAGCAGGCCCTAAGAGCACCCTGGTGTTCACCTCTTCACCCCAACACAGAGATCAAGCATTTATTGCAAGGGCCTGTGAGTTGTAATCACAGAGTAGCTGGTGGCCGGTGGAGTGAACTGAAGGAGAAACGTAAGTGACCGGGAGAGACAGCAAACAAGACAAAATCAGAGTCAAAAGTGTAGCCAAGAATAGCTGGGCTGTGAGGTTGCGCTGCTGCGCAATAATGTTAGGCAAATAATGTTTTCTGCCAGTCAGATTTTTTGAGAAGCTACAAAGTAAAGAAAACAAAAAATAAAGTTGGCAACTCTGCACCGACCCAGCATTCTGATTATCATGCTGAGCAGCGTGATCAGCAGGACCATGACTGACACGGTCAGCACTGTCTGATTGACCCAGCAGGAGAGGACAGAGCGCCATCTCTCTCATTGGCCTACCCGGTATAGTTGGCAGGGAGGCATGTGTCCTGCTAAGTCACCGCCTCCTCCACTGACAGCGCCACCACTAGGTACAGAGAGGCAGCGTTTGACAGCGGTAAGCATATGTCTACAAAATTAAGTAAGCGCCAAAGTTGGACCAGACTACTTTAACAAATGTAAAGATTCTGGGGCTACATGGAAAGTCCGAACCAAGACCCCCAACAGTTCCATGGAATTTATAGTCCCGCTGTCCCATTGTAGCCCATCTTTTGTCATTTCCAAAAAAAGAAAAAGTATTTCCATGCTAATTTCCAGAACATACACACAACAAAGAAATGAATCCTTATTCTAGGACGTTAGTGGATACATGCAAATTATAGGCCTCGCTGTGCTCAAAATAGCTGTAATCAAGGGGCTTTTAGGCTCCTTTTAGCCTTGAGCAACCTTGTGTTTAAAGTCTGTGAAGAAACGAGAAAACTTCTGAGTGACTTCTCCTAATGTGATCCACTATAACTAAGGGCGGCTACGAGCCAGAGATGCGTCAGATGTTTTCTATGGGATATACGCAATAATATGACATGCTATTTTTTAGATAACATTTGTATGTTTTTATACAAGGAAATGGAATGTGCAGTTTTCTCAAATTTTCCACTAATCCAGTTGATAGTCTGCAGCTTTAACCCATTTCTGACATTGGGCGTAATAGTACGTCAATGTCGGACTTCTCCTGTTTGGTGCAGGCTCTGGCGCTGAGCCCGCACCTTTCCGGGCACATATCAGCTGATGTATACAGCTGACATGTGCCCACAACAGCAACGGGTGAAATCGCTATCCACCCATGGTTGTTAACTAGTTAAATGCCGCTGTCAATTTCTGACAGCGATATTTAAATCCCACTTACCAGACGTGAGTCACTAATCCCACCCATTGGTGACCCAGTCACATGATCGCGGGTCACCGATGGGTCGGCATGACAACTAGAGGTCTCCAGCAGACCTCTATGGTTGTCATAACCAGAGCATTTCTGCTACACACAGGCGATCTGATCATCGCCTTTGTGTAGCAGAGGCAATTGAAGTATTGAAGCTTCTAGTCTCGGATGGAAGACTATTGAAGCATGCAAAAAGTAAGTAAAAAATTTTAAAAGTATAAAAAAAAAAATTTAAAAAAAAGTTAAAATCACCACACTCCCTCGCCCCATTCAAAATAAAACAATAAAAATTCAAATATACACATACTTGGTATCACCGCATTCAGAATCGCCCGCTAATGCTGTGGTCTTTTCCAAGGGGGCAGTGCTCTAGATTTTCTTGGAGCGTGTCTTGAGGTTGCTTTGCATTATTACCTTCTGAGCACCACCCCCTTAGTACAGGGTGGGCCATTTATATGGATACACCTAAATAAAATGGGAATGGTTGGTGATATCATCCTCCTGTTTGTGGCACATTAGTATATGGAAGGGGGAAAACTTTTCAAGATTAGTGGTGACCATGGTGGCCATTTTAAAGTCGGCCATTTTGGATCCAACTTTATTTTTTCCATGGGAAGAGGGTCATGTGACACATCAAACTTGTTGAGAATTTCACAAGAAAAACAATGGTGTGCTTAGTTTTAACGTAACTTTATTCTTTCATGAGTTATTTACAAGTTTCTCTTTGTTTACAGCCATTGACATGTCGCAGAGGTTAACACATGAGGAGCAGATAGAAATTGTGTTGATGTCTGGTGAACGCAGGACCCGGATCATTGCAGCAGATTTCAATGCAAGACACTGTACACAAGAAAACTGTCACCATTCCCATTTTATTTAGGTGTATCCATATAAGTGGCCCACCCAAAAAAGTTTGCCTCATCACTGAACATAATGTTCTGTGTATACTGAAGGTCCTGTTCCAATTTTTGTTTTGCCCATTCTGCAAATTCAGCGCGCCGATCTGGGTCACCAACCATTCCCAGTTTATTTAGGTGTATCCAGAGAAATGGCCCACCCTGTAATGACCATAATAAATAGCACAAAAGAAGCAGTCTAATGTGTATGGGCCTCACCTAATCTCCCCAGCAGATGAGTCTCTCTCCTAGAGACCATGGTTAAAATAGGCAGAATGCTCCTGTGAGAATGCTCCTGCGAGGAGAGATAGTGGTCGGCCAACACCCATGTGATGGGTATTGGGGCCTTTAGGCGCTTGCTTCCTTAAGAATGTCAGCAATAGCTAATTGACAATCCTCTATTACAGGGTCTCAAACATGTATACATGTACAAGTGTATGTAAAGAGCAGCAGAATGGGGGACATTGTTAGAAGAGGACAAGGATGGGGACATTAATATAAGACGGAACCAGGATGGGGACATTACTACAATATGGTACCAAGATGGGGAGATTACTATAAAATGGGACCAGGATGGGGATATTACTACAAGATGGGACCAGGATGGAGAGAGCATTACAAGATGGGACCAGGATGGGGAAGTTACTACAGAACAGGGGACATTATTACTGTTAGAGGACGCACCTGACTATTACTTCAGCATCTGCTCTGGGCCAGTCTTGGTGCCAGCGTAGGTGCTCTTCTGATTCTCGGGTCCCAGTGTGCCTTCCTATACGCACTCTGCTCTTCCTGTATCCCTCGCTTCCCAGTGTTCGCGCTGCGCTCCCTTGTATCCTCTGTGGTATTCTGTATGTGCGCCCTGCGCTCTCCTGTATCCAGTCGGCTTCCCAGTGTGCACTCTGCTCTCTTCTGTATCCTGTGTGTGTCCCTGTGTTTTTCATAACCTTCTTTGTCTCCTTCGAGCCGGCCACCTGGTACCAGCAGTCACGGTTCTTTATCCCTCTGGGTCTGCCCCTGACACTCCCTGTATAAGGGCTGGTTGCACTAGGTCAGATCGCTCAGGGTGGGTTGGTATCGCGACCCAGAGGGTCCACTCCAGGAGTCATAACAATTACTATAGGAGAGGGACGATTATTAAGAGATTGAGGGACACTTGAAGTGAGCCATTAATGTTTCATTGGTGGAAGTCAAACTGCTGACACCATCACAAATTTCCCAGAACAGTAGTCACCTGTATGTAAGCTGTTGGGTCTGGATTAGAACAAGGGCCATATTTGAAGGCCCCATATGATACCATATCACGTTTCAACTATAGAGTTGGACAATCTGATGAACCTTTATTATGGCGTTAATCTAATGACAGGTTCCCTTCAATCAACCAAGCAAAGGTTCTCTACAATGAAGAGACACCCATCTACAGATGTTTCGTAGCAAATCTGCCCATGTGAAAAATATTTATCTGTGGAATTGCAATGGATTTTATACTTTGCATAGCTTGATTACCTTGAGATCCATATCACAGAGACATGTTCTCAAGCCACAATATGATTGTAAAAGCTATAAAATAGATACGAAACAAGAAGCTACCAGGTATTATAGCTTGGGTCCGGCATTTATTGGCAGAACAGGGCACATTTGTCCCCGTGAGAATCGTGTAACAATTCGCATGTTTGACCGCTGCTTAGTTCATTCCTTGATGGTCTGCCAAGCACTGCACTCAGACTTGTCATGCTGCCCCATAAAGAATATATGGAGTGGCGGTTGGGCATTCGATCTGCCACGCCATTTTGTAGTGGGGATAAAAATTCTTCGATATCCCAATCGGTGGAGTGGGGGGGGGGGGCACCACTGGGACCCCCACCATTCAGCAGGTTAGCACCTATACTACAGATAAGTGATCATATGTTTCGCCTGGACAACCCCATTAACTATTATATATGCATATCTATGACATCATATATTATATTACTACACTGCTCAAAAAAATAAAGGGAACACTTAAACACAATGTAACTCAAAGTCAATCAAACTTCTGTGATATCAATCCTGCTGTTGTGCAAATGGAACAGAGAACAGATAGAAATGATAAGCAATTAACAAGGCAACTTATATAAAGGAGTGGTTCTGTAGGTGGTGACCACAGACCATTTCTCTGTTCTCATCATTTTTGGCTGTTGCTTTGGTCACTTTTGCATTTTGTCATTGCTCTCACTTTTGGAGCTACAGTAGCATGAGGCGGTGTCTACAGTACAACCCACAGAAGCTGCTCAGGTAGTGCAGCTCGTCCAAGAATGGCACATCATTGCAAGCTGTGGCAAGAAGGGTAGCTGTGTCTATCAGCACAGTGCCCAGAGCATGGAGCAGGTACCGCTAAACAGGCCAGTACACCAGGAGATGTAGGAGGGAAACAACCCAGCAGCAGTACCGCTATCTCCTCCTTTGTGAAAGGAGAAGTGCCAGAGCCCTGCAAAATGAACCTCCAGCAGGACACTAAATTCATGCGTCTGCTAAAACTGTCAGAAACAGACTCCATGAGGGCCTGACGTCCACAAGCAGGTATTGTGCTTACAGCCCAACACTGTACAGAGTGATTGGCATTTGCCAGAGAACACCAAGATTGGCAGATTCGACACTGGTAACCTGTGCTCTTCACAGATGATAGCAGGTTCACTCTGAGCACATGTGACAGACGTGAGAGTCTGGAGATGCCATGGAGAACATCCTCCAGCATGAGAAGTTTGGTAGTGGGTCAGTAATGGTCTGGGGAGGCATTTCTTTGGAGGGCCGCACAGCCCTCCATGTGCTAGCTAGAGATATTCTGACTGCCATTTGGTACTGGGATGAGATCATCAAACCCACTTAGAGACCATATTGCAGGTGCAGTGGGCCCTGGGTTCCTTCTGATGCATGACAATACTAGGCCTCAAGTGGCTGAAGTGTGTGTCAGCAATTCCTGCATGATGAAGCTATTGATTCTATGGACTGGCCTGCCCGTTCCCCAGACCTGAATCCAATCGAGCACGCTGGGACATCATGTCTCGTTCCATCGACCAACGTCACGCACAGACTGTCTCCGCCGCCTCATTAGTAGCATGTCCAGGCGTTGTAGGGGGGTCTTACAGGCATGTGGAGGCCACTCACACTACTGAGCATCATTTCCTTGTCTTGAGGCATTTCCACTGAAGTTAGATCAGCCTGTATTTTGATTTTTCACAATGATTTTGAGCATCATTCCAAATCCAGACTGCAAAGTGATATTAATTTTGATTTACATTGTCATTTTTATGTTTTATGTTCTCAATGCATTCCACTATGTAATGAATAAAGATTTGTAACTAGAATATTTCAGTGATATCGAGGATGTGGCATTTTAGTGTTCTCTTTATTTTTGTGAGCAGTGTATATAGGCAATGTAGAGAATATTTGGACACTGATAGGGCTGGTTCTATACATGGCACTATTATGGCTGATGGGATATAAGTTTGTACTATTCCCAGCGTCCACATATACAGAAGAAGATCTGGTACCAGGAATAGCTTCATTAAAAAGTGGCAGATGTCAAAAATGTATATGTTGTGTTGTGGTGGTCTGGGTACTATTAATTCTAACCCTAGCCCAGGCAACAGAACCTCCTAAACATGAAACGAAGATGACCTTTTACTCTGGAGAAACAGAATCTTATCGCGATATCATAATCTGAATTTACAACACGTCTATCACCTCTAAGTACATTGTACTGACTAGTCATGAAAGACTGTTAGATTGGCGGTGGTAAGACAATTCAAGGTAACAGAAACTGCAAATAACGTCAGTACTGGATTCACAACATTACTGACACAATAGGACACCACTGACCATAGCGGGACCCTCCAGGTGTCATCATGGTGTCTGTCATTTTAGAAAAAATAGTGCTATTTAGGTTTTTTTTTTTTTACAGCTTGTGTGACACAACCGGTGATGGAGCTTCAACCCAGATGTGAACCTAGCCGACACAACCGGCGTTTCTTCACTACAGCACCATATTCCTTTTATACCGGGTAACTTAGTTTTATGGTTTCTTTTCAATTCCGGTATATTGAATACAATTTTTCTTTTTTTTTTTTGTTCTAAATTGTAAGTGTTCAGGATGTTTTATGTGACACGACTATAGACGTACCGTTAGAAATGTAATAAAACCATTTGGCTAAAGTAGTATTCTTATTAAAGACTTGTATGGCACTTTGATTATGTTAGGAATTCAACTACTGAAATTCTGCATGATCCAAGCCTGGGTTCACCCAATTCTCAGTGCTGGCCAAAGAAGTAGCTCCTTCATCGTGGCTTATGGGAGATGCAAAATAACCAGATAGCACTCAGAGACCTTTCAGCAGGAAACAAGGCATTGGTACCTATAGTACTCTATGTCATTACAAATATAGTGTACATTATGTCCATTATCAGAAATAAACATTAATATACCTTCAATGGCCTGGTTTCTTTCAAAATACGATATTAAGATGAACTCCTCTCCCTTCTGAACTAATAGGATGCCCGCTAGTCAGTGGCATAGCACAGGTTGCCAGCACCGGGGGCAAGGCAAGATTTTTTCACATTTTAACCTCCTTGAGTCCTGTTAGGGCTCACCTGGTGAGATGGATCCACTTAGCCTCAGGTCAGGGTGACCACAGGGGCTGCGGGAGATGGCACAGAAGTGAATACCTGCATAATGGGCTATGGTGGGCAGCAAGCAACCAGGTGGAGCAGGACACACAGGAAACCACAGAGTCAGAAGTGTAGTCAAACTCCGCAAAAAAAAATATTAAACAAAAAGTTTGAACCAGGAAGCAGGTGCAGGTTGAAGACGCACAGGCAATAGTAGAGATGATTGCAGCGTAAGGTTATCACTTTCTACATAACAGTTCGTAATGCTTACAGCAAACGAAGGGTTAGTCGGGAGGCCCGAGAAGCACTAGATGCAAGTTGTAGAAAACACAGGTATTTGAAGAGATTATTGCAGCTGAGGGAACTTGATGTTTGCAAAACTCCAAGACAAACAGCAACTGAACACATCACTAACTGATTACTCAAACTCCCCTGTGGATGATGGTGTCGGTAAGGCAAGAGTAATTTGTGAAATCCGACAAGGAGCACAACAAAGGGCGGTGTCCATAGGGGAGGGGAGCGAGCCTGACCATGGAGGCCAGACAGACGCGTAACAAAATTGAACTCCTCCTCCCCACAAGGACACGTATCATCTTTTACAAAAATACTGAAGTCATTATAGTTTTCCCTTTGACCCTTGAGTTATCTTTTTTCTGAAATCTGATGTATTTTTTTTTTAAATAACCTTACTCCCAACCCTAGCACGAACCATAGTTAGGTGTTAGAAAAAACGTGCCAGAACTTAAAAAGTTTATTTTAACGTAAACTGCTTTTAATAGGGGCCACTGTTATGATTGAGTCACCGTAGGAGGCAAAAACAGAAATGCTAGCTAAGTCCTGAAAACCAGAGAAGTTGGCAACTATCAGATTGCAGACCCCTGAACCTATCAACACAACTAGCAGTAGCCGTGGGGGGTTCCTACGATGACCTAGACCCCTCGATCACAGCCGGAGAGATACATAGGCCTAAAGAAGGAAAGGGGAAATCTAACTGCCCCAGAGCAGACCCCAAAGCAATAGGCAGCCCCCCACATATAATGACGGTGAAGCAAGATGAAAACACTTACACAGACAGAAAGACAGGCTGAGCAAAGACGGGGCCCAAAAACTACCTAGATAGGAACGGATAGGAAGGCTGCTGTCTGCAATCTGCCAAAACCCTATCAGAGACAAAAGCCAACAAGCTGATATAAAAATGGCCCTGAAGCAACTAAGCTTCAAAAACTAAATCAGCACTCAGGTACTTTCAGAAGACAGAGCTCACGGAACACTGCACACTCCAGCAGGGAGTGGCAGAATCCAAAAAGCAAGAAAAACAAAAACAAATCTTAGATGCAAAAGGCAAAACAGAAAACTTAGCTTTAGGAGAGCAGGAATCAGACTGGTGTCCAAGAGTCCACAAAGAAATCACCCGCAGGGCAGAAAGGGCGTAGGCTGCCTTAAATCCAGTCAGTGACTCCACTCAGCCAATCGTCTTCATTAGTCCCAGGTGCCTGATAATCAGGCTCACTACCTTCCTTCACTAGAATAGGGAGTTCACCAGGCCTCAGTGACGGAGGGGAAAATGAACTCACAACAGGCCACTTTTTATGTTTTGGACGTCTCCCCAGCAGATCTATGTCTCTCCTTTCACAAAATTGCAAGTGAGATGAAAGTTTTGTCATCACTGCTGCACTTTGATGACAAAGCTCGCTTCATCAAACTGAGGGCTTTGTCATACCAGTCGCTGCCTATGCAGAGCGCAGCAGCCAATGACAAACTCATCTTGACTATATAGCAACCTGTGATACAGTGGCACCGTCTGAGATGTGAAGGCTGCTGTATTCAACAGCTCCCCAGCCGCCGTCAGGCAATAACTGTGCCCCTTGTGATAAGGGCCTGCTGCATGTATAGTATCAGGATTTTGATTTAGTTTGCTTGCAAAAATTCATTATAATTGAAAACATGAGCAAAATGTTTAATGGTGCAATAAGGTGCAAAAGTGTCTGAATATATGCCATTGCAACGGGGAAAGAAAAGAAGGCATATAAATAAAAGGTCATTTGCACACATTAAAGCGGCTTGACACAGAGGATTGCAAAGGTATACGCCGGACTCACACTGGGTTTCAAGACCAGACAGCGCTGTGTGCTACCATTAAGCTTTATTACACTAGCAATTACTTTAACATCCTGGTGGGCACTAATAAATGTTACATAAAGGTCATATTAAGAGATTAACACTGACTATTTGAGCACCAAACTCGGATTATTTATACAATTTTCATTGTGTTCCTATTTGCATACAAAAAGTCAAAATTATAGTAATTTCTATTTCCATGGATTAATTTTGTACACTAATTACACCACATCTCTTTATCAGTATAAGGCCCTGGTACGGGCCGTGATCTATGGACCAAGATGTATGGACCGAGATGTATGGACCGAGATGTATGGACCGAGATCTATGAAAGGAGATGTATGGAACGAGATGTATGGAACGAGATGTATGGAACGAGATGTATGGACCGAGATCTATGGACCGAGATCTATGGACCGAGATGTATGGAACGAGATGTATGGAACGAGATGTATGAAACGAGATGTATGGACCAAGATCTATGGACGAGATCTATGGAACGAGATGTATGGATGAGATGTATGGACTGAGATGTATGGACTGAGATGTATGGAACAAGATCTATGGACCAAGATCTAAGGACCAAGATCTAAGGACCAAGATGTATGGATCTGCACGGGTCTCCAAACTCAACAGCTTCATGGGCATATACAAGGCTGTTGAATTCTGGACGACTGCGTCCGGTCCGTGCATCACGGTCCGTCCATGTACTATGCTTTGATATGTAAGTGTTAAAATGGTTGTCTGGTAACGCCAGTCCCATGTTTTATTAGGTGATATGGATGTCATAGAGGTAGGACCCCGTCTATAAGTTAGATCAGGCTCTCAGCCAAAAGGAATTTAGCAATCAATGTAATCACGTGAATGACCTCAATGAAATGCTACATTTACTACAAAGTATAGCCAACTAAAACTTCTCAGGAATATCAGCGAGATTGCCAATCTCGGCACTGATCATGGCTTACATCTGAAAAGTGGATATCTTTAACCATACCAACATGTAAAGGAGAAGTAGACAGAAAAAAAAGCACTAAAAGTCATATATAAGCACAACGTTATTCCCTAGATAGTAAGTCACCCCCTATCTGCAGGATAGGGGATAACTTACTGTTGGATGGGTGCCCAATCACTGGGAACCTCAGTGATCCCGAGAACCCGGCTCTGAAAAGCCCTGTTTGATTGAAACAGAGTTGCACATGCTCAACCTTCCCTCCATTCATTGTCTTTGGGACTGCCGGACAACGATGAGTGCTGCACTCCACTATTTACAGCTATAGCACAGTCAATGACTGTAGCAGTCGAGCATGCACCTGTACTTGAAAAGCCTGGTCCTGGGGTTCAGAGCCCTGTTTTTAGGATTGCTGGGGATTGTACATGTTTGTACTACCAGTGATCAATAAGTTATCTATCAACCTACTGATAGAGAATAACTTACTATAGTGGGAACAGCCCTTTAATGCCCTCAGTATGCAGGGCACAAATGTAAAACCGATTGCTGATATCTCCAGGAAATCTAACTAATATTAGCCTGCTGCTTTCTATTACTGAATGTGTTTTACATACTTCTTTTACATAAAGACAGGAGAGCAGGAATCTCTCTAGTCTTTAGTCATAGCACTGTCTATGAGAGATATCACAGTAGCTTGTCTCCATCCACTAGCACAGAGAGGACAGAAAACAGAGATAGCACCTGCAGAGGGCAAAGTTGCTGGAAAATGCAGAACACAAGTCGTATAAATGTGATAAATAATGTTGTCTCTCATTTACTAGGGGACTAGCTTGAGGGCAAGTGTAGCATGTGCCTCTCTTTACAATTAGCAGGCAGAGAAGGGGAAAGTGATGGCACCAAAGTCACTCAACAGACTGAGGTCTGAGGTATATTCAGCCGCCCGAGATGCGTTGTGTCACTCAGCTGTAGCAGAGTTGCAGCATTCACCAGACTCGGACAACTTTGTGTATTGAATAAAGGTTTACTACTGCACCACTGTCCATCTGTGTAACTAAAGGCTAATTTTTGCTGGAATTTCTGCATTGATGGCAGAAGGGCACAGCAAATAGTTTAATGTGCACACGTAGCGGAACTCTCGCGGAAGTTACCGCGAGAATTCCGGAATTCCATTCCGCGGGAAAATATCATTTTAAATTCCCGCGATTTTCCTGCGGAAAAACTAGCGATTTGCAAGCGTAATTACCTTGCAGAATGCTAGCGTTTTCCAAGCAATCTGGAGCTTCTCTTGGAGAACTGATTGACAGGTTGGTCACACTCGTCAAACATAGTGTTTGACTAGTGTGACAAACTTTTTACTACTGAGGCTGCCTATGCAGCCTCAGTAGTAAAAGATAAAATGTAAAAAATAATTAAAAAAAATAAAAAATATTGTTATTCTCACCTTCCGGCGTCCCACGCAGCCTTCCCGCCTCTCTCCATACTCCCGGTCCCAGTAATCCTTTGCGCGAATGACCGCGAGACGTCATGCTCCCGCGAGATCGCGACGTCATCACAGTCATTCTCGCAAAGGATTACTGGGACCGGGAGCGTGGAGAGAGGCGGGAAGGCTGCGCGGGATGCCGGAAGGTGAGAATAACAATATTTTTTATTTTAATTCTATTTTTTAAAGGGATATGGTACCCACAGCCTGGAGGACAGTCTCCTCTCCTCCGGACCGTGGGTACCATCCGCAAATGTTCTGCTTACTTTTCGCATGGTGGGCACAGCCACACGCGGGAAGTAAGCGGAACAATGCAATCCTATGGGTGCGGGAACGCCGCGATTCCGCTAAATTAATGAGCATGCTGCGTTTTTTACCGTGAAGCGATTCCGCCATGGAAAAAAACGCAGCATTAGCACAGCATTGCGGAATCCCATAGGATTGCATGGGATGCTTATTTTTTGCGGCAAAATCGCGCGTTTAAAACCGCTGCGAAAACGCGAAAAAAATCGCGACATGTGAACTCAGCCTAAGAGTAAGGCTATGTGCCCATGCATGCAGAAAATTTCTGCTTCAAAACCGGACACATTCCCAGAAAACGCTCGTTTTATTTCTGCGCGTTTTTGATGCGTTTTTTTGCTCGTTTTCTGACTCATAGAAAATAGCGAAAACGCGGACTTTTCCACAAAATTAATGAGCATGCTGTATTTTTTACCACTAAGCGTTTTTGCGTGGAAAAAAAAGCATCAATGTGCACAAAAAGTGCGGAATTCATTGAAAATGAATGGGATGCTTCTTTTATGCGTTTTTGAAGCATTTTGACCAGGACAAACGCTTCAAAAACGCTTAAAAAGCGCTTACGTGGGCACACAGCCTAAAGCCTGATGGCGCAAACACGTTGTGGCCTTGATACATGCGAGACACAGCCTGAAAACCTAAGCTTCTTTGTTTTAGTGTTAGACATCAGAAATATTTTTTTAGTATGTCCTTGGTGAAACAGCTGTTCTTTGCAAAATCAAGTGATTGCTGAACAATCAATTAAGAAAAAGGTGTGTTGAGCAGCATCCAGATCTTGACACCACCAATCTGTCTAGTAGTACCCTAAAGCCCTCATATACAGAGGCGCGTAAAAGTTTGGGTACCCCGGGTCAAAATTACTGTTATTCTGAACTGTTAAGCAAGTCTAAGAAGAAATTACAAAAAGTAAAATTGGCAGATGGAAAAGTTTGGGCACCCTTGGAGATTTGTGTGCTCAAATAACTTTGACCAAGGTTTCAGATTATAAAATCCCAGCCTCCTCTGACCTTGTGCCTAGCACTCTGAAAATGAAAATGGTTTAGGCCCACAAAGCAGGAGAAGGCTATAAGAAGATAGCAAAGCGTTTTCAAGTTGCTCTTTCATCAGTTCGAAATGTAATTAAGAATGGCAGTTAACAGGAACAGTGGAGGTCAAGATAAGGCCTGGAAGACCAAGCAAAATTTCAGTAAGAGCTACTCATAGGATTTCTAGAGAGGTAAATCAGAACCCCCGCTTGTCTGCAAAAGACCTTCAGAAATATTTAGCAGACTCTGGAGCTGTGGTACATTGTTCTACTGTTCAAAGACACCTGAAGAGATATTTATTTCATGGAAAAGTCATCAGAAGAATACCTCTCCTGCGTCCTCAGTCCTCAACATAAAATTCAACATCAGAGGTATGCAAAAGAACATCTAAACAATGGAACAATGATAAAATAGAACTGTTTAGCCAAAATGATAAAAGGTATGTGTGGAGAAAAAAGGCACAGAATGTCAGAAAAAAAACTGCACATTCAGTAACAGTCCCAAAAAAAAAAGAAAAATTGGAAGCATTTAAAGGGACCAGGTTGGATGAACACAGAACTTAAACACTTGTTAAAAAGGAAAAAAGAACTTTATATTAAATGGAAAGGGGGGCGATATCTAAAGTAGAATACAGTCATATTTTAAAGTTTGGGCACCCCTATTAACGTTAACCTTTTTTCTTTATAACAATTTTGGTTTTTGCAACAGCTATTTCAGTTTCATATATCTAATAACTGATGGACTCAGTTATATTTCTGGATTCAAATGAGGTTTATTGCAAAAGCACATTTGGACAAGCCAGGTACATTTTGGAAGAAGGTCCTGTGGACTGATGAAACAAAGATTGAGTTGTTTGGTCATACAAAAAGGCGTTATGCATGGAGGCTAAAAAACACAGCATTCCAAGAAAAACACTTGCTACCCACAGTAAAATTTGGTGGAGGTTCCATCATGCTTTGGGGCTGTGTGGCCAATGCCGGCACCGGAAATCTTGTTAAAGTTGAGGGTCGCATGGATTCAACTCAGTATCAGCAGATTCTTGACAATAATGTGCAAGAATTAGTGACGGAGTAGAAGTTACGCAGGGGATGGATATTTCAGCAAGACAATGATCCAAAACACCGCTCCAAATCTACTCAGGCATTCATGCAGAGGAACAATTACAATGTTCTGGAATGGCCATCCCAGTCCCCAGACCTGAATATCATTGAACATCTGTGGGATGATTTGAAGCGGGCTGTCCATGCTCGGCGACCATCAGACTTAACTGAACTGGAATTGTTTTGTAAACAGGAATGGTCACAAATACCTTCATCCAGGATCCAGGAACTCATTAATAGCTACAAGAAGCGACTAGAGGCTGTTATTTTTGCAAAAGGAGGATCTACGATATATTAATGTCACTTTTATGTTGCGGTGCCCATACTTTTGCACCGGTCAAATTTTGTTTAAATGCAGATTGCACATTTTCTGTTTGTACAAAAAACCTAATTTCAATCCAGAAATATAACTGAGTCCATCAATTATTAGATACAGTGGGGCAAAAAAGTATTTAGTCAGTCAGCAATAGTGCAAGTTCCACCACTTAAAAAGATGAGAGGCGTCTGTAATTTACATCATAGGTAGACCTCAACTATGGGAGGCAAACTGAGAAAAAAAAAATCCAGAAAATCACATTGTCTGTTTTTTTTTCATTTTATTTGCATATTATGGTGGAAAATAAGTATTTGGTCAGAAACAAGCAATCAAGATTTCTGGCTCTCACAGACCTGTAACTTCTTCTTTAAGAGTCTCCTCTTTCCTCCACTCATTACCTGTAGTAACGGCACTTGTTTAAACTTGTTATCAGTATAAAAAGACACCTGTGCACACCCTCAAACAGTCTGACTCCAAACTCCACTATGGTGAAGACCAAAGAGCTGTCAAAGGACACCAGAAACAAAATTGTAGCCCTGCACCAGGCTGGGAAGACTGAATCTGCAATAGCCAACCAGCTTGGAGTGAAGAAATCAACTGTGGGAGCAATAATTAGAAAATGGAAGACATACAAGACCACTGATAATCTCCCTCGATCTGGTGCTCCACGCAAAATCCCACCCCGTGGGGTCAGAATGATCACAAGAACGGTGAGCAAAAATCCCAGAACCACGCGGGGGGACCTAGTGAATGAACTGCAGAGAGCTGGGACCAATGTAACAAGGCCTACCATAAGTAACACACTACGCCACCATGGACTCAGATCCTGCAGTGCCAGACGTGTCCCACTGCTTAAGCCTGTACATGTCCGGGCCCATCTGAAGTTTGCTAGAGAGCATTTGGATGATCCAGAGGAGTTTTGGGAGAATGTCCTATGGTCTGATGAAACCAAACTGGAACTGTTTGGTAGAAACACAACTTGTCGTGTTTGGAGGAAAAAGAATACTGAGTTGCATCCATCAAACACCATACCTACTGTAAAGCATGGTGGTGGAAACATCATGCTTTGGGGCTGTTTGTCTGCAAAGGGGCCAGGACGACTGATCCGGGTACATGAAAGAATGAATGGGGCCATGTATCGTGAGATTTTGAGTGCAAACCTCCTTCCATCAGCAAGGGCATTGAATATGAAACGTGGCTGGGTCTTTCAACATGACAATGATCCAAAGCACACCGCCAGGGCAACGAAGGAGTGGCTTCGTAAGAAGCATTTCAAGGTCCTGGAGTGGCCTAGCCAGTCTCCAGATCTCAACCCTATAGAAAACCTCTGGAGGGAGTTGAAAGTCCGTGTTGCCAAGCGAAAAGCCAAAAACATCACTGCTCTAGAGGAGATCTGCATAGAGGAATGGGCCAACATACCAACAACAGTGTGTGGCAACCTTGTGAAGACTTACAGAAAACGTTTGACCTCTGTCATTGCCAACAAAGGATATATCACAAAGTATTGAGATGAAATTTTGTTTCTGACCAAATACTTATTTTCCACCATAATATGCAAATAAAATGAAAAAAAAACAGACAATGTGATTTTCTGGATTTTTTTTTCTCAGTTTGTCTCCCATAGTTGAGGTCTACCTATGATGTAAATTACAGACGCCTCTCATCTTTTTAAGTGGTGGAACTTGCACTATTGCTGACTGACTAAATACTTTTTTGCCCCACTGTATATGAAACTGAAATAGCTGTTGCAAAAAACAAAATTGTTATAAAGAAAAAAGGTTAACATTAATAGGGGTGCCCAAACTTTAACATATGACTGTATAATGCTCTTTGCAGGGAATGCAGGGCAAGTGTTAAATGAGCTAAATACATTAATGAAGTGAGAATTGCCACGGGAACCAAATGCAATAAAAAAGGATTTTGGGAGTATGACAAAGGCAAAAGTCAAAGATGCTATAGGATTTTTTACAGGATGAAAAGGGTGAAGTGCTCAAAAATGATGTTGAGAAGGTCGATCTTTTAAATTCCTATTTTGCATCTGTGTTCTCTAAGAAAGCAATTGTAACATCAACTGATCTTCATGGTTCCATCGAAGGAATAAAAGAATCTACACTATCCATAAACAAAATGATGGTGATGGAACACTTAGCTAATTTATAAGAATTTAAATCTCCTGGTCCAGATGAATTACATCCTAGTTCTGAAAGAGCTGGCAAAGGAAATTGCAGAACCACAAGCCAGCATCTTTTAAAAATCCTGGAAGCAGGAGAAGTCTCAGAAGATTGGAGAATGGCAAATGTTGTCCCTATCTTCAAAAAGAAAAGAAAATGGAGCCAGGAAATTACAGGCAATTGAGCCTTACCGTTATAGAAGGAAAGGTATTTGAACAAATTATTAACCCCTTAACCCCCAAGGGTGGTTTGCACGTTCATGACCGGGCCAATTTTTACAATTCTGACCACTGTCCCTTTATGAGGTAATAACTCTGAAACGCTTCCATGGATCCTGGTGATTCTGACATTGTTTTCTCGTGACATATTGTACTTCATGTTAGTGGTAAAATTTCATTCAAATAACTTGTGTTTATTTGTGAAAAAAACAGAAATTTGGCGAAAATTTTTAAAAATTTCGCAATTTTCCAACTTTTAATTTTTATGCCCTTAAATCACAGAGATACGGCACACAAAAAACTTAATAAGTAACATTTCCCACATGTTTACTTTACATCAGCACAATTTTGGAACCAAAATTTTTTTTTGTTAGGAAGTTATAAGGGTTAAAAGTTGACCAGCGATTTCTCATTTTTGCAACACCATTTTATTTTTACGGACCACATCACATTTGAAGCCACTTTGAGGGGTCTATATGATAGAAAATACCCAAAAGTGACACCATTCTAAAAACTGCACCCCTTAAGGTGCTCAAAACCACATTCAAGAAGTTTATTAACCCTTCAGGTGTGTCACAGGAATTTTTTGAATATTTAAAAAAAAATGAACATTTAACTTTTTTTTCACAAAAAAAAATACTTCAGGTTCAATTTTTTTTATTTTACGAAGGGTAACAGGAGAAAATGGACTGCAAAAGTTATTGTGCAGTTTGTCCTGAGTACGCTGATACCTGATATGTGGGGGGAACCGCTGTTTCGGCACATGGCAGTGCTCAGAAGGGAAGGAGCGCCGTTTGACTTTTTCAATGCAAAATTGGCTGGAATTCAGATCGCACGCCATGTCACGTTTGGAGAGCCCCTGATGTGCCAAAACAGTGGAAACCCCCACAAGTGACCCCATTTTGGAAACTAGACCCCCCAAGGAACTTATCTAGATACGTGGTGAGAACTTTGAACCCACAAAGGCTTCACAGAAGTTTATAACGTACAGCCGTACAATTAAAAAATCATATTTTTTCCACAAAAATGATCTTTTCACCCTCAATTCTTATTTTTCGAAGGGTAGCACGACCTTAAAGGCTATTGTGCAATTTGTCCTGAGTACGCTGATACCCCACATGTGGGGGTAAACCACTATTTGGGCACATGGCAGAGCTCGGAAGGGAAGCAGCGCCATTTGACGTTTTTGGCTGGAATTGAGATCGGACACCATGTCACGTTTGGAAAGCCCCTGATGTACCAAAACAGTGAAAACCCCCCACAAATGACACCATTTTGGAAACTAGACCCCCCAAGGAACTTAACTAGATGTGTGGTGAGACTTTAACTATTCGTGTGCCTGAGTCTCCCTTGAGGAGCAGCTAAGCCACTCAACCCCTCACAAGTGGTGGAGAATGCGGGCAATGTTGTGACAGTAGAGTGGGCAGACCCAATTGAAGTTCCTGATCCAGAAGTCATGGCAGAGGTCAAAGTATTATTTGTGCGCAACCTTGCAAACACCGTTACAGAAGAAATTTTAGAGAAAGCATTTGGCAATTTTGGAAAACTGGAGAGGGAAAAAAGGACATGTGTGAGTCTGGAGCTGGCTGAAGCCCTGAAAGTCCAGGGAGCTAATGAGGGTCTGGACTAGGGACAGGACCAAGATAAAGCCAGTCTGAAAAGCTGTAGAGCAGGTAACCCATCTGGCTGTAGCTCGAAGGAGCCACGAAGATTAAAGCATCTGGCTATAACTTGGTGGGGTTACGAAGTTTATCAATGCGCTCAACCCAGGTTTGCTGTGGCTCAGAGGAGTGTCCCAGGACCAAGAGCGACCGCAGCAGGAGCTGTGCAGAATTCCCGGCGTGGATGAAGTGGCTTACAGTGACGCTCTCGAGGAATTCTATCACTCCGTGATCCATGTGCATCCACAGGAAATGAATAAACTGTTACTGTTTAACTATTGCTGACAAGTGAGTGTACCTCTACCCGCTTAGTGGTCCCTACGTGACACGGTCTACAAATATCTGAAGGGATGTCACAGTGTAGAGGGATCATCCTTATTGTCGTTTGCACATGGAAACATGAGAAGCAATGTAATGAAACTAAAAGGTAGAAGACACAGATTAGATATTAGAAAAAACTTTTTAACAGTGAGGCAGCCGCGAAAGGTGGTGAGTTCTCCTTCAATGGAAGTCTTCAAACAGAGGATGGACAGACATCTGAGATGCTTTAGAATCCTGCATTGAGAAGGATGTTGGACATGAGGACCCTGGAGGTCCCTTCTAACTCTAACATTCTATGACTCTATGAACATCTCGACAACCATTAAGCATTGGGGTGGAGCAATCAGACCTTGGGGTTGAGTTGCAGCCAATGGCACGGGAGACATTTCATGGAAAAAGAATGGAGTCAATGGAATTTAAACAAATTCTTGATGCAAATATAACCATCTGTAAAAATCTAAAGTTGAAAACATGTTGGCTTCTACACATGGATAATGATCCTAAACACACGTCTAAATCTAGAATAGACTACCTCCAAATGCGCAAGCTGAAGTATTTACAATGGCCCTCACAGTCCCCTGATCTGAACATCATTGAAAATCTGTGGTTAGACCTCAAAATAGCAGTGCATGCAAGACGACCCAGAAATCTCACAGAACTGAAAGAATTTTCCAAGGAAGAATGCATGAAAATCCCTCAAATAAGAATTTAAAGATTCTTGGCAGGCTACAAAAAAGCGTTTACAAGCTAAGATACTTTCAAAAGGGTGTGCTACTAGGTACTAACCATGCAGGGTGCCCAAACCTTTCCATCAGCCCATTTTCCTTTTTGTAATTTTTAAAATGTAAAAGATTAAAATATATATATATATATATATATATATATATATATATAAAGGAAATGAGTCATCT
This sequence comes from Dendrobates tinctorius, assembly GCF_039654945.1. Lineage (NCBI taxonomy): Eukaryota > Metazoa > Chordata > Amphibia > Anura > Dendrobatidae > Dendrobates > Dendrobates tinctorius. Next base: position 26,915,756 of record NW_027361870.1, read on the forward strand.
TTAACTTTAGGCCTTTTAGAGATAATTTCATCAATAACTTGCTTAACTGTTCACAATAACAGTAATTTTGACATGGGGTGCCCAAATTTTTACATGCAACTGTATATTACATAAAAGTTGGCTAACAATGAAATATGTATAGGGGGGGGGCTCCTGACAATCTCCAAACAATTGATATCAGTGGAGAGAAGGATGTTGAATTGCCTGTTGAATTTCAGTGGCCGATCCTTTGGTTAGGCAGAGAGATAAGCTGCCGAAGGAATATACTCGTACTGCATTAGGGCTCGTACTCACATGCGAGAAACTCGGACGAGTCTCACACGGTAATACCTGGCACTGCCGCCAGCACTCGGATCGGAGCGTGGGGATCCATGTATTTCTATGCAGCTGAACGCTCTGATCCGAGTGCCGGCGGCGGTGCCGGGTATTAATGTGCGAGACTCGTCCGAGTTTCTCGCATGCGAGTATGAGCCCTTAGCGTCTCTCTCGTAGAGAACACAGAATACGGGTTCCTGTGTATGGGAGAGTCGGAAGATATAGCTGTTGGCTGAATAGTCATTTGGCTGGCAGCTATCTAATGTGCTTGGCCAGCCTAAAGCTTTACATGGGCGGGGGGGGGGGTGAACCAATCCAAACTTTTGATCCAGGTACAGGAAAACCTGCCATGTATACACACAATACAGCTTACTCTAAAATGTTACCTTAAACGACAGACGCACCAAGTTTCACACGTAAAAACTTATTTTTCTATTGTGTGAATTTCAGGATAACAGGAATAATAGGATATTTTTTTCACAGAATTTTCAATACTGCACTCTTCAAACATTTTAGTTTTAGAAAAATGAGTTTTACAATTCAGATTTATGCAATATCTGAATACGGGAATATATCCAGTATAAATAATAATTCAGTGGAATCCTTAATGTCAACTTTAACTAGCATGAGCCCAACAGCTGGAATTAGTTGCCAGAATTCCAATAGTTTTTTTTACTTCTTAAAAGCACATAATACATTTGGTAATAGCCACCAACTCTAATTTCTGGTGCCATTTGATACAAAACACTGGTGCATTTCACTTTCATACATGCATTTCTGATGTATTTTTTAAGTGTCTTAGAATCATAGAATCATAGAATCGTAGAGTTGGAAGGGACCTCCTGGGCCATCTGGTCCAACCCCCTGCTCAAAGCAGGATTCGCTAAATCATCCCAGTCAGATGTCTGTCCAGCCTCTGTTTGAAGACTTCCATTGAAGGAGAACTCACCACTTCTCGTGGCAGCCTGTTCCACTCATTGATCACTCTAACTGTCAAAAAGTTTTTTCTAATATCTAATCTGTGTCTCCTCCCATTCAGTTTCATCCCATTGCTTCTAGTCTTTCCTTGTGCAAATGAGAATAAAGTTGATCCTTCTACAATGTGACAGCCCTTTAGATATTTGAAGACAGCTATTAAGTCTCCTCTCAGTCTTCTCTTTTGCAAACTAAACATTCCCAAATCCAGCAACCTTTCCTCATAAGACAGGGTTTGCAGACCGGTCACCATTCTGGTCGCTCTTTTCTGAACTTGCTCCAGTTTGTTGATGTCTTTTTTAAAATGTGGTGCCCAAAACTGGACACAATATTCCAGATGAGGTCTGACCAAAGAGGAGTAGAGGGAAATAATGACTTCACGTGATCTAGACTGTATGCTTCTGTTAATACATCCTAGAATTGCATTTGCCTTTTTTGCTGCTGCATCACACTGTTGACTCATATTCAGTCTGTGATCTATTAGTATACCCAAGTCTTTTTCACATGTGCTGTCACTTAGCCCTATTCCTCCCATTCTATATATGCTTTTTCCATTTTTATTGCCCAGATGTAGTACTTTGCATTTCTCCCTGTTAAAAACCATTCTGTTAGTTGCTGCCCACTTCTCCAGTTTATTTAAATCTTTTTGAATCCTCTCTCTCTCTTCTCTAGTATTAGCTATCCCTCCTAGCTTTGTGTCATCAGCAAATTTAATCAGTTTACCCTCAATTCCTTCATCTAAATCGTTGATAAAGATGTTGAACAATACAGGGCCCAGGACAGAGCCCTGTGGTACCCCACTTGAGACATTCTTCCAACTGGATGTGCAGCCATTTATGACCACTCTTTGGGTCCGATCACTAAGCCAGTTATGAATCCACCTAACAGTTGCCTTGTCCATTCCATACTTAATCATTTTTTCAATAAGGATTGTATGAGAGACTTTGTCAAATGCTTTGCTGAAGTCAAGATATACTATATCTACAGCATTTCCTTGATCCACCCAATCAGTGATACCGTCATAGAAGGAAATTAAGTTAGTCTGACATGACTTATTAGTTACAAACCCATGCTGACTCTGTTTAATCACTTCATTCTTATCCAGGTATTGACATACATGTTGTTTAATAATTTGTTCAAAGATCTTTCCTGGTATAGAAGTCAGACTCACCGGCCTATAGTTACCTGGGTCCACCTTCTTCCCCTTTTTGAAGATAGGAACAACATTTGCTCTTCTCCAGTCTTCTGGCACTTCTCCTGTTCTCCAAGAATTTTCAAAGATTATAGAGAGGGGTTCAAAAATTTCTTCTGCTATCTCCTTCAGTAGTCTGGGGTGTAATTCATCTGGACCTGGAGACTTGAATTCATTTAGGCTAGCTAAGTGTTTCCTCACTATCTTTCTGTTTATAGATATCCTGGATTCTTCTATTCCCTTAATAGGACAGTGAATAACAGTTGATGTTACATTTCCTTTCTGAGAGAAAACAGATGCAAAATAGGAATTTAAAAGTTCAGCCTTCTCAACATCCTGTCTTACCATTTCATCATTTTCATCCTGTAAAAATCCTATAGCATCTTTGACTTTTCTTTTACTTTTGACATATCCCCAAAATCCTTTATTATTGCTTTTGACATCTCTTGCAAGCCTCAATTCATTTTCAGCTTTAGATAATCTGATTTGTGCCCTGCAGGTTCTGCAGACAGCATTATATTCTTCTTTAGATATGCCTCCCTCTTTCCATTTTATAAACATTTTTTTCTTCCTTTTTAGCATGTGCTTAAGTTCTGTGTTCATCCATCCTGGTTTCCTTAACTGCTTCCTATTCTTCCCTCTTTTCGGAATTGTTAACAACTGTGCTTTGAGAATTTCATTTTTCAAGATTTCCCATCCTTCCTGGACATTTTTGTCTTTAAGGATATCCAGCCATTGGATCCCTCCAATTCTCTTTCTGAATCCCTTGAAATCTGCCTTTCTGAAATCTAACCTTGACGTCTGAGTCTTCACAGGTCTTCCGCCTCTAGTTATCCAAAATTCTAAAATAGCATGGTCGCTACCTCCTAGGGTCCCAGCCACTTTTACCTCCTCAACCATTTCCTCCCTGTTTATAAGGATTAGATCCAAGGTAGCAGTTCCCCTTGTTTTCTCCCTTACCTTTTGGAAGATAAAGTTGTCAGCAAGAGAGGATAAGAATTTCCTTGACCTGTTAGTTTTGCCTGAGAGAGATTCCCAACAAATGTCTGGATAGTTGAAATCTCCCATGACAACTATGTCATATTTTTTGGAGAACTTGGCCATTTGATGCATAAAGAGTTCATCCATAGCTTCAGCTTGCACAGGCGGCCTGTAGTAAATGCCTACAATGGTGTCCTTTCCATTGTTCTGTCCTTGTATTCTTACCCAAACAGTTTCCACAGAACTCCCAGTCTCTGAAGCTTCAATCTCTGTGCAGATATACGCGTTTCTAACATACAATGCGACACCCCCTCCTCGTTTATCAAGTCTGTTTCTTGCAAATAAGTTGTATCCTTCTAGTCTTGTATTCCAATCATGTGTATTGTCCCACCAAGTTTCAGTGATTCCAATGACATCATATTTCTTTTCCTGTGTTAGTAGTTCCAATTCTCCTTGTTTGTTGCCCATGCTTTGTGCATTAGTATAGAAACATTTCAGTTTGTGATTGGTTTCTCTTTCTCCAATATTTTTATTAATTAGATTCTTTCGTCTTTGTTCTTCCTTTCCACTTCTAATAGCAGAGTTCTCAATAGCATTTGTCAGGTGTATGGCTTTTTCTGGTCTTTTGCTTCCCTTCCCATGTTGTTCTAGTTTAAAGCTCTCCTTACAAGTGTAGCAAGGCGACTTCCAAATACATGCTTACCAGTCTTCGTAAGGTGCACCCCATCTCTAGCAAGTAGTCCATCGTATAAGTAGTTCACTCCGTGATCCAGAAATCCAAATCGTTGCTGACGGCACCATCGACGTAGCCAGTTGTGAGCAATCTAACGTACAGACTGGCCGCACTAGATAGTCTTTACTTATGAACCCTGTAATTCAGCTCTGCTTTCAGATTGGAAAGTTATTCCACAAATCGCTGCAAGAAACGGGACTTAAAGAGCACTTATCACTGATTTTTTTTTATTAAACTCAGTACCTTTTCTAATTGCCATGGCTCTACTGATTCTGGAAAAGATTTTATTTTTCTTTTCTGCTCCTCCTATGCCCCTAGTAATATGATGTAAAGTTTCCTTTCAAACAACTGAGCATACACCACAGAACTTCACCTGCGGGTGCCTGAGTCTTCTCCAGCGATACTGACCAATCAAAACATGGCCACACCCACTGAGGCGTTCTGTTGTGTACGCTTAGTTGTTTTAAAGGAGAATATGCACAATTATTACTGGGGGCCCAATTATGGAACAAAGGAGCGCAGAAGAAAAAGAAAAACTGCTCCAGATTCAGAGTAACAAACACAATTGAAAGAGGTACTCAGTTAAAAAAAAAAAATCCAGTGAAACTTCCTCTTTAATTACAACATGTGAACTCAGCCTAATGCAGATACCTTGCAATTGCAATTCAAAAAGGAGATATCAAAGCCACTAGAGTATGTCATGAATGTGTATTTTATCAGCATTAAATATACCACATCAAAAACATATAATGAAAATGATAGAAAGATGGGTTCCTTAGATCCAACAGCTCATAACAGCGCAGACACACAAAATATATCCCATGTAACATATCACAACAGCACAAGTTTCTTTATATTCTCAATAGCAACAAGAAGTCTTATATCTTTGCATTAATTATTGTATTATCGTTAACTTTGTTATGACTGTTGTATATGAACTGTTGAATTGCAAAGCGCTGTGGAATATGTTGGCGCTATATAAACAAACATTATTATTATTATATAGAATTAACAAACTTATAGTTCCCTAGTGATCATTTACAGAAACAATACATATATATATATATATATACTAGCTGAAGAGCCCGGCGCTGCCCGGGCATAGTACCTAACTGTGGTTAGTTATAGCAAATTATAATTATCCTCCTTCCCATAGTCCCGTGTCCATATACCCATCAAACATATCCACCATCCCATAGGCCCGTGACCATATACCCATCACACATCCTCCATCCCATAGTCCCATGCCCATATACCCATCATACATATTCGCCATCCCATAGTCGAGTGCCCATATACCCATCATACATATTCGCCATCCCATAGGCCCGTGCCCATATACCCATCATACATATCCTCCATCCCATAGTCGAGTGCCCATATACTGTCATGTCGGACGCTGTTCACACCACAGCGTCCGGCAGGCAGCGGTAGTTCCATCTCCGTCCACTATAGCCTCAGTGGCGCCGGCTTGATTTTACTCAGGTTATCTGGGGTTAATCTAGCTGGAAATCAGGTGGGATGTTTGGTCACGCCCACGGTCTTTAAATAGTCGTGCTGGCCTGTGGGCGTCGCCGATTATAGCTTGTGTTTTGTGCCAAGTGGTTCCGGTCTGGAGTGGAGGTGTTGGAGAGAGAAATTCATAGCTGGTGTCGTATGATCCGTTGTTACCTTTTCGTCTTCCTATATTTGTGCTTTGTTTTGCCCTGTTCACATTACAGTATTGTCCTGTGTGGTTGCGGCGCGGTGTGGTTTGAGTTCTCCCTGTCTGTCATTACAGTGTGGGTTTTGGTGGTTTGACAACTCACTGGGTGGAGGGTTCAGCTTAGGGCTGAGCAGGAGATAAGGAGAGGCTGGAGGCTCAGGCATTTGCACCTTTAGCAAAAACCCTGGGTTGAGGGTCAGACAGGGTTTTCCCTAGTTTGAGGGACTCCGCAGGGGCCCGGGTTTTGTCAGCCTCCTTCGACCTTAGCCCCGCATAACATTATAATCGGCCCAACATTTTTCCATGGATTCCACGACTTCCATAAACCGCCAGTTGGCGGCGCTGTCCGTACAGGTCACCGAGTTGAAGGGGGCAGTTCAGCAGCAGGGCCTGGTTGTAGCTAATGTACAAGCGGCTTCTGCAGGTGCAGAGCCGAAGATTCCGCTGCCTGAACGATTTTCTGGGGAACGCAGCAAATTTGTCATCTTTCGGGAGGCCTGCAAGTTATACTTTCGCATGCGCCCGGTCTCCTCAGGTAATGAGGCTCAGCGGGTGGGTCTGGTGTTATCATTACTGAGTGGGGACCCCCAAGCATGGGCGTTTTCCTTACCAGCCGACTCTGCTACATTTCATTCGGTTGAGAATGTTTTTTCAGCACTCGGGCTCATTTATGATGACCCCGACAGATTGGCTTTAGCAGAATCTAAGATCCGCGCCTTCCGTCAGGGGGAACGTATGGCGGAAGACTATTGTTCAGAATTTCGCCGTTGGGCAGTAGACACACAGTGGAACGACCCAGCGCTGCGGAGTCAGTTTATTCATGGGGTCTCAGAAAGAGTTAAACAGGCCCTCCTGATGTATGAGACTCCTGCATCGTTAGAATCTGCCATGAGTTTGGTTATCCGTATTGATCGCCGTTTGCGTCAAGGGGCGCAGGAGACGCTGCCTCTGGGGGAAAGCAGGGGTGCCAGTGTGGTTGCTGCAGATGAGCCCACGGAACCTATGCAAATCGCTGGGGTATCACATGTGCAGCGTCGCGTTCCTGGGTTCAGGAAGCATGGAGCATGTTTTTACTGTGGTAAAAGAGATCATTATGTAAATGCTTGTCCTGTGCTACCAAAGAAAGTTGCACCTGCGGAAAACTGGTAAGCTCAGAGGGTATGGAGGAGGCCCAACTGAGCGTATGCATATCCTCCATGATGGTATCTCAATGTATGCTCCCTGCCAGGGTTATTATTGCGGGCAGAGAGCTACCAATATCAGTGTTTGTGGATAGCGGTTCAGCCACCAATCTCATGGATGAGGAGTTTGCACGCATGGCAGGTTTCAAGATCGAAAAACTCCCTCATCCTATTCGCGTGGTTACCATTAATGCCGCTCCCCTCCCACAGGGGGAGATTACTGAGTTTGTAGCTGAGGTTAAACTCCACATTGGGGTCCTACATTCTGAGTGGGTTACATGTAAGGTACTCAATAATCTCCCAGCACAAATAGTCCTGGGTTTCCCATGGTTGTCTAAGCACAACCCGGTGATTGACTGGAGAACCCAGGACATAGTCCAGTGGAGCAGTTTCTGCCAGGAAAATTGCTTGGCCACATGTGTGTCCGCCGTGAAGTCCAGCCTTCCGGAGGCATTGCTGGATTTTGCGGACGTATTCTCTGAGAGGGGTTGCTCAGAACTACCTCCACATCGAGCCTATGACTGTCAAATTAGGTTAAAACCCGGGGCTAAATTGCCAAAGGCGAGGATGTTTAGTATTTCTGGTCCGGAGAGACAAGCTCTTAAGGACTACATTGCGGAGAGTTTAAGTAAAGGGCACATCCGGCCTTCATCCTCACCTGTAGCAGCGGGGTTTTTCTTTATTAAGAAGAAAGATGGGGGGTTACGCCCGTGTCTGGATTTCCGGGAGTTAAACCAGATTACGATCCGTGATCCATACCCGATGCCTCTGATCCCTGATTTGTTCAACCAGGTGGCTGGTGCGAAGTGGTTTTCCAAACTTGACCTCAGGGGGGCATATAACCTCATAAGGGTCCGTCAGGGGGATGAGTGGAAGACGGCATTTAATACCCCTGAGGGTCATTTTGAAAGCCTAGTTATGCCATTTGGGTTGACAACCGCGCCTGCTGTGTTCCAACATTTCATAAATGATGTATTTGCTCATGTGCTGGGGAAATTTGTGATTGTGTACCTGGATGATATCCTCATTTATTCGAGCGACCGGGACACTCATTTAGAGCATGTCAGGCAGGTGTTACAGCTGCTCCGTGAGAATAAGCTCTATGCTAAGCTTGAAAAATGCGTGTTTTTTGTTCAAGAGTTGCCTTTTTTGGGATATATTGTGTCCGCCGCAGGGTTTAAAATGGATGCCGCGAAGGTGCAAGCGGTGCTGCGATGGGAACGGCCTGGTAATCTAAAGGCGCTCCAGCGGTTCCTTGGGTTTGCCAACTATTATAGGAAGTTTATTAAGAATTTCTCTACTATAGCCAAACCGCTCACGGACATGACGAAAAAAGGTACCAATCTCGCTATCTGGTCTGAGGATGCGGTGCGTGCATTTGAGCTTCTGAAGAACCGTTTTGCTTCAGCCCCCATTCTGGTGCAACCGGACGTATCTAAACCTTTTACAGTGGAGGTCGATGCGTCTGAGGTGGGAGTGGGGGCAGTACTGTCACAGGGCTCGTCCTTGAGCAATTTGCATCCATGCGCCTACTTCTCCAAGAAGCTGTCGCCGGCCGAACGGAATTACGACATCGGCAACAGGGAGTTGTTGGCCATCAAATTGGCTTTTGAGGAATGGCGACACTTCTTGGAGGGGGCGGCCCACCAGGTCACAGTCATCACCGACCATAAAAACCTGCTCTATCTGGAGTCGGCCAAGCGTCTGTCTCCCAGGCAGGCTCGCTGGGCATTGTTTTTTACACGTTTTAACTTTCTGGTGACTTACCGTCCTGGGGCGAAAAACACCAAGGCGGATGCCTTGTCCAGGTGTTTTCCGGGGGGAGAACCTCGGGAAGAGCCGGTACCCATCCTCCAGGAGGGTGTAGTGGTTTCGGCTCTCACGACTGAGGTAGAGGCGGAGATTGCCGAGGCCCAGGAGGAGGTACCACCAGGACTTCCCGCTAATAAGTCGTTCGTACCCCTTCATCTTCGTCTTAAAGTGTTGGGGGAACACCACGACTCGGTCCTGGCCGGTCATCCAGGGGTTAGGGGCACCTTGGAACTGGTATCGCGCCGCTTCTGGTGGCCAAAAATCCGGCAGGATGTGGTTTCCTACGTGACAGCTTGCATCACGTGCGCCAGGGCCAAGTCGCCCAGAACCCGTCCTGCTGGCACTCTACAGCCTCTGGGGATACCTAGTAGGCCATGGACAGAAATCTCCATGGACTTTATCACAGACTTGCCTGCCTCGGCGGGGAACACGGTCATCCTGGTGGTGGTTGATCGATTTTCGAAGATGGCGCATTTTGTGTCATTGCCTTCCTTGCCCAACGCGAAGACGTTGGTTCAGGTCTTTGTGCAGGAGGTGGTCAGACTGCACGGAGTTCCGTCGGACATAGTGTCTGATAGGGGTACCCAGTTTGTGGCGAAGTTTTGGAAAGCTTTTTGCTCACGATTGGGGATCAAGTTGTCTCATTCGTCGGCGTTTCATCCGCAGTCAAATGGTCAAACTGAGCGCATGAACCAAAATCTGGAGCAGTATTTGCGATGTTTTGTGTCTGACAACCAAGAGGAATGGTCGACGTTCCTTCCCTTGGCCGAGTTCGCATTAAATAATCACCGCCAAGAATCATCGGGAGAGTCTCCGTTCTTTTGTGTTTATGGGCACCATCCTCAATTTTGTACCTTGCATCAGGGGGGCTCTGGGGGCGTCCCAGAGGAGGACCGGTTAGGAGTTCAACTATCATCGGTCTGGAGGAGTGTGAAACAGCGATTGCTGAGCATGAGTGCAAGATACAAACGTGTGGCTGACTCTAGACGCGTGCCAGGTCCGGACCTGTGTGTGGGTGATTGGGTGTGGTTAGCTACTAAAAACATAAAACTCAAAATTCCATCATTGAAATTGGGTCCAAGGTTTATTGGCCCTTTTAAGATTGCTGCCATCATAAACCTGGTTGCTTTTCGGTTGGAGCTTCCTGCGGTATACAAGATACACAACGTGTTTCACAGGTCTTTATTGAAAAAGGTGGTAGGCTCTGTGGACACGACGCCGATGCCACCTCCAGTCATGGTGGATTGCGATTTAGAGTTTGAAGTCTCCAAAGTGGTGGACTCTCGAGTACTGCGCCGTACTCTTCAGTATTTGGTGCACTGGCGGGGGTATGGTCCGGAGGAGAGGTCTTGGGTTCCAGCCTCAGACATACATGCGGATCGGCTGGTCAGTTCCTTTCACCGCCGTCATCCGGACAAGCCGGGTCCTATGAGTCTTGAGGGCCCTGGGGTCCTGTGGTGTGAACAGCGTCCGGCAGGCAGCGGTAGTTCCATCTCCGTCCACTATAGCCTCAGTGGCGCCGGCTTGATTTTACTCAGGTTATCTGGGGTTAATCTAGCTGGAAATCAGGTGGGATGTTTGGTCACGCCCACGGTCTTTAAATAGTCGTGCTGGCCTGTGGGCGTCGCCGATTATAGCTTGTGTTTTGTGCCAAGTGGTTCCGGTCTGGAGTGGAGGTGTTGGAGAGAGAAATTCATAGCTGGTGTCGTATGATCCGTTGTTACCTTTTCGTCTTCCTATATTTGTGCTTTGTTTTGCCCTGTTCACATTATAGTATTGTCCTGTGTGGTTGCGGTGCGGTGTGGTTTGAGTTCTCCCTGTCTGTCATTACTGTGTGGGTTTTGGTGGTTTGACAACTCACTGGGTGGAGGGTGGAGGGTTCAGCTTAGGGCTGAGCAGGAGATAAGGAGAGGCTGGAGGCTCAGGCATTTGCACCTTTAGCAAAAACCCTGGGTTGAGGGTCAGACAGGGTTTTCCCTAGTTTGAGGGACTCCGCAGGGGCCTGGGTTTTGTCAGCCTCCTTCGACCTAAGCCTCGCATAACATATACCCATCACACATCCACCATCCCATAGTCCAGTGCCCATATACCCATCACACATCCTCCATCCCATAGTCAGCCATTATGACATCATAATGAGCGGCGGGGCTTGCAACCTATGACATCAGCGTCGCCATGGCAACCATTATGACATCATAATGAGGGGCGTGGCTTGACACACACACTTTTTCCCAAATATGTAGATAGGGGCAAAATTGTTTGGTGAATTGGAACGCGCGGGGCTAAAATTTCGCCTCACAACATAGCCTAGGACGCTCTCGGGGTCCAGACGTGTGACTGTGCCAAATTTTGTGGCTGTAGCTGCGACGGTGCGGATGCCAATCCCGGATATACACAACATACATACATACATACATACATACACTTGAGCTTTACATAATATATATATATATATATATATATATATATATATACACACACACACACAGTATATTTATAAATGTAAGCGAAGGGCAAAAAATTCACTCCAAACTCAAGGTCATTACAGATAATATACAATGTATTGCAGGTGGTCCGAAAAATAACAAAAATGGTCCAGAATTTAAATAACTATGAAAAATAAAATGTTATTAACCCAGACACCAATACATTTATACCAGTGTGCAATCCACAGATAACTGACTAAAAAAAAGCTCAAGGGTAAGAAGATATTATGCAAATCAATGTATTCCTGCAGACATGCTGGTGTGAGAGCAGGAGTGGGGGAGGGCACTGGACTAACACCATTGTCTACAGGTTAGGAGATGTGTCTAGTGTCTAATGGGATACCATTGGCTGTGTTTAAATTATTATTTTATGTTAAGAAATGCATATTACGCCTCTGGGTTAGTAATAATTCCCATTCTATAACTGTGTGGGTTAAACATGCCTGCTATCAGATCTTACTTGGGAAGTCGGTGTATGGTAACCTAAGATCCAACTGTATGTGCAGAGCTGGAATCCTTGGTTTCAAGAATGTATAGGAACTAAAGCCAGAGTGATGGTAAATACCGGTAATCTGTGTTGTGGATTTTTTTTCTCTTTTCTCCTCCAGTGAAGAGGGAGAGGGTTTGGGTTGTTCAGTCTACATGTATTGTATTTTTGTACTATAGAGGTAGACACTACCAAATGTATTTTAGTATTATAATAATTTTTTATGCTAAATGGTTATGCAATTAAAGAAAATAAATAAACATTATTTAACGAGAACATGTCCACAGGTATACATTGATTATATCTTCTTGCTTGGTCTAATGGATTAGCAGTGGCTATATGCATCTCCTGAGAGTATTTTCACTCAATTAGCTGTCCTATGGAAGAACACAACGACCACTGCTGTTTTTGACACTTGCTGCTCACTTCCTATGAAATGTGGAAGTTCCACAAAAAAAAAAAAAACTTGGGGGAAATAGAAGCCACTACAGATTTTATACAGTTTTTGGGGCAAAGTCAGAAGGAATAAGTAAAATAAAATAACTACTTAAAAAGGTTGTCCGTTCAGAAGGTATTGATGACTTAGATGCAGGCATCTGGTTTCTATCCATCTGAGAAAATCGGTCCAATTATGTTAATCAGACTCCAGTCAGAGTGTGATCTGATTTTCTTGGAGGTGGAGAGAAAAAAAAGTTTCTAATAAATCTCCACCATGCAGTCTGTCTGTGACAATCAGACTGCACTCTGGCGTAATCTGTCAGATTTTTTTCACGAACCCATTGACTTGAATTGGAGAGTGCCATCCGATTCTCTGAGGCAAATCGTGCATGCTGCAATTTTTTTTTCTCGAACCACTCAATCTGAGGAAAAAAAAATTGGACATGTGCACAACCCCATAGAAAAAGATACGAGTGCTATCCATCAAAAGTACAAGTAGCACACATCAAATTTATACTGCTGTGTGCACAAATTCTCAGGACAGGTCAAGAATATCAGATAGGTGTAGACCGACACCCACCGCACCTCCATCTGCAATGCGCAGCTCCAATGTGTAGCGGTTACTGCTGCGAACTGCAGAACAACTACTATCCAAGAGAATAAGAGCTATTCTGCCGTTCCCAGCAGCAGCTGCTACAGGCGCTTCTCACAAAATTAGAATATCATCAAAAAGTTAATTTATTTCAGTTTTTCAATACAAACAGTGAAACTCATATTATATAGAGTCATTACAGAGTGATCTATTTCAAGTGTTTATTTCGGTTAATGTTGATGATTATGGCTTACAGCCAATGAAAACCCAATATATCTCAATAAATTAGAATACTTTATAACACCAACTTGAAAAATGATTTTAAAATCCGAAATGTTGGCCTACTGAAATGTATGTTCAGTAAATGCACTAAATACTTGGTCGGGGCTTCTTTTGCATCAATTACTGCATTAATGCGGCGTGGCATGGAGGCGATCAGCCTGTGGTAGTGCTGAGGTGTTATGGAAGCCCAGGTTGCTTTGATAGCAGCCTTCAGCTCGTCTGCATTGTTGAGTCTGGTGTCTCATCTTCCTCTTGACAATACCCCATAGATTCTCTATGGAGTTAAGGTCAGGTGAGTTTGCTGGCCAATCAAGCACAGTGACACTGTTGATTTTAAACCAGGTATTGGTACTTCTGGCAGTGTGGACAGGCGCCAAGTCCTGCTGGAGAATGACATTTCCACCTCCAAAAAGCTTGTCGGCAGAGGGAAGCATGAGGTGCTCTAAAATTTCCTGGTAGACGGCTTCGCTGACTTTGGTCTTGATAAAACACAGTGGACCTACACCAGCAGATGACATGGCACCCAAAGCCATCACTGATTGTGGAAACTTCACACTAGACCTCCAGCAGCTTGGATTGTGGCCCCTCCACTCTTCCTCCAGACTCTGGGACCTTGATTTCCAAATGAAATGCAAAATTTACTTTCATCTGAAAACAACACCTTGGATCACTGAGTAACAAGTCCAGTTCTTTTTCTCCTTGGCCCAGCTAAGACGCTTCTGGTGTTGTCTATTGGTCATGAGTGGCTTGACACAAGGAATGCGACACTTGTAGCCCATGTCCTAGATACGTCTGTGTGGTGGCTCTTGAAGCAATGACTCCAGCAGCAGTCCACTCCTTGTGAATCTCCCTCAAATTTTGGAGTGGCCTTTTCATAACAATCCTTTCAAGGCTGCGGTTATCCCGATTACTTGTGCACCTTTTTCTACCACACTTTTTCCTTCCACTCAACTTTCCATTAATATGCTTGGATGCAGCACTATGTGATCAGCCAGCTTCTTTGGTGGAGTGTGTCAATGACTGCCTTTTGGACATCTGTCAAGTCAGCAGTCTTCCCCATGATTGTGGAGCCTACTGAAACAGACTAAAGGACCTTTTTAAACGATTAGGAAGCCTTTACAGGTGTTTTTTGTTAATTATTCTAATTTACTGAGATAATGACTTTGGGGTTTTCATTGGCTGTAAGCCATAATCACCAACATTAACAGAAATAAACACGTGAAATAGATCACTCTGTGTGTAATGACTCTATATAATATATGAGTTTCACTTTTTGTATTGAAGAGCTGAAATAAATTAACTTTTTGATGATATTCTAATTTTGTGAGAAGCACCTGTACACATTGAGCATTGCAGCTCCATTCATTGTGTTCACATCAGGGTGTAGCTTCCAACAGCTAATCGGTGAGGGGGTGGCTGCCTGACTCCCACCGATCGGATCCGATGACCTATATCTAGGATAGATCATCAATACAATCTGGCGGGAAATCCCTGTAAGGCTTGCTGACATGTTGCGTTTTTGCCGCGAAGAAAGCAGCATTTTCAGCATTTCTGAAATCTCATGCACACGCTGCTTATTTTTTCCTTGCAGATTTGAAGCTGCTGTATGTCAACTCTTTCAGCAGTTTTGCAGCTTATTTCACCTATTCAAGTGAATGGAAAAAATGCACAATCAGGTGGAAGAAATGTATGGATTTTATGCAGAGCTTTTCCTGCCAACACTCCATTATTGGAGTGAACTATTCACTTATCTTTGAACTTACCCTTTACCTGGACACACAGAATTCTTGTTTTAATATCAGGATTATACAGCCAATCTGACAAGAATTTTCAAAATAATTATGCCAGCTTCATCAGGTATAAGCAATTGATTTAATAATGTATGCAATGTGTATTTTGAAGTCTTTGACAGATTTCCTTTAAATTTAAACTGCCGTTCCTTATCTCCTAATATATAGTGCTCTAAAAAATAAAGGGAACACAAACATAAGATCCTATGTATTGGGAGAGAGCAGTGAGGCCCCCATACACAAGCACGGACTGTCTCACCGATGAAAACCAAAAAGAAATCTCGATAACTGCAGCCAAGTATATGTAAGGATGATTTCTCTAAAGAAAAATACCAAATTTCTCTAGTAAAGCTTCTTTTATACAGGCTCCTAGTGATGTAAATAGTAGAAATGCCGCACTCAATAGTCAAAAAGACATTTCAATCTTACACATTGATTTATTGTGGCTAAACAATCATTTACCAAACTGAATGTATGAGGTCGCCTGCCACGTCACAGTGACCTTCTTCTTCTTATTTATTTATATAGCACCATTGATTCCATGGTGCTGTACATGAAAAGGAGTTACATACAAATTACAGATATCAAATACAGGAAACAAACTAACAATCACAGACTGATACAGAGGGGAGAGAGGACCCTGCCCTTTCGGGCTTACATGCTACAGGATGGTGGGGAAGGAGACAGTAGGTTGGTGGGTTGCAGCAGTTCTGGTGTTGGTTGAGGTGATATCACCGGTAGTGGTGAGAGAGAAGGAGGTAGCGGGGTCATTGCAGGCTGTAGGCTTTCTTGAAGAGATGGGTTTTCAGGTTCCGTCTGAAGGATCCAAATGTGGTTGATAGTCGGACTTGTTGGGGCAAAGAATTCCAGAGAATAGGGGCTATTCGGGAGAAGTCTTGGAGGCGGTTGGGTGAGGAGCGAATAAGTGTGGAGGAGAGAAGGAGGTCTTGGGAGGACCGGAGATTACGTGAGGGAAGGTATCGGGAGATTAGTTCAGAGACATATGGGGGAGACAGGTTATAGATGGCCTTGTAGGTCAGAATTAGTCATTTGAACTGGATACGCTGAGGGAATGGGAGCCAGTGAAGAAATTTGCAGAGGGGAGAAGCGGAGGAGTAGCGAGGAGAGAGATGAATTAGTCGGGCGCCAGAGTTAAGGATGGACTGGAGAGGTGCGAGGGTGTTAGCAGGGAGACCACAGAAAAGGATGTTGCAGTAGTCGAGGCGGGAGATGATGAGGGCATGCACAAGCATTTTAGTAGATTGAGGGTTGAGGAAAGGAAGGATTCTGGAAATATTTTTGAGCTGGAGGTGACAGGAGGTTGAAAGAGCTTGGATGTGCGGTTTGAAGGACAGGGCAGAGTCAAAGGTTACTCCGAGGCAGCGGACTTCTCGTACGGGGGAAAGTGTGATGTCATTAATTATTGCTAGGTTGAGTAAAGAAGATCTGTGAGATGGAGGAAAGATGATGAGTTCAGATTTGTCTACATTGAGTTTGAGGAAGCGAGAGGAGAAGAAGGAGGATATGGCTGATAGACACTCTGGGATTCTGGACAGCAGACAGGTGACGACTGGGCCAGAGAGGTAGATCTGAGTGTCATCAGCATAAAGGTGGTAGTGGAATCCGTGGGACTTTATGAGTTGCCCCAGACCAAGTGTATAGATTGAGAAGAGTAGGGGTCCTAAAACAGAGCCTTGGGGGACTCCAACAGAGAGAGGGTGGGATGAGGAGGTGGTGTAGGAGACGCTGAATGTGCGGTTGGAAAGGTATGAGGAGATCCAGGATAGGGCAAGGCCTTTGATGCTGAAGGAGGAGAGGATCTGTAGTAGGAGGCAGTGGTCAACTGTGTCAAATGCAGCAGACAGGTCTAGAAGCAGGAGTATAGAGTATTGTCCATTTGATTTGGCTGTAAGTAGGTCTTAGTGGCTACATAGCTTGTCGGGCGTGTCGTCGCATGGCGACTGCCGCCACAGCAACACCATACCAGCAAGGGGCGCTCCACAGCACCCATGTTGCAAGGTAAAGCGCCCTTGGCTCCCCGTGATGTGGTAGTGGGCTTCATACGTTCTAATCATAGTATCAACTTAGAACCTTATGGTCAGTTTTTCATTATCCACGACATATCGATGTATAATATCTGGACGTGTTGTCCATGTCTTTTTTCTGTAGTTATGGTACATTATTATCTGGTGACTAAGATATATAGATATATATCCTGGCCATGCTGGGTCTGTGCGACCCGTTATCACCTGTAACCACAGACGTCTGAGTAAGTAAAGCCATTATAAAGCTGATGACCTGGCACCATGTAGCAGAAGTGGCACTATCACAACTAGACCGGTGGCATCTGCTGCTTAGTCAAATATTCCACATTCAGAAGAGCCCCCCTCCCTGATGACTGAGCACAGCATGGGTGTGATGGGCATGTAATCAGCAGCATCCCTGGGCAGGGCACCAGTGATGCCCACCACAGGCGCAGGGCACCAGTGATGCCCACCAAAGGCGCAGGGCACCAGTGATGCCCACCAAAGGCGCAGGGCACCAGTGATGCCCACCACAGGCGCAGGGCACCAGTGATGCCCACCACAGGCGCAGGGCACCAGTGATGCCCACCACAGGCGCAGGGCACCAGTGATGCCCACCACAGGCGCAGGGCACCAGTGATGCCCACCAAAGGCGCAGGGCACCAGTGATGCCCACCACAGGCGCAGGGCACCAGTGATGCCCACCACAGGCGCAGGGCACCAGTGATGCCCACCACAGGCGCAGGGCACCAGTGATGCCCACCACAGGCGCAGGGTACCAATGATGCCCACCATAAGCTCAGGATACCAGTGATGCCCATCACAGGAGCAGGGTACCAGTGATGCCCACCATAAGCACAGGGTACCAGTGATGTCCACCACAAGCACTGAGTACCAGTGATGCCCACCATAAGCACAGGGTACCAGTGATGCCCACCACAAGCACTGGGTACCAGTGATGCCCACCACAAGCACTGGGTACCAGTGATGCCCACCACAGGCGCAGGGCACCAGTGATGCCCACCACAGGCGCAGGGCACCAGTGATGCCCACCACAGGCGCAGGGCACCAGTGATGCCCACCACAGGCGCAGGGCACCAGTGATGCCCACCACAGGCGCAGGGTACCAATGATGCCCACCATAAGCGCAGGATACCAGTGATGCCCATCACAGGAGCAGGGTACCAGTGATGCCCACCATAAGCACAGGGTACCAGTGATGTCCACCACAAGCACTGAGTACCAGTGATGCCCACCATAAGCACAGGGTACCAGTGATGCCCACCACAAGCACTGGGTACCAGTGATGCCCACCACAAGCACTGGGTACCAGTGATGTCCACCTCAGGCGCAGGGTACCAGTGATGCCCACCACAGGCGCAGGGTACCAGTGATGCCCACCACAGGCGCAGGGTACCAGTGATGTCCACCACAGGCGCCTGGTACCAGTGATGCCCACCACAGGCGCAGGGTACCAGTGATGCCCACCACAGGCGCAGGGTACCAGTGATGCCCACTACAAGCACAGGGTACCAGTGATGCCCACCACAGGCGCAGGATACCAGTGATGCCCATCACAGGCGCAGGGTACCTGTGTTGCCCACCACAGGCGCAGGGTACCAGTGAAGCCCACCACAGGCGCAGGGTACCAGTGATGCCCACCACAGGCGCAGGGTACCAGTGATGCCCACCACAGGCGCAGGGTACCAGTGATGCCCACCACTAGGGCAGGGTGCCAGCTGCTTACCTGATAATATCATCGTTGTGTCCAAGGAAGAATTTCTGGCTGTGCTCCCGGGTGTTGTAGACCACCCCGACCCCTGCCACGAAGTAGACCACTTCCTTGCCAGCTGTGTAGTACAGGTTGTTGCGGCACTGGTGCCCCCTGTAGCCATAGACCCACTCCAGGCGCAGCTGGCATCCAGGAGCAGTCCTATCCGCCATGATATGAGGAGGGCACTGCTGTGTGCGGACAGAGGAGAGAAGGGGGGCACAAGGTCTCCTCCTGGCAGGGTGTCCGCTGCTCCTCCTCCACAAGGGAAGCCTGTGCTGTCAGCACCTGACGGCCGGCAGAGGAGCGCTAATGACAGCACAGCCCAGTGCCACCATAATCCCCGAGCTGCCAGAGGGCGGCGGAGCCTGCACCCGCGGGAGCCTTCATGGCATCATGCTGCAGACGGCTCCGGTGCCCGGGCAGATGCCCTGCGCTGCGGACAGGGGCTGGAAGTTTACGCCACAAACAGGTGGGCTGCAGGGGGGCGCTCGCGTGTGATGGCTGTGAGGGGAGGGGGCTCCCGCCTGCAGCAGCGCTGAGCCCTCATTGCCGCATCTCCAGCTTGTCATTCAGCAGCGCAGAGGGACAATGCGATCCCGGCCGGACATCAGATGTGGCTCTGTGCATCAGCTGCACGCAGGAAGTGGGGACAGAGAGGTAACAATCCGCAGCATCAGTGCTCAGGACAGACACAGCACGGCC
Organism: Dendrobates tinctorius; assembly: GCF_039654945.1. Classification (NCBI taxonomy): domain Eukaryota; kingdom Metazoa; phylum Chordata; class Amphibia; order Anura; family Dendrobatidae; genus Dendrobates; species Dendrobates tinctorius. The sequence continues at coordinate 26,935,225 of NW_027361870.1, forward strand.
AATCAGCCTCGTATGAACCACTGGGGGGGAAATAATACACTCTCCTCAATCACAGACAGTAGGCGGAGGCACCGTGCCGTAAGCCCTCGTATCCTACCACTAGATACGCTAAAACACTCACGTAAGTCAGGTTCTAGAATGCGGCCGCACGTAGTAACCAGGGTGAGACATTGCATGGAAACCGCGACGCCAAGCGGGCGGGAGCCAGCTGCTCACTTGTAAATCTGGAAGTAACGACTGTTCCGAAAAGGATTCTGGGAAATGCAGTGATCATCTGTGGAACGCTCAGGTGTTTACATCGTGTGATAAGGGAGAAGAAACTCACATTCCCAAGGTGCTTTGCGGCCTAATTCTCCGTTTATTTTTATTTTTTTGCCGTTGTAAATGCAAACACGAATGTTAGTGATTCTCTATTGTTACAGGTTGTCAGGCAACTAATAGCCTCCTCGTCTGTGTAGGTGTGAGGCTAGGTCACTATAGGGCAGGTAGTGACAAGATGCCAAGGGCTTTAGGGCATGTTCATACAGAGGTGTTTTATGTGGTATTTCAGGTGGAAAAATACACAAAAAAACTAAGTTTATTGGCCCATTTTTATGCATTTTTTTATATGGGGCATTTTTTCTGCATCGATTCAGTTATCAAGTGTGAAGCGTTTTGTTGTTTTTTTTTCCAGCAGAAACATCTAAGAAGCAGCGTGGAATAAAACATGGGGAAAATAAACCCCCACAGACAATATTGGCGCGGGGAATCTTTCACATGAATAGGAAGGTTAAACAATGAGTTTTTGGAGACTTTTTCAGATGGATTTTAAGGCACAATCTACTCCAAAATTCACATAAAAAACGTGCAAACCTTCCCTTAGGGTGCGTTCACACACAGGGCTGACATTCCAGGGGTTGGCCGGCCTTAGGCTACCAGTCTGTGGCTACTCTATGTGACTGCAGACTTGTGAGTCCCGGCAAGCCAGCGGTCATGTGACCACAAGGATGTGATTTGCATACTTCCAGCCACATTCCGACTAGACGTGTCTGACCTCGCTCAGTACACTTGCATTGAGCCAAGCCATGCCCGGCATGACAGCACGTGACCGCATGTGTGCAAATCACGTACTTGCGGTCACACGCCCGATGCTGCTGGCAATGGAGAATCCACACAGCGCGCGATGAGAGGATTCACAAGTCTGCAGTCACATAAAGTGATGGCAGACTTCTAGCGTAACGCCGGACAGCCCCCTTAAGACTGACCCAGCACATTCCACTTTGAGAGAGATGGCTGAAATTGGTATGAAAACGTCAAAACTTACAATATTTTTGCTCATCTGTGCTTTGTAAAAATACTTAACATTTGAAGACAGAGGCGTATCTGGGGTAGAGAAGTCAAGGCGTCTGCTCAGGCGTAGCCGGCATGGGGGCGCCATCGATCTCTCCTCGCAGCTGCATTTTGACACCCCCTGAGACTAGGAGTTGGCCGTTCTCTGAGACGGCTATCAAGCTGACAACCGGCTCAGAGAAGCTACAGCTGTCCGGCTCCCAATTACTCAGGTCTTTCAGATGCAGGGCTGGACTGGCCATCTGGCAATTCTGGCAAATGCCAGAAGGGTCTGTCTGGTCATGGGCCGCCTTTTCTGCTACGTTGTTAACAGAATCGGTGTTCTCAAGACACCCACACGGTTAAGAGTTGTGATGGAGCACAAAGTTGCTGACTCCGTCACTTACCCCAGCAGGTCATGGGTATCATTAGAAATATTGGTCTTGTAGAAAATCTTCCTTTCCTCCAATCCAGGGTAATATTATTAATGTGGCGCCCCCAGGAGTATGGTCGCCACAGTGGCATTGCCTTCCTCCTAGGGAAGATGATGTCATGCTTGGAAGCAATAAAGGATCTCTCTAGCAGTTAATCAATACACACAACACAGTTTCCTTTCCAGATCAGCAGAGGGAGCTCTGAACCAAAATTGGGGGAGAATCTACTCTCTGGGGGCCAGAAGGGAAAAGACAGGAGTTCGTGTGAGGAGGGCAACGTGTGTGGATATGGAGGAGAAGAGCTGGGAGATTGAGCAGAGAGTTCAGGCTCATTCCCAGCTATAGCGCATGATCTGGAGCCCGGTCTCCAAGGCTGTATGGACACTGAAGGTCCTGCAACAGAAATCGGAGGAATAGGAAGCTGTAAATGCTCTATTCCCACATAAGACTCGGAGGCACAACAGCGACGTGTGAGCCAGAAGAGGAAGGCTACAGCTGTCTGCCATACGAGGGAGTTCTAAAGAGAATAAGCAAGTGGAACTTCAGTGTAACACTGTACTGCAAGTACCTAAAAATAAGCGCTAGGAAGGAGACTACACAACCCATCTGCATAGAGAGATTCCTAAGTTGCTTCCAGGCTAGCCAGCTCCTGTGCCATCTGTAATCTGGACCCTGGACTGCATTTGCCAAGCAAAGTAAAGGTAAAGAAACTGCACCCTGTTGTGTCCTTGCCTTCTTCCGCCAACACCCTCAGCACTGCTGCATCTCTGTGCCTGACACTGCACCATCTACGTCTCTCCCCTATCTCTTCATCTACACTGCCCTGGGACTACTGCCCTACCTGTGGAGGGCCACAGCATCATTACTGCACCACACCATCTGTCCCAGAGGATCTGTCTGCAGCGTCGGCTTAACATCTTCATTGCCGAACACCACAGGTGGCGTCACGAATCATTCACTCATAAACTTTATTCCATCACTTAACCCCTTTTACATGGGCGCCCAGGGCCACGGACCGGGTCACCGCTGCTGTGACATTCCCCTTTGAGAGACCAGCCCGGTACCGAGTACCCCACAGCCCTGGGAGGGCGACCCATTAATATATCCCATCTGGTTCATGGGGACGGGGACAACATGGGCCTGTGTGATTTCAGCCCTAGTCTGTACTTGTTCAGATGTGAGTACAATTGAATCTATGACTGCTGGGTCAGGGCGACATCAGCAAAGTGATCAAGTCATGTGATCATGCTGCTGATGGCACTCGCTGGCATGCAGAGGCGTGTGAAGTGGTAAGTACCAAGTGCAGCTGAAGACACTGAAGATTCACTGTAATGGGTGAGATTTAGTGTGGTGTGGAGGAGATTTAGTGTGGGTGGGAGTGGTGGAGGAGATTAAGGGTATGTGCATATGTTGCAGATTTGCCTGCATAATTTTCTGCACGGAATCTGCATCTCTTGGCAGAAAACGCAGGTAAAAATCCGTGCTTTTTTTTGCATTTTTTGTGCGGATTCTTTGCGGATTGGCATGTGTTTTTAGCCCTGCGGATTTCATTAATGGAATGGGTGTAAGAACGCATGCGGATCAGAAAAAAGAATTGACATGCTGCGGAAAATAAACTGTGGATTTCGTGCAGAATTTTCCGCAGCATGTGCACAGCTTTTTTTTCCCTATTGAATTACATTGGTTGGTCACACACTTGCGGATCTGCAGCGAATGTACATACCCTTAGTGTGGCTGGGAGACATAGTGTGTGGGGGACTTAGTGTAGGGGTGAGACTTAGAGTGGTTGGGAGATTGTGTGGTGTGGGAGAGATTTAGTATGGGTGGGAGTGGTGGGGGAGATTTAGTGTGGGGGAGATTTAGGGTGGGTAGGAGTGGTGGGGGAGATTTAGTGTGGGGGCAGGGGAGCTTGAATGTAATAGGGGAAGATTTGAGGACACAAGTTTGGAGAACGAGGAAGGGATAGGCGCAGACACAATATGGAGAACAGTAGAAATGGTAGAAAGTTGAAAACACAGTATGAGGAACAAGAGGCATACATGGGAGGCATGTATGAGGAAACAGTATGGTGGGATAGATGCAGACACAGTATGGTGAGTGCAGGAGATACTCTATGAGGAGTGAGGGGGTGATGTACGGGGGTGAATGCAGACACAGTATGGTGAGTGGGGGGACTTGTGCAGAATCAGAATGGGGAGGACAGGTGCGAACGAAGTTTGGGAAGCGAAGGAGGAATGTAAGCGGACACAGTATTAGTAGCAGGGGGATAGGTGCAGAAACAGTATGGTGAATGGGGGGATGGGTGCAGACACAGTATGGTGAGTGGGGTGATGGGTGCGGACACAATATGGAGAATGGTAGAAAGTGGAAAACAGTATGAGGAGCAAGACGAGAGAAGGGGGGAATGTATGAGGAAACATTATGGTGGGGTGGATGCAGACAGTATGAGGAGCGAGGGGGGATGATGTATGGGGGATGAGTGCAGATTCAGTATGGTGAGTGGGGGATTTGTGCAGAATCAATGGGGAGGACGGGTGCAAACAAAATATGGGGAGCCAAGGGGTAATGTATGGGGACACAGAATGAGGAGCGAGTGGGGGGATGGGTGCAGAAACAGTAAGGTGAGTGGGGGTATGGGTGCAAACACAGTATGGTGAGTGGGGGGATAGGTGCAGACAGTATGGTGAGTGGGGGGATGGGTGCAGATACAGTATGAGTAGCGAGGGGAAAAGTGTATGCAGACAGTATTGGGAACGAGGATGATGGGATGGGTGCAGACACAGTATGGGAAGTTGGGGGATGTGTGAGCGGGTAAATATATAAGAAGACAGTATGGTTAGCAGGGAGGATGTGAGAGGGAGGGGGCAACATGTGATAAGACTAATGTTGCCCCCTAATTGGCTTCTGAGCGCCGTTTTGGATTTCTACCAAATCTGAGTTTACCTTAATTAATTTTTTGACAATAGGTGATTATTGTCACTCAAACAGGCAGCTAAAATCCTCATAAAAAACCTGATGTTTAGCACCAGTGGATTTTTTTAATTTTCTTTTAAATTATAAAAACTGTGTAATGGGGGTAACATTGAGGGACAGTAAGCTAAGGAGGGGGATGTGATAAGGGGCACAGTATAGAGACTTGGCCCTATAGGGGGAGACCGTGTGAAGAGGGGGGCAAGTATAGAAAAGAGAGCGCAGTGTGGAGGGCATGTACCATAAGAGGGACAGTGTGGGTTATATTTTGTTCAAGGAATATAGTGAGGGGCAATTATTTATTTAGGGGCTCAGTGTAGGGCAGATATTTTTATTCAGGAGCATTATAATAACACTGCTATTTTTAAGGGCATTGGGTCAGGATGTGGTGCACAAGACGGGAAACAATGGAAGTCTGCAGAGACGAAGAAGAGCTGTGGATGAGAAAAGTCATCATGGAGTCTGGACAAGATGAAGATGAAAAGAAAGGGAACAACAGCAATCAGAGACATCATCATCTATAAGGTACCTGGATGTAAATGTTATTTGTGATACTGACTAATTTTCATATTTTTATTTATGTAAGGGGCATGAAAGGGGTTGTCCAAGTCTGCAATGAGGCTGCAGTCATGTTATGTGACTGTAGACTTTTGCATTTTCACAGATCGCACTGCATTCTGTCAGGAGTCTCTGGTGCTGGCGATTTACATTCATGTGGTCACATGACGACTAGACATGCTTGGCATCACTTAGTGAAATGAATTGAGTGATGCTGGACATGTCTAGTCAGAATGTGTCCAGAAGTATACAAAATCATATACTTGTTCTAACATGACCGTCCACTCTTGCCACCGGCAAGGGAGTAAGCTAAAAGTGTGCAGTGCATGTGTTGTGAGAATTCAGAAGTTTGCAGTCCCCTAAAGTGACTGTGTGGCGCCCCTGAGGCTCAGTCGCCACAGAGGTACTGCACCTTCTCCTAAGGTGTGGTGCCCCACCATCCAGGTAAGTTGGGGGCTCCTGACCACGCTCCAACACTCGCACCCCACACAATAGAGTAGTTCAGCAAAGCCACATTGCGGCTCTTTGCCTAGAGAGAGGCAGAGCACCTTTGTTGGTTCCCTGCTTGGAACACTAAACGTGCTGGGAGATGGGTGGAGTTTAGAACACATAAAAGATCGGGATGGTTTAGGATTACAGGTCAGGTCAGTCAGTGAGTGAGGCTGAGAGAGGAAGCCACTCGGAGAGGAGTTGGGATCCCTGGAAGAGGGATGGAGGAAGGAGTGCTGCAGCTGCCTCAGTGATCTGAGCCAGCTGGCACGGGAAAGAAAAGAAGGAGAAAGACATTGAACTGAAGCCTGAGCTTCCATAGGAAAGAAAGACAAGTACGGAACGTAGGAGTGAAAGGGAACACAGAGGACGTGGGTTAGAGGAAGAACCCTGCCTAGATGTTCTAAGCGCAAGGCCGGGGCCCGGTCCCCGAGGTTGTATGGACACTAATGGTTCTGCAGCAGACACCGGTGGAGTAGTGGGCTGTAAATGCACTACTCCCATCTAAGACTTGAGGGCACAACAGCAACACGGATAGAGAGCCGGGACTTAGGAGTAGAGAGTCCCCGAAGCAGGCTACAGCTGTCTGCCGTGCAAGTAGAGTTCTTGGGAACATCTGTCAGGAGGAACTCCGGTGTAACTCAGTACTAGGAGATCTTCACAATTAAAGGCGCTATAGAGGAGATGTTCAGGAAAGGCATATAAGATGGCGGAGTGTGGAAGGAAGCATTCCATCTTGCCTGGAGGTTGACTGAGTCCCTGACCCGGAGGACACGGCACAGAAGCGGGCACTACAGACTGTGAGTAAAGCTTTGAAACTACATGCCCTGGTGTCCTCCATTCCTTCCTGCGTCCGTCCGCCTGGCACTGCTACATCCCCTGCGCCAAACACTACACCATCTAAGTGTCTCCACATCTACACTGCCCTGGGACAACAGCCCTGCCTGTGGAGGGCTATAACATCATTGCTGCACCACACCATCTGTCCCAGAGGATCTGTCTGCAGCGTCGGCTTAACACCTCCCTTGCCGAACACCACAGGTGGCGTCACGAACTATTCATCTAACTACATTCCACCGTTCACAACATCCGCTATTCATTGGGCACCCAGGGCCACGGTCCGGGTCACCACTGCTGTAACACGTCCCGCCGATACCGGCCCGGTACCGAGTACCCCGCAGCCCTGGGAGGGCGACCCAACTGCAGACTTTCATGTCAAACCTGGACACACCCTTTAATTATATAATGAAGCCTTGTAGCATGCCAGTGTAAGGGGGTGAAGCACAAGAAGAATCAGAAGGGGGTTTACTCCTCTGCCCGGACCCACATAGCAGGGCAGCAGGGTTGCCGGGGGGGGAGACTTTTAGACCTGGACTGTCTGCATCATGTGTCTGTCAGAAGCAGTGGCGAAGGTGAAGGGGTGCTGGACAGGAAGCAGTGCAGGCTGAGGGCGCGAAAAAATAGTGTGCGTGAGTCAGAGCAGTGTGTGCAGCAGAGAGAGCAGGTCGCAGCCGCACACACCAGAAGAGAGAGGACTCCCGGTCAGAGGGCTAAGACAGGAGGACGTAAAATAGAAACTGCTGTCTGTGAGTACGTGGACTCGGAGTCCCCATTGACTAGAGGAGAACGTCCTCTAGTCCGCGCACGCAGCCCCGATGTCCGCGGTGACTTGTCAGAGCCCCTGATTCTGGCTGAGAGACTTAACAAGGGGCGGTACATCATTCCTGCAGAGACCTGATAGTTTGAAAGCAGAGACTCAGATCAGGGGAGACCCAGTTTGCCCAGTGTCCCCCCTGCCTCCCGATTTAACCCCTGAGGCCCCGGTTACCTGCTACAGAGACTACAGAGCGTTCAACAACAAGTTATTTTTACTGTGTTTTAAGCTGTTTATGGGACAATGTCTTAGTTGACTTTTACAGCAAAAGTCAATGTCATAAAAATCCTACTAGAACAGCTAAACATTATATGGGGTTAGTCAGAATCATTGTAAATGATGGCAGCTTTATTTTAATGGCCTTTGGCTCGATCTCAAGCCGAGACGACTTGATGGATGAAGGCTTGATAGGAAGATTGATCTTGTGCAAGCCTAGATAAGTCCACCAGGGTCTTCTCCACCGTTGTCTTGATGGTATCAAGCCTTTAGGTTGCTGCTCTGCCTATTCGCCTTGTTCCTTCTATTCTTCCAACCATGATGTCCTTCTCCAGTGATTGCTGTCTTTGCATGATGTGTCCAAAATAGGAAAGTCGTAGCTTGGTGATCCTTGCTTCAAGTGACATGACTGCTATGTAACATGAGGTTAAGGGCGCCTTTAGATGGCTGTATAACACGGACGACGATTGCATCACAATGCTCGGACTGGCTGGTGGCTCACATAACCCAAGCGTGACAGCTGCTTCGAGATACATGCTGTCACACCTGGGTCAGGAGAGCCACAGGCTAGTCCGAGCATTGTGATGCAATCGTCGTCCGTGTTATACGGCCGTCTAACTAGGCCCCAAATGTGATTAGCTAACTCCAAACAAATCCATATCGCCAATTATAAGACAGTGTTCACACTTATGTAACCATATTATTTTACTTTTTTATTTCCCTTCTCAAAATGATTTCAGTTGTTTCTCAATGGATTTGTACAGAATATGGGTGATATTAAAGGTGAACAAAGTCCTGATATTATTCTTCTTAGTATGATTTTTTTTTTACATGGCAAAAACCTGGCATAACAAGGGACTAACAGCACCATTATAGGAACTAGCGCAGTCCAACAGCACCGTTATAGGATCTAGCGCAGTCCAACAGCATTGTTATAGGATCTAGCGCAGTCCAACAGCACCGTTATAGGAACTAGCGCAGTCCAACATAGGAACTAGCGCAGTCCAACACCACCTTTATAGGAACTAGCGCAGTCCAAAACCACCTTTATAGGAACTAGCGCAGTCCAACAGCACTATTATAGCAACTAGCGCAGTCCAACAGCACCATTATAGGAACTAGCGCAGTCCAACAGCACCGTTATAGGAACTAGCGCAGTCCAACAGCACTGTTATAGGATCTAGCGCAGTCCAACAGCACCGTTATAGGAACTAGCGCAGTCCAACATAGGAACTAGCGCAGTCCAACAGCACCTTTATAGGAACTAGCGCAGTCCAAAACCACCTTTATAGGAACTAGCGCAGTCCAACAGCAACATTATAGGAACTAGCACAGTCCAACAGCACCATTATAGAAACTAGCACAGTCCAACAGCACCATTATAAGACCTAGCACAGTCCAACAGCACCATTATAGGAACTAGCGCAGTCCAACACCACCTTTATAGGAACTAGCGCAGTCCAACAGCACTATTATAGCAACTAGCGCAGTCCAACAGCACCATTATAGGAACTAGCGCAGTCCAACAGCACCGTTATAGGAACTAGCGCAGTCCAACAGCACTGTTATAGGATCTAGCGCAGTCCAACAGCACCGTTATAGGAACTAGCGCAGTCCAACATAGGAACTAGCGCAGTCCAACAGCACCTTTATAGGAACTAGCGCAGTCCAAAACCACCTTTATAGGAACTAGCGCAGTCCAACAGCAACATTATAGGAACTAGCACAGTCCAACAGCACCATTATAGAAACTAGCACAGTCCAACAGCACCATTATAAGACCTAGCACAGTCCAACAGCACCATTATAGGAACTAGCGCAGTCCAAAACCACCTTTATAGGAACTAGCGCAGTCCAACAGCACTATTATAGCAACTAGCGCAGTCCAACAGCACCATTATAGGAACTAGCGCAGTCCAACAGCACCGTTATAGGAACTAGCGCAGTCCAACAGCACTGTTATAGGATCTAGCGCAGTCCAACAGCACCGTTATAGGAACTAGCGCAGTCCAACATAGGAACTAGCGCAGTCCAACAGCACCTTTATAGGAACTAGCGCAGTCCAAAACCACCTTTATAGGAACTAGCGCAGTCCAACAGCAACATTATAGGAACTAGCACAGTCCAACAGCACCATTATAGAAACTAGCACAGTCCAACAGCACCATTATAAGACCTAGCACAGTCCAACAGCACCATTATAGGAACTAGCGCAGTCCAACACCACCTTTATAGGAACTAGTGCAGTCCAACAGCACTATTATAGGAACTAGCGCAGTCCAACAGCACCTTTTTAGGAGCCCAATGTCATTACCCACTTCATCTGAACTACAAGTATTCATGACTTCTTGCCGTACTCCTATTGCATATTTCTGTTTGTGAACTTCCTGACCTGTTCTCCTGCCTTGTACCTTCAGATTTACTTCTGGTATTTTCATTGCTAGATTCCTTGATAGTGACATCTGCTTTTTGCTCCCTGAAAATACTGTTTGTCTAATTTTTTTAGCGCAATGGACTCTTGGCTATTTAGACGCACACATTTTTATTCTTACCATAGTCTTAGCTGACATCTTCTGGAGGACTTCTGTTACCAGTGACTATTCCACTATTGCCAATACAAGCATCTATGATTACAAAGACATACTGATAGGGAATCTAGATTGTGAGCCCCATCGGGGACAGTGATGATAATGTGTGCAAACTGTAAAGCGCTGCGGAATGTGTTAGCGCTATATAAAAATAAAGATTATTATTATTATTGTTTGCCCAGCAGCAGGGTCAGAGTCACCCAAAAGATGATTCTCTGGGTGACACAGGCTTTAAAACCGCAATTGGCTCAAAATGTCCAGCAGAATACTATTCAGGTTCAGGATTGAGAGTCCTCAGTAGTTGATACCTTTTAATGGCTAACTGAAAAGATGGTAACACATTGCAAGCTTTCGAGACTACTCAGGTCTCTTCATCAGGCTAGACTAATACAAAATCTGAAGTCAATGATGAAGAGACCTGAGTAGTCTCGAAAGCTTGCAATGTGTTACCATCTTTTCAGTTAGCCATTAAAAGGTATCAACTACTGAGGACTCTCAATCCTGAATATTTTTCTATCTACTGGCTAACACGGTACAAAGATATACATATTTCCTGCAGCAGAATACTAGGTGCTCAGCTGACGTTTTAAGCAACTACCACTACACGGTGAGCAAAGTTGTGCTGATCAGCTCCAGTCACTGTTTACATACAGCCAGAGCAGGCGCTCAGAACAGCTGATCGTTCTGAGGAGGTCATCTGTATCACTAGCTTGGACAGCTCCTTTAATTCAGAAATAATATATCAATGATAATTTGTCCTGTGTGTACAATAATTATGAAAATAAATATTATGAAGTCATAAAAAGTGTTTGGTAAATATTAGGGCCTGTTTCAGGCAAAGTGTGGCTCTGGGCAAAACCTAAAAGTGGGTCTCCAACTGCAAACATATTGCACTGTTCTGCTTTCTTCCACGTATGACGCTGTGTGGATTCCAGCATATGGCTAAACCCTTCATCCACTCCCAGTAAGAAGACTGTATTGGTGCTTAAGTCTGTGTTTATTGGGATGATATGGACAACAATGGGAGATGATAACAGATGGTATAGTAGAACACAGTGTGGTGTAGTTACCACTATGTCAGCTAGGGGGCGCTGTGTGGGTGTCCCAGGACGGGTGTACAGGCACATTCAGTGTGGTAACAGGAGCAGGGTCCTAAATGACCATTATGGGTCTCAAGGTGGGTGGCCTTGGGATACAGGCTCCAGGGTGTATTGATCAGCAGAGGTACTGCTGATATTTCTGTTACACTGTGTCAGAAAAGCCTGTGTGTGTCTATACAACCTTTAGTGATGTCATAGCCATGTGATCACCTGTGGGTGTGGTTACAGGGCTATGTAATTGAGGTGTTTGGCACATGTGAGAGAGTGTGGAGGGAGTCTGTCTGAGTGTGGACAGACTTCCATGTGTCCAGGTGGGACACTACAGAGAGTGTATATGGGGAGGACTACAGCTCCCAGCATGTGCTGAGACTCTCAGTCCGAGTCTGAAGCCACGGACATTTCTGTTCCTTTGCCTGAAGTGAAGGTTACATTTCAGTGTTATGCTGTCTATGGTTTATGGAGTAATAAACCTGGTGAAATTTTAAAGGAACGTGCCTCATGTTTGTCTCCCGCTGCACCTAAGCGAGTCGAATCCCTACAATTGGTGACAGACTGCGGGCAGCGATTCCCAGAAGCACGTGTGGCAGCGCTGGCGATTCTGAGCCAGGAGAGCAGCCGATCTGACAACTGTGAGTAATACTGACCGAGGTCAGAGAAAGTGACTATTAATATTTGTGGGATACCTCTGAGGAGAAGAGGCGTCCAGGAAACTGTGGGGCTGACACCAGTAGGTAACAGACAGGAGTCTGTGTTGCACTGACCAGGGTCAGTGTGAGACTGTGTTCCTGGAGGGGTCAGTGAGCAAGGTCCTGGAGGGTCAGTGTTGGGAAGAGCCCTGAAGCACGTGCTATGACCTTGGACCTGGTGAGGCGTGTGTTGGGCAGTCTCAGGCGGAGACTGATGTCCTGAAGAGCACCCGCTGAGCCCCTGGACCTGGTGAGGCCGGTGTGTTGGGAAACCCTGGGAGGAGGGTCGGCTCCCTGAAAAGCACTCGGTGTGCTCCTGTGTGTTGTACGGTCTCAGGTGGATACGGTACGTCCTGAGTGGCACACGAACAGGACACGTGAGAGACTGTGCATGTGTTTTTTTTTTTTTTTCTTTTCCTTTTCCTCGTTTTCTCTGCAAAAACCTGAAGGTGCTTGCTGTGGCTCAGTGGGGTCACGAAGGTCTCGCAGCACAGGGACCTGGTGTTTTCTTTTTGGGATCTGCCCTGGGAGCATTGGTAGCAGACGCTGTCTGTCTACGCCATCCTGCTGCAGCTGTATTGCATGTGACTAAGCGGATACAGTAGTTGTGGCTTTACACAACTATTAAGGGTGAGTACCCTGTATTATTTCTTTATACCCATTATACCTGCACTGGTAAGGCCCTATGGGCGCGCTTTTGTGGTTTTTTTTATCTTTGAGGGTGACAAGCGGCTTCCAGTAACCCGGCGGGGTTACGAAGGGGACAAGCGGCTTCCGGTGGATCGGCAGGTCCACGAAGACGGCGCAGCAGGAACTGCAGTGACACCAGCCGCTGTGTGTGTGTGAACGGCAGCCGGAGGTGCCGGTGGTTTGTGACAGCTGAAGCTGCGGTGGTGCCAGCAAGGACTTGTCTGGTATCGTGAGAAACAAACTGTACTGTGTGAACTGTGGCATAAGAAGTTCTGCAGAATGGACATGGGGAAATCCCAAAAGGGGGCGGTGACCCAAAAGGGAGTGGTAACCAAAAAAGGGGTGGCGTCCCAAAAGGGGGCGGTGACCCAAATTGGAGTGGTAACCCAAAAAGGGGTGGAGTCACAAAAGGGGGCGGTGACCCAAATTGGAGTGGTAACCCAAAAAGGGGTGAAGTTCCAAAAGGGGGCGGTGACCCAAATTGGAGTGGCAACCTAAAGTGGGGTGGTGGTCCAGAAAGGGGCCAAGTGTGAAGAAGTGACAGCACTGGGTGACTCAGTAGGTATGTCTGGAGTACCGCAGTGTATGTGCAGGTCTTTTTCAGAATGTGGAATATCCTTTCCGGGTAGTAATGACGGGCCACAGATGTGTACAGTGATGCTGCACCGGGAAGGAGCCTTTGGTCGGCTGGAATCAGAGAGTCAGGTGACTCTGACAGGAACTCCTCTCGTTTTCTCTCTGACCGAGAAAAACGTCAGGGTTCGCTGTAAACACGGGGTCACGGTGAACTACGCAGTAGACACGGTAGTGTTTGAGGGGACCAAAGGTGGTGAGTGCCAAGGTAGAGGGATACCACGGGACTTAGTCTATGCCTGGGAGAGGGGCCGGGACTTTCTTTTGTTTGATGACGTTGGTCGGACGGTGGAGATGCTTCGACTGTGGGGCAAGCAGACACTAAGACAGTGACGGCTCCTGACATGGACAGGTCAGAGGTAGAACTGACCAGAGGACGAAGTACATCTGCCCAACTGACGGACCTGACGTCTCGTGATAAGACAGATGGTGGGCTGGGAGATGAGACGACTGGACTAGACACATTGGTGCTGGACGGTAACTGGAGGGTTCACTCGACTGGTGTGACTGACCCAGTGGTACCCTTTGATGATATAATTAAAGAGGTAGTGGTGAGACACGTGCTGGCCAAAAGAGAACAAGATTGTGAGATACAGCTTATAAAGGAGACTGTAACAGAACATGTCGAACGGGAAAGAGTCCTAAGGCAAGCAGCTGAGCACAGAGTGGATGAGCTGGAGAAGGAAGTCTCTGAGCTCAGAGGTCACCTGTCAGCGTGTAAAACCATGAACAAGACCCTGTTGGAAGATATGGAGGTGCTCAGAGAGGCCCAAGAGAAGCATCAACAGGAGATTCTCAGGAGAGAGGATCAGCGTCGCTACCTGGCAGAGGAGCGAGATAAAGTTCTGCAAGAACTCAGTGGAGTAGTAAAAGGTCTTCTACAGGAGAAGAAGTGGATGGGCGAAGACCTACAGCGGCCTTGCCCGACTGATAGCAAGGCAGAACTGCCAAAGCCCATCTTGGAAAAGGGTCCTGAAGACTGTAAATCTCAGGAAGATGGTGAGCCAAGAGCTGCACAAGACAGTCACCCGGTCTTGGCAGATACCTTGAGGGAAGTGTCCGTGGGGAACCCAGAGCCATCTGTCCAGGATGAGAGCAAGTCCATGACCTTCAAGTGTGTGATGGAGGTACCCGAAGACGTGCGAGAAGCGTGTGCCAGCGAAGGTGTGCATGAGACCTTTAAAAAGGCAGTAAAGGCCTATAGTGTGAGCTGGGCACCAGAAACAGACCAGTTGGTGATACTGGCAGAAACGGAAGACACAGAGAGAAGGGTGGCTGTCCTGAAGGAGATGCACCTACAATGTCTCCGCACGAAACAGATGCTCGTGAAGCGTAGTTGGAAAGCCGCTCGACGTCTGGAGCTTGCAAGGGAAGCACAAAGTCGGCTGGGCTTTGTGGAAGACATAATTCCGGTACCCAGAAATCTGGTGGGGAAAGTCGTTGGCAGACTTGGAAAGGTGATGCAGGAGATGGTGAATCGATCCTGTGTGAAGAGAGTGAGGATCCCACCTGCTGGTGAAATCCAAGTCGTTGTTGAAGATGACATGGTTCCTGTCATTGTGGTTGGTTCGGTGGAAAGCATTGGGAAGCTTCGCATGCTCCTGGAATATCGGGTAGCGTAGCTGAAGGAGATTGAGCAGCTAAGACAGGATCGGCTGCAGATGAATAAGCAGATACAGAACGTCAGGTGGCGTCCACCTCCAACCCAAGTTGTAAAGACCTGAAGGGATCCTCCAAGGAATGAAAGGACAGGTAGTCGAAGGCAAGAACGTCGAGAGTCCGCAAGTGGCCGTTCTAATCTTAGTAACATAGGCACGAGACTCGGTGGTGGACATAGCGACAGAGGGTCAGACTCAGACCAGCCAGTTGGCCCAGCTGGACGTGGGACTCATGACCGTGCGAACTGGGAGAGCCAGCCAGTGAGAGAAAGGTCACGTGATGGAGCACACTGCAGACATGTGGAGACTAAAGAGGGTCTGGTCACACTGACGGACGTTGACGGGAATGCCAAAGCCCAAGGCCGAGATACTGACCGCTGGGGGCAGGGGAGGCCTAACGTAAATATGCAGTATGACTACCGAAACAGACGGAGATGGTCCTCCCGACTGGTAGGGCAAGGTGACATGGGTGCCAGGTCTCAAGATCCCTGGGTGATGTCATGTGTTCAACCCCACAAGTTTGAACAGAGGGGGGAGGTATGTGGTGTAGTTACCACTATGTCAGCTAGGGGGCGCTGTGTGGGTGTCCCAGGACGGGTGTACAGGCACATTCAGTGTGGTAACAGGAGCAGGGTCCTAAATGACCATTATGGGTCTAAAGGTGGGTGGCCTTGGGATACAGGCTCCAGGGTGTATTGATCAGCAGAGGTACTGCTGATCTTTCTGTTACACTGTGTCAGAAAAGCCTGTGTGTGTCTATACAACCTTTAGTGATGTCATAGCCATGTGATCACCTGTGGGTGTGGTTACAGGGCTATGTAATTGAGGTGTTTGGCACATGTGAGAGAGTGTGGAGGGAGTCTGTCTGAGTGTGGACAGACTTCCATGTGTCCAGGTGGGACACTACAGAGAGTGTATATGGGGAGGACTACAGCTCCCAGCATGTGCTGAGACTCTCAGTCCGAGTCTGAAGCCACGGACATTTCTGTTCCTTTGCATGAAGTGAAGGTTACATTTCAGTGTTATGCTGTCTATGGTTTATGGAGTAATAAACCTGGTGAAATTTTAAAGGAACGTGCCTCATGTTTGTCTCCCGCTGCACCTAAGCGAGTCGAATCCCTACAACAGTAATAGATGATATCAGAGGTTGTTAAACAAAGTTGTGGATGATTTCGGAGATTGTTGTACAAAGTTGCGGATGATTCGGATAAAAACGGAATCCACTTGATATAAGCAGTGATCTTTCAGGGAGCTGGACACGTGTAAGTACCTCAGGGATCTTGCAGAAATGGCTACATGTTGCTGACCCTGGAAGGAAGAAGGGGCGGTTCTGAACAGATTAACCATTAAAGGGACAGAGGATTCTAAACACATGAATAGGAAAGAGAAGAGCAACTATGACATCTAATGGCCTTAGCTGGAACTTAAGAAATGTCTTGCTGCACATGAATGGGCAGAACATGCACCATCACACAAAACCATTTAGAATCTGTTTCCACAAGCTGATTTTAAAGCAATAAACGAGCGTCAGTCTCATATATTCATGTTGTTTGGCACTCGTTTACCGTTTTTGCATAGGCTAACAAACAATGATGGGGATAGAAAGATTGCTCATACACTTGTTCTGTCCCCATAAACTGTGATGTTATTGGTAACATATCACCTATTTATACCGAGCGTTCAGCTGCTGAGAACATTTGCATCCGGCATAAAGGATCCGATCACCCAATGAGTAAGCTCTTTGCTCATTCATTGGATGATTTCCGGCATGTTTACACTTACAGACTCTCGTCTGCATTACCTGTGGATGCTATATACACTGTATGTTGCACAGACACATACACTCCGAGCTACACACACAGAATGTTACACACATACTGTATGTAATATACACACACTACATGCTAGACACACACACAGTACAGTACACTGTATATTACACACTGCATAGTAATCAATGTCTGACAAGATATAGAATAAATGGGCACCATCCACAATGTCAATTTAGGTGGGATCACCTAGTGCATATAAATGGATTGACATGAAAACACATGAAGAAAAGAAAGTATATGCACACAAATAGGGATCACCACAAGGATATGATAATCAAAAAATATCAATTTTATTAATGGACACAACAAACAGACACTTTGTTTAAAAACAATTAAAAAGTCTGAACAACCAGACACTGATGACAAAACAAAGACAATGGGTCATTTTGATAAATAGTTAAATACTATGGGTCCCAAGGCCAACCATACAGTATAATGCCAGGTATCTGCTAGTTACCATAACCTAGGGTCTATCAAATCAATTGTAGTGACAATCATGACCTTGGATCAAAAATACCATATTATCAATAACTACTATGGTTACATAGAGATTCTACATATACCATGGACAGAAAATTGAATGCTTATCATGTTGCCAACACAAATAAACATACATTAACAAGTCCCTTTCCCTAGCATGATATCACCTGGTTTCTGAGGATGAACAAGCTACCGGGTAGGTTACATGGGACCCCCAAACCCACGCGTATCGACACAGTGATGTGTCTTTCTCAAGGTCCTGGCATATGTAGAATCTCTATGTAACCATAGTAGTTATTGATAATATGGTATTTTTGATCCAAGGTCATGATTGTCATTACAATTGATTTGATAGACCCTAGGTTATGGTAACTAGCACAGATATCTGGCATCATACTGAATGGTTGGCCTTGGGACCCATAGTATTTAACTATTTTTCAAAATGACCCATTGTCTTTGTTTTGTCATCAGTGTCTGGTTGTTCAGACTTTTTAATTGTTTTTAAACAAAGTGTCTGTTTGTTGTGTCCATTAATAAAATTGATACTTTTTGATTATCATATCCTTGTGGTGATCTCTATTTGTGTGCATATACTTTCTTTTCTTCATGTGTTTTCATCACACACTGCATAGTACACACATACACTATATGTTGCACTCATACTGCATGTTATATACATTCTTCAAGCTACACACATTCTGCAATGTTGTACACACAGCATATTGTGCATACACTGCATGTTAAGCGCCTTACGTTTACATACACACACTGCGTGTTACATACACACTGCATGTTAAACACATACTGTATAGGGCATACCCGGCTATCCCACAATAATTTCTCCTGGCTCTTTATCAGTTCTTCCATATTTCCGCAGGATGAAGGATCAGTGGTCGTATGACCCAGATGTCACCAAAGGTTTTTCTATGGTTTTGAAACTGCATTGATAACATTACCAGTGCAGTTTCTGGTTTGGAAGGGCTGGGGACCCTTTTTGGATGGGGCCTTGGGCAAATGCCCAGTTTGTTTCCCCTTACATATGGCCTTGGTAAGGATGAGCAACAGACATGTTATACTGGAGTAGAAAACTCAAATACCTTACTTTACACGCAGTGAATAAATGCTTTACATGGACACAGGAGCAATATCTTTGCATTAATAATTTATGCTGCCATGGTAAAATAATATAGGACATACAACTCCTCCAAAAGCAAGTTTTTCTGAAATATTATCAGTAGCTATACTACTTGTATTCTGTTTTGTTTGCTGATTGTGTGCGTGAACAGGCCTACAATGGAGAGATGAAAGGATTTCCGTTATCTAGATAATAATAGGACAGATTGTTTTTAAAATATAATAATAGATGTTTTTCTAACCTTGCAGAGAGTCCCCTATTTTCTATAATAAGTGGCTGCATGTAAACAGGAATCAACTGATACTTTGCTTTCATGAGCACCGAACCCAGCAAGTAAAGTGTGACTACTGATGGACCTGACGGAGGGCGGTTTTTTTCCACCAGAAATGCGTCAGATTTTTATGGTTCCTATGATTTTTGCTTTCTAATAGACCAACAATAAAATGAATTCTTTTTAAGAATACCATTGGATGGACGTGCTGCATTCCCTTCTTTTCTTTACTGATGGATTTAGAAAAGCAGCAAAAAGCTGACAAAATGTTATGGACATTTACTGCATCAAAAAATGGGAGATGAAAATATGAGAGCCCTATGTAGTTTTTGTTTGGCCTGTGGTCAAGGCTGGATGTTTGTGCAATGGCATGTTGCCAGCGGGCAGAAAGTTGGCATTATAGCTGCAGTTCTATTTTTGCTCAGCTATATTTTCTGCTCTCCTGGCAAGAGAAAGGTTACGTCACACAGTGTTTAAAGTAAATATTACTGCTTTTTCTGTTATCCCTTTTCATTACTCTATAATTCATCTGGTAAATCTAATCGTGATATTTAGAAATAAATAAATATTGATATAAGAGGATTTCTGTGGGTTACACATCGGGGGCCGAGAGCTTCGGTACCTTCACAGAACACTCGCATGATTAGACGTTGCGAACTAGAGGCTGTGGGTATGATATAAGCATAGGGACACTTGCACACGATCAAAGTGGCTGAATATGACGCACAGTGAGACATTTTCCAATATGGTACATCTTCTGAGAAAAAATGCGTCTAACCAAAGCCCTGCTTCCACTTGGGATTTGTAGACTTTAGACACCATTTTAAAAATATCAAACTTAAGGAAACTTAATCTTGGGCTGCATTGTCCTAACTTTAGTGGTAAACCGCACCTATTTATTAATATGAGTATAATAAGCTGTTTTATGAAAATGCAATCAACTGCGCTGACTGAATCCTCTACAAAAATCCCATAATGCAAGAGAGGGAATGGTGGGTCCCAATACCTACCTGCTATAGTGCAGCGGGGTTTACACAGTATGACAGATAGGCAGGGACCACAGAAAGTTCAACATAAAATGTCTTTACTCCAAAAACTCACATAAACGGGAAAACGATATCCTCCGGTTCGCAGCCAGGTCCTCAAAAAAACAGTCCATGTTCCAACCCTTTGCTGTGGGCAATGACACCGCTGTATCTCTTGGGTGCGTCAGCCACTTTGAAGTCCCTAGCTCTATGTTGGCTTCACACAGGCCTGGGTTGCACAGAGCCTCCTGCTCTGCAGCTTGCAAAAACCAAAACTGACACACCCAAGACAAAACTGAGAGTTTAAATGGGAATCGTCACATAGAGCCACTCCAAAAACCTGAAGTGGAGGGAGAGATTCGCCCCACTTCCAGACCTTCAAATCCCTCCAAAAATAAAAGCCCATGTCTGATTTTCCTAAAATCAGACTTGGTCAACTACTATGACCAAATCCACACTTATTAAATACAGGCCTAGAAATACTAGTGTTTCTAAGAAACTCAACTTTTCAGGCGTCCTATCTTACTAACACTATATTCAGTGAAATATACACCCTATTCGCCTGCTGTACTTGCTTTTCCAGACCAGAGCTCGGCACCTTTGCCCAAAAAAAACTACATTATGAATGAGATTACCCCAAGTGTAAATTCATAATGAAGATTTTAAAGGGTAGCTATATTTTCAAGTAACTTTTAAGAATAAGCTATCATGTGTGTTAAAGCGAGGAATACTTAAAGCATCTTCCTCTTTAGCCATATTACTTTTTGTCTTGTATTTTCCACTCTGTAGGCTCTGTCTCATAATTTGCAATTTACTCTGAGCTGCTGGGATGAGACTAGCTGCTATAATGTCTCCCATAAATGGCACAGCGCAAATGGATGGATTCTTGTTCTTCATTCCTTAGTTAGCACACAAAGGAAAGTAACTGCAGCATGGAGGAAATTAGACAGCAGTGCTGAACTGTGTAGGTCTAAATCCAGCAGTGGTGTGAGTTAAAAGACTTAGAAAGTTCAGCATGATCTTTCTGTGTCTCCCTTTGCCTGCTACCTCACTCTTTTCCTGGTGATCAGTTCAGGAGGCATGGGTAGAGAAAGAAGTGGCTCATTAAGGGAGAAAGTAGCAGCTTTCATATGCTATATTACAAAACTTGCTATATTCTCTCGTACTTTTGATTTATGTAAAGTTTGTTAAGCACGGTTCCCATTTAAATCTGTTCAATGTCTATTTATGCTGTTGATATAACTGTCAATTTCACCCTTTGAAATTCCCTATTTTTTTTTCTCATAATTTAAGATTTAGGGTTACACGTTGCATAATCACAGACCACCAAAATTCTATATGTTAACATCCTTTACAGCAGAATTCAGTAAACCACAGCAATTTTCACAAGTGGCACCTCAATAATTTTAAGGCAAACAGATAGCTATAAAACTGTGACTTTGGGACACTTGTCTGACATATGGAGCAAGACTCTCAGTGGTCCTTCACTTCCAATATACCAGTAAAATCTTTGGTTTATCGTCCTCATGCTTTTATAGTCCCTACTTGTCCTCCAAGTCCGTGATTATGGACCATGTTGAGTACCATATGCCACTATGAGTACATCATTTATGAGAGTAGGATCTTTCACTTGCATGATTCCAAAATTATCAATGGAAACTTCAAGAGCAGATGTTTGCTTCTGGACCAGTAGTATCCTCCTCTCAGGATCAGATTTGCAGTAGAAAATTGTCACTTATAGTAAATTTCTGTTAATTAATGTTTGTACCACTTTTTGGGAAGGGCATTTCTTATTTCTGGGGATTTCACTTTTTTCCCCCATAACTTTCAAAATAAAGGTAATGGTGCCCTAGTACTGTATTATGTATCAGAATTTTTTACCACGCGAACCTAACAGTTTACATTTCCCAACACAGTCGTAACTAGGGCTATCAGTTAAGCCTAGCATCTCTATGGACACAAACCTCACTCATACATTGTGCGGGATTATAGTCCCCAGCAATTATGTTGACATAAATCAAGCTCACTAGGCAGACAGGGACATAAGAGGACAGTTATTGGCAAAGATGATGCAGACCTTAGGCTTAGTCTTTAGTTCTGATGATGCAACACAAACTGGTTCTGCAAACCGTAACTGACCCCAGACAGCATTACACTCTATGTCAAAGGTAAGAAGACAGTTGGCAGCTACAGTATATATCCCATGTTATAGAAACTCCAACACTCTCGATCTGTGCTGGCATCTGTAACATCTCTTGGGCAACTTGACCACTTGGGATCACCATTAGTCTTTTGCCCACTAGTAACCTTTATCTGCACTCTTGTGCACCCCACCAAAAAAAGGGCTTTGGTACAAAAAGTTGTGATTGGTCTGTTACTCTTGGGAGGTAATTGTGCTAGAGGTAAATCACGGAATAATTAGTCCTTAGTAAGAACCTTTCCAACAGGTTAATAAGTTGGTCTCCATGTGTACCCAGAGATGAAAATCAGTAGAGATGGTCTGGGAGAAGTGCTACACAACCACCAACCTCACCGTCGGTGCAGGTGTACACTGGTTCCATACGCTTTCTCACCATTTGGGAGACTTGTTCATGATTGTGATTCCAATAATAGACCCTTTAATCACAGTTCTCTAGATGAGGAAGAATCCCTGCTTTCAGCTTTGCATAGTTCTTGACATCACGCTCACTAAGGCTACAAAAGACTTTTTGTGGCTCAGTTCAGGAAAGGTGCAACAACATGAACTCATTCTACTGTTAGGGCTGTCTCTTATGTTGCCACTCTTTCAAATCTTGTGACGTCCGTCTCAATGCAATCATTTTTTGTCATCTTTGGCAAAGCTTCTCCTTAAGTAAATAATCTCAGGAGAGCTTTAATTCATTCTTTCTGGATGAGGTCTATAAATGCAGCAATTTGTTCCATTAACAAAAGGTTTGCTTTCCTGCTGGGCCTGGCACACGCTGATGACTTGGCTTTGTAATACAACAGCAGACTTGAACCAGGACATTTTCCAGCAATTTTCCAGTCTTTATAATGAGCTTTCTCACATTCTGTTGTCTCTAACAACATACTCAAAGCATCCAATACCAGTTGTTGGGATTTTGTGTTGGTGGCATGGTTGGTAATGACAAATTTCACAGTCCACATTTAGCAAAATGGGTGCTTTTGTATGGGGGTGACATAGGATTACCACCTTGCTCTGCTCCCCTATTGGTTCTTAATGTGTAACTGTTTACATATGTTAGTTATTGTAATGTTATTGTTAATACTCAGTGGTACTGCTACATGTAAAATATGTATTACCTCGCATAGTCAATGGTACTGTCACAGTCTTTTTAGCGTTACCATTTATGTACAATGTTATATATGTGTTATGTACCTGTAATATAATACTGTGTAAGATATGGAAAGTAAAGTTCACCCTTCGGACATTAGAGGAGGGCACCTTAGTATTATAGTTCTCATAGATAAGGGTAAGTGTAGTTTCTTTGGCGGCCACTAGATGGTGGCATACTAGAGTGCTTGGTTAGAATAGGTTATAGCTGGTTTGTAGGGGGCTAAAATAGGAGGGGCTGCTGGGTAGTAAGACAGGAGTTTTTAGGATGTTAATGTGGCGCCCCTGAGGCTTCAGTCGCCACAGAGGTACTGCACCTTCTCCTAAGGTGTGGTAACCCACCATCCAGGTAGGGTGGGAACTCCCTTCCACATTCCAACACCTGCACCCCACACACAGGATAGTTCAGCAGGGACCCATCCATGCTTTATGCTGGAAAGGTCATAGGGTGCCTTTTGTGGTCCCTGGCTTCGTAACACGAGAGGTGCTGGGGAGGCGGGTGGAGTTAGATATAAAAGAGAGGGAAGGTGTAGAATTTCAAGTCAGTCAGTCAGTCTGCAGGAGAAGGCAGGTGGAGTAGGAGAGGACAGCCACTCGGTGAGGAGTGGGGATCCCTGGAAGAAGGGATGGAGGAAGGAGTGCTGCAGCTGCCCCAGTGAACTGGGCCAGCTGGCACGGGAAGGAAGAGAAGTAGAAACAGACATAGACTGGAGACTACAGATTCCATAAGAGAGATAGAACAGATCGGAACAAAGGAGAATAGAAGGACGGTGGGAAGCAGGTTGAGAAACAGAGAGAACCCTTCCAGTGCAGAGCGCAACGGCCGGGGCCCGGTCCCCGAGGTTGATTGTATCTTTATGTCTGGCAACAGACACCGGAGGAGTAGTGAGCCACTAACGCCTTACTCCCATCATAGACTTGGGACACAACAGCACTTGAATAGTGAGCCGGGACGCAGAGAGGAGTCCCCGAAGCAGGCTACAGCTGTCTGTCATACAAGGAGAGACTAGGAACACCTAGAGAGAGGCATTCCAAGGTAACTAAGTACTGGAGTGCTTCGCACCTAAAGGCGCATTGGAGGAGTCGTTCAGTAAGGTACATATTGGCGGAGTGTGGAGGGGAGAATCCTATCCTGCCTGGAGGTTGGCTGGGGCCCTGACCTGAAGAACACAGTGCGGAGGCAGGCAGTTGTGTGAACTGCAAACAGTGAGTAAAGCTTTGGAACCGCATACTCTGGTGTCCTCCAGTTATTCTAGCACCGCTACACCTGGGTACCAGCGTCTATACCATTCTGCGCCTCTCCTCATCCATTGCACCTACACTGCCCTGGGACTACAGCTCCACCTGTGGGGAGATACACCATCTTTGCTGCACCACACCATCAGTCCCAGTGGATCTGCACGCAGCGTTGGCTTAACATCTTGCTTGCCAAACACCACAGGTGGCATCGCGAACTATTCCAATAAACTTTAACACCATTAACATCACCGCCATTGATATTGGGCGCCCAGGGCCACGGAGCGGGTCACCGTTGCTGTGACACATTCCCCCTGACACCGGCCCGGTACCGAGTACCCCGCTGCCCTGGGTGTGAGGGCGACCCAATTTTGGCGTCACAAACAGAATGACGAGACCCGATGCCATCGGGTTCTGTGTGCCTTGGATTTACAACTTTTGAAAATGTGCAAAAGACCAAATTTAATAGACTGTGACATGAATCTCAAAAATGGCTGCTGGCGTGGAGAAGAAGAGCGTGAAGAGATGGGAGGTCCTAAGAAAAGACCGCGAAGAGTATTGGGCCTTCCCTGTCTGAATTACTATGTGACAGATGCATGGCCCACCCCCCGAGGGGTTCGTATACTGGCTTGGTATGGAGGCGCTGGAAGAAGATGCCGCCCCCGGAAGGAGGGGCAGAGGAAGCCAGTGGCGAGCAGAAGGGCGGAGCAAGAAGAAGAACGCCATTTTGGAGAGTGAGGGAAGGAGGCCTGCGGAGCGCAGGGAAACGGATCTCCCTGGCGCCATGGCTGACGGCTCCAACCCGAACTCTGGAATGAACCACTAGCAACTAGAAGCTGAAATAGCTGAATTGACAGCCAGTCTGCAGCTGAGGAAGGATGCCTTAGAGAAGCTGAGACGGCAGCGCGCCCCGGCGGGGCCTACACCAGCGGTACCCTCTCCATTGGTACCCGCCGCTGCTACACCGGACTGCCCCTGGACGGCGCTGACCTACACATCCACCCTGACCGTGCAGCTGAGCACCACCTGCCCGGAGAAGTTACCGGAGGACCCAGGAGTGGAAGCGGAACTCCCGCTTGGACCTGACGAGGCTGCGCAGGTCCCCGCAGAGACTCCTGCGGATCTGGAGCCACCATCCTCTCCATTAGCACCTGCACCGGAGCAGAGGCCGCACCGCCAGGAGGCCCCAGGTATGTTGGATGTTCATCCACCTGGGAAGGCCCTGGGGTGTACCGCAGTTGCAGCGGCTGGCCAGGTCGTCCTGGATCTGGTCTGGGACCGGGATACCAACCCCTGGAGGGGAACAGCATTAAAAATTTAACTCTCGTTACCCAGGAGGGTTTGTTTAGCACCGTTGTGCCTTTTTGTTTGCTCATCATGGTTCAGTTTTTGGTTTTCCAAAGTTTCCCTGTTTGATTGTCAGCATTTTCTACATTGGGAACTGAGGAGATCATGAATGCTGTATGATCCAAAACTTTTATTGTAAATAGTTGCACCTCTTTAGGTGCCCTTTCTTGGTTTTACATATAGGACCTCTTTGTGAAGATAATGGTTACACAAAGACACTTTGCGAAGATGATGTTTTTGAATTGACACTTTTCGAAGAATGATGTCTACCTCAAGGGACACTGCAAGAAATCCCGGCTGGGAGCAGTGTTCAGCACTTTTCAAGAATCTTTGAATGTTTTATGACAACGTAATTGATAATGTTGTGTCTTATGAAAAGTAAATGTCTTTTATAGCATGTTTGATACAGAAAATTAGAAAAGTTTTGAGATAGAATGTGAGAATTGAATAAAGAATAAAGAATTGAGAGTGACAGGTGACAGGCCAAGTACAGATGGTCAGTGTCTTGCGTCCAGTAGAAAGAGAGATAAAGAATAATTGCACTTTGAACTAGGAATTGCACTTAAAGAAAATTTTTGATACTAAGATAGGAAGTTAGCCTGTTTGTAACATTTAAGAAATGTGCCTCCTACATTAGGAAGATTAGATAAGTATTGTTAAACAGCATTTAAAATTTTTGTGTGTTCCTGTATTGTACTTTTGATGTCTTGCAGCCCACGGATGTGCTGTATTTAACGGCAGGGGTATGTGGCACCCCTGAGGCTTCAGTCGCCACAGAGGTACTGCACCTTCTCCTAAGGTGTGGTACCCCACTATCCAGGTAGGGTGGGAACTCCCACATTCCAACACCTGCACCCCACACACAGGATAGTTCAGCAGGGACCCATCCATGCTTTATGCTGGAAAGGTCATAGGGTGCCTTTTGTGGTCCCTGGCTTCGTAACACGAGAGGTGCTGGGGAGGCGGGTGGAGTTAGATATAAAAGATGGAAGGTGTAAGATTTCAAGTCAGTCGGTCAGTCCGCAGAAGAAGGCAGGTGGAGTAGGAGAGGACAGCCACTCGGTGAGGAGTGGGGATCCCTGGAAGAAGGGATGGAGGAAGGAGTGCTGCAGCTGCCCCAGTGAACTGGGCCAGCTGGCACGGGAAGGAAGAGAAGTAGAAACAGACGTAGACTGGAGACTACAGATTCCATAAGAGAGATAGAACAGATCGGAACAAAGGAGAATAGAAGGACGGTGGGAAGCAGGTTGAGAAAGAGAGAGAACCCTTCCAGTGCAGAGCGCAAAGGCCGGGTCACGGTCCCCGAGGTTGATTGGATCTTTATGTCCGGCAACAGACACCGGAGGAGTAGTGAGCCACTAACGCCTTACTCCCATCATAGACTTGGGACACAACAGTGTTATGAATGAGTCACCAAAGGAGGAAAAAACAAAAATACTAGCTAAGTCCAGAAAACCGGAGAGGTTGGTAGCCATCAGATTGCAGACCCCTGATCCTATCAACAACAACTAACAGTAGCCGTGGGGGGTTCCTACGATGCCCTAGACCCCTCGATCACAGCGGGAGAACTAAATAGGCCTAAAGAAAGAAAGGGGAAATCTAAACTGCCCCAGAGCAGACCCCAAAGCAAAAGAGAGCCCCCAACATATAATGACGGTGAAGCAAGATGAAAACACTAACACATAGAAAGATAGGTTGAGCAAACGATGGGGCCCAAGCTAACTAAAAAGGACAGGATAGAAAAGCTGCTGTCTGCAATCCGTTAAAAACCCTACCAAAAAATGTCCCAACCGTCTGATAGGAAAAACAGGCCCTGAAGTCGCTAGGACTTCAAAATGACTATATCAGCACTCAGGTAAATTCTGAAGACAGATCAAAGAGACAAACTGATCAGAGACAAAAATGGAACTCAGCACACCCCCGACTGGGGATGGCTGAACTCCAAAAATCGAGGTAAACAAAACAAAACTAATAAGTTCAATAGCAGAGCAAAAACTTATCTTTGGGAAGCAGGAATCAGACTGGTCTCCAAGAATCCAGCAGAGAAATCACCAGCGACTCAGAAGGGCGTCGGCTGCCTTATATCCAGTCAGAATTTCCTGTTACCCAGTCATCATCTACCAGATCAGGTGTTTGGTAATCAGCCTCACTACCTTCCTTCACCAGAAGAGGGAGCTCATCAGACATCGACGGTGAAAATGAACTCACAACTGTACCTCCCCCTTGAGGAGGGGTCACCGAACTCTCATCCACGCCACCAGGGCGATCAGGATGGGCCCAATGAAAGGCACAAACCAATTTTTCGGCATGAATATCGGATGCAGGGACCCAAGAATTATCCTCCTGGCCATAACCCTTCCATTTAACCAAATACTGGAGTCTCCGTCTAGCCAGGCGAGAATCCAGTATCTTCTCAACCTCATATTCCACATTACCTTCAACCAATACCGGGTCAGGAGGTGCCACCACAGGAACTACTGGCTCAACAAACCTCTTTAACAGAGACTTATGAAACACTTTATGGATATTAAATGTAACAGGAAGAGCCAATCGAAAAAAGACTGGATTAAGAATCTCCAAAATCTTGTAAGGTCCAATAAATCTAGGTTTAAACTTTGGAGAAGCCACCTTCATAGCAATATTCTTTTATGACAACCAAACCATATCACCCACCTTAAACTGGGGACCAATGGTCCTATTCCGGTTGGAAAACCGCTGGGCCTTTTCCTGGGAGAGAGACAACTTATCCACCACTTGGTCCCAGATCTGGTGCATTCTCTCCACCACAGTGTCAACACCTGGGCAGGCAGAAGGCTCCACCTGCCCTGAAGAGAATTGAGGATGAAACCCAAAGTTACAAAAAAAAGGTGACATCAAAGTGGCAGAACTAGCTCTATTATTTAAAGCAAATTCGACCAAGGGCAAAAATGAAACCCAATCATCCTGATCAGCAGAAATAAAACATCTCAAATACGACTCCAAAGTCTGGTTTGTTCTCTCCGTCTGCCCATTGGTCTGAGGGTGAAACGCAGAGGAGAAGGAAAACTGAATTCCCAGCTTGGAACAGAAAGTCCTCCAAAATCTAGCCACAAACTGAACTCCTCTGTCAGATACAATGTTCTCAGGAATCCCGTGCAAGCGAACCACCTGTTGCAAAAACAAGGGCACCAACTCTGAGGAAGATGGCAACTTAGGGAGTGGTACAAGATGGACCATCTTAGAGAATCTATCACAAATCACCCAAATAACAGTAGCCGTGGGGGGTTCCTACGATGCCCTAGACCCCTCGATCACAGTCGGAGAACTAAATAGGCCTAACGAAAGAAAGGGGAAATCTAAACTGCCCCAGAGCAGACCCCAAAGCAATAGGCAGCCCCCAACATATAATGACGGTGAAGCAAGATGAAAATACTAACACAGATAGAAAGATAGGTTGAGCAAACGATGGGGCCCAAGCTAACTAAAAAGGACAGGATAGAAAAGCTGCTGTCTGCAATCCGTAAAAAACCCTACCAAAAAATGTCCCAACCGTCTGATAGGAAAAACAGGCCCTGAAGTCGCTAGGACTTCAAAATGACTATATCAGCACTCAGGTAAATTCTGAAGACAGAGCAAAGAGACAAACTGATCAGAGACAAAAATGGAACTCAGCACACCCCCGACCGGGGATGGCTGAACGCCAAAAAATGAGGTAAACAAAACAAAACGAATAAGTTCAATAGCAGAGCAAAAACTTATCTTTGGGAAGCAGGAATCAGACTGGTCTCCAAGAATCCAGCAGAGAAATCACCAGCGACTCAGAAGGGCGTCGGCTGCCTTATATCCAGTCAGAATTTCCTGTTACCCAGTCATCATCTACCAGATCAGGTGTTTGGTAATCAGCCTCACTACCTTCCTTCACCAGAAGCGGGAGTTCATCAGACATCGACGGTGAAGGGGAAAATGAACTCACAACAGCACTTGGATAGTGAGCCGGGATGCAGAGAGAAGTCCCGAAGCAGGCTACAGCTGTCTGTCATACAAGTAGAGACTAGAAACACCTAGAGAGAGGCATTCCAGGGTAGCTAAGTACTGGAGTGCTTCGCACCTAAAGGCGCATTGGAGGAGTCGTTCAGTAAGGTACATATTGGCGGAGTGTGGAGGGGAGAATCCTATCCTGCCTGGAGGTTGGCTGGGGCCCTGACCTGAAGAACACAGTGCGGAGGCAGGCAGTTGTGTGAACTGCAAACAGTGAGTAAAGCTTTGGAACCGCATACTCTGGTGTCCTCCAGTTATTCTAGCACCGCTACACCTGAGTACCAGCGTCTATACTATTCTGCGCCTCTCCTCATCCATTGCACCTACACTGCCCTGGGACTACAGCTCCACCTGTGGGGAGCTACACCATCTTTGCTGCACCACACCATCAGTCCCAGTGAATCTGCACGCAGCGTTTAACAGGCTTAACATCTTTCTTGCCAAACACCACAGGTGGCGTCACAAACTATTCCAATAAACTTTAACACCATTAACATCACCGCCATTGATATTGGGCGCCCAGGGCCACGGGCAGGGTCACCGCTGCTGTGACACATTCCCCCTGACACCGGCCCGGTACCGAGTACCCCGCTGCCCTGGGTGTGAGGGCGACCCATTAAGTTAGACGGGGCCAGGGTGCCTGAAGTGTCCACATGGGCTATAGGCCCAGGACGGATCGGCAGCCAGGCAACGTTAAATAGCTGCAGGCCAAGTTATCCACGGCCACTGGGCATCATAACAGTGGGGCAGTACAGGAGAAGAAAGATGTGGCAACTCATAGCCTGGGTGGACGCTGTTGTGAGTTCATTTTTCCCTTCACCATTGAGGTCTGATGAACTCCCTCCTCTGGTGAAGGAAGGTAGTGAGGCTGATTACCAAACACATGGGCAGCTAGATGATGACTGGGTGGCTGGAATTGAGGACTGGATATAAGGCTGCCGACGCCCTTCTTCCTGGCTGGTGATTTTCCTGCTGGATTCTTGGAGACCAGTCTGATTCCTGCATCTCAAAGCTAAGTTTTCTGCTCTTCTTTGTACTCTTCAGTTTTGTTTTTGTTTTGCCTTGTTTTTTGGGAGTTCTGCCATCCCCGGCCGGGGGTGAGCTGAACTCCATTTTTGTCTCTGATCTGTTGATATTTTGCTCTGTCTTCAGAATATACCTGAGTGCTGATATAGTCTTTTGAAGCCTAGCGACTTCAGGGCCTGTTTTTCCTATCAGTCGGTTGGCTCATTTTGATAGGGTTTTTGCGGATGGCAGACAGCAGCTTTCCTATCCTGTCCTATGTCGTTAGCTTGGGCCCCATCATTTGCTCAACCTATCTTTCTACCTGTGTTAGTGTTTTCATCTTGCTTCACCATCATTATCTGTTGGGGGCTGCCTATTGCTTTGGGGTCTGCTCTGGGGCAGTTTAGTTTTTCCCCTTTCTGTCTTTAGGCTATATAGTTCTCCGGCTGTGATCGAGGTGTCTAGGGCACCGTAGGAACCCCCCACGGCTACTGCTAGTTGTTGTGGATAGGTTCAGGGGTCTGCAATCCGATAGCTGCCAACCTCTCTGGTTTTTCTGGACTTAGCTGGTATTTTGTTTTTTCCTCCGTCGGTGACTCATCATAACAGGACGCCTTTAGGGTGGGAGTTGGTTGGAGTGAGGAACTGAAGGGAGTTGGAGCTTCAATGGGAACGGTACAGATGGGCCAGATGCTTTACCAGAGGAAAACAAACTGGGTGGCTGATGATTTCGAGTCTGGGGCGAAACAGGCAGAAGGAATTGTCATCATGGCCAGGTTAGGCTTGGAAGGATCTGGGGAGCAGTCTAAGGTGGCAAGGTCCGGACGCGTGCCACACAGAAGCGTCAGCAAAGCAAGGAAAGATGAGGAAACAAGTGAATTCCATGATGTGCCAACTGTGGATGTAACGTGTGAAGTACTAAGTAAAGAGAATGTTTAAGTTATCCTGGACTGTGTTTCCATTACTGGAGGTCGCCTGGAAGAGGGCCGTCATTGCCTGGGAAGTGCCCAGGGGGACCTGAACCTGGAGACGCAGGTACGCTGAGAAGTGGAATACAGTTTTCTGTGAGAGAAGGTCGGGACATAGATGCTTCAGTGTCTCTGGTCACGACTATAATCCTGGCCTCCCCTTACACTTTCAACCTACAAAAACTTGCATGAAAATGAACAAAATATCTGTCCCACTGGTCACTAACTATATACTGAACACATTCCTGTTTTCCATACTAACTAAATTTGGCTTTAGCCTTATATTCATGAAATGGTTCTAGCTGCTTTTTTTCTAATCCACAATCTAGGGGCCTAGTGAATGGATGGCCTTTGCAATCCTTTTAGATTCTCCAGGGGTAGTAAGTTGATGTCCAACGTTCCATTGTCCTTTCTTTTGAGATACGTACTGTGTTCTGTTGATGCCAAGACACAGTTCTGATGTCCTATGTGAATTAGCACTCTTTTGTATTGAAGCATGTGTTTTAACAAATAAAATATAAACTTAATGCTACAACTTCATATTTATGAAGTTTTATTATGTTTCCTCATCCCTGGATCTTCTACTTACTCTGGATTTCCCTGTAAAGCCTTGACCAGGGGCGTAACTACCACAGGTGCAGCAGTCGCCACTGTAACCGGGCCCGGGGGAAGTCAGGGGCCCGGCAGGTCAGACCATGATGTCTCCCAACCGTCCTGATTCTCACGGGACAGTCCCGTTTTTTACCCCCCCGCATCCCGCCCAGGAGTCTATTCTTCCTGCACTGCACTGAGCCGCCACGCCCTCCCATGCACCCCATCCTCGCCCTCCCAGATAGATCCACAGCAGCCCCCCACGGCCTGCAATGACATCCTAGGCTGTTCTTTTCTGTGCGCACAGGACCTGTGATGAGGTCACAGTAGGCGAGAAGTCAGGGGTTACATGATCCTCCGTGTCTGCAGGACTCTGCTGTGCTGGTTGTCATAGTGCTGGATGAGGTAAAGTTTCTGTGTAGGGTCAGGAGGGGTTTAAAGGCTGGATGTAGCAGAGCTGTGTGTGTACAATTTTGGATGGAGGAGAGCCGTGTGTGTACGAGATGTATGGAGCAGAGTGCGTGTGTACAAGGTGTACGGAGAGGAGCCGCACGTGTACGAGATGTACGGAGAGGAGCCGCGTGTGTACGAGGTGTACGGAGCGGAGCTGGATGTGTACGAGGAGTACGGAGAAGAGCCGTGTGTGTACGAGATGTACGGAGCAGAGCCGTGTGTGTACGAGATGTACGGAGCAGAGCCGTGTGTGTACGAGATGTGCGGAGCAGAGCCGTGTGTGTACGAGATGTGCGGAGCAGAGCCGTGTGTGTACGAGGTGTACGGAGCGGAGCCGCGTGTGTACGAGGTGTACGGAGCGGAGATGTGCATGTATTTTGGCATGGGGGCCCCATTTGAAAGTTCGCACTGGGGCCCATAACTTTGTAGTTACTCCACTGGCCTTGACTCAGGCATTTCCGAGCAATGATACCTAACCTTGATTTCCGGTGTTTCGGCAATTGGTGAGCTGTCTTTGCCCTCTTTCTTCCATTCCTATACTGTTTTTTCATCAGAACCTTCTGTAGCTTAAATATAAATTAGTCAAAGTCCAATATTATCGCACCTGATATCTGTGTCCTGGTCAAAGCAACAGTCTCTGCTCTGCTTGTGTGGTCCACTTCATTTATTGAGCATATTACGTTAGCAAGATCTTGGGGTTTGTAACACTTACTGTATTTTGAGAATTTAAATATAGACCCTATTGGATTTCATTTCTATGTACTAAGATACAGTACAGACCAAAAGTTTGGACACACCTTCTCATTCAGAGTTTTCTTTATTTCCATGGCTATGAAAATTGTAGATTCACTCTGAAGGCATCAAAACTAAAAATTTACACATGTGGAATTATATAATTAACAAAAAAGTGTGAAACAACTGAAAACACTGTATGTCTTATATTCTAGGTTCTTCAAAGTAGCCACCTTTTGCTTTGATTACTGCTTTGCACACTCTTGACAAAGTAGGCTATGTGGAGCTCATACTGTATATAGGGAGCTATGTGCAGGCTCATATTGTATATAGGAGGCTATATACAGTATGGGCCCGCACATAGCCCCCTATAAACATTATGAAACCCAACATAACTCTCTATATACAGTATGAACCCCCCACATAGAAACCTATGTACAGTATGAGCCTTCACATAACCAATATATATAGGCACACATGCCATACGCATATTACTTAAAAAAACACCACATACCTGGCTCCCGCTCCCCTGGTGCTCTGCTCCGGTCCCCGAGAGTCCACATGTACTTGTGGCATGCACATGCTGGTATGTGGCAGCTGATGACATAATTGCGCTGGCAGGTCACAGCAGAGGCAACGGGAGCTCCCCTGGCTCTGCGCTGCTCTTCTTTATTCTGTAGTTCCTGTAAAACCCCCTGCTGGGATACATGTGCCACTGATGGCGGAGCACAAAACATTATCATGAAGGGAATCTGGTCATGGGCTCCCCCGAAGCCTCGGGCCCCGGGCAGTCTGGGCTACTGCCCTTATTATAATCCGTCTATGGCGCTAAGTACATGGCGCAGTCACTATGGGCTGGCTACACTGCGACTTTTTGTAGTGCTACATATTGATTTTAAGTGGCAGCTGCAGTCCATGCAATTGTATACAACTCAATGTATTGCGTTGGACAGCACCTGTAGCTAAAGAGTTAAAATCAATCAGTGCTGCTACTAAAAGTGTCAGGGTACCACAGGACTAATAATTGTACAGAGATCCGCCCGCTGGGACAGACATGGACGTAGTCCTTTCTGTTAGCTGATTGCATGGGTGGAAAGTCTGATACTGATGGTCTGCCCTAAAGACGGGCTGTGCATTTTGTGATTCTGGAGAAACATTTTACATAAATGAAAAAACCTAACAAATAATGAAGACTGTAATCTAACCTTGGTAATAAATAAAATGTGTGAACGACAATGGTATGACAATCAGTACAACATGGTTCTCTTCTCATTTTTTTCCATTTACGTGCTCTTGCTGAAACTATATTGACCCCCATAGCAATAGCTCAGTATACTATATAGTGGGGCTGAGATTGGCAAATATGTATCAATACTTCCGATGATATGGAGACATTAATTAGTCTGATTGTCCATGTAATTGATTACATCTTAAAGGGAATCTGTGCGATTGATTACAGGCAGATATAGGGTTAATCCTCCGGTCAGTAGTGTTATTTAGGTGCCTGGCTGCAGGAGTGAAAGAGAAAATTAATTTTATTTCAATTCATTCAGGTGAGCCAGGAGCAATAACAGTCATCGCTCACAGCACGGCTGTAACTGCACCGACACTGACGGACAGTCATCAGGGAGTCTATCAGAAGTTTTTTCTATTTCATCTGAGAGCAGCATAATGTAGAGACCCTGACTCCAGCTATGTGTTACTTATTAGGCTGTGCTGCAGTTTCAATTCAATCAGTGTTTTATTAGCAGGAGATTTTTACTAGAGGACTAGGTTTCGCGTGCAGGTCATTCAGGCTAATCTGTGTAACCCCGGCCCCACCAATGATTGGCAGCTTACTTTGTACATGGTACATTGCTAATCAGGTGTGTGGGCAGCTTATATACAGCTCAGAGGGATTCTATCCAAACTACACTAAGCAGTCCAGTAAGTGACACATCACTGGAATCAGGCTTTCTGCCTCTATACAATGCTGCTCTCAGATTACATAGCAACCCCCTGCTGACAAATTCTCTTTAACCTCTCAATCTCTCAAAGTGGGAATTAAAGGGGTTGTCCAGCTTTGGCGCCAAAGTCTGCAGTCACTCATTGGCTTTGCCTGGGAGATTTCGGTAGCTACGTCGGTGTCTAAGTGACACTGTATGAACATACCTTTATGGTATGTGCAATCACTGAGTATTTGCAGCAGATTTACTGCAGCAAAGAAACAAATTGTTGGCAAGAAAAATGCTGAGTAAAATATGAGATTTTTAAATGTTTTTTTTTTACTTTTTTGGATACGTTTTTGTTCCTTTTTTTAATATGTTGTTTTCCCTTTCATTTGCATGGGTGTAAAATGCTGCAATAATGCTGTAAGAACTGACATGCTACTTTTGATGGTTCAAGTCTGCAAGTAAAAATTTTTTTGCCTTTCTACCAAGCTAATTCTTCTCTTTCCTTTAGGTCTATGACATCATGTGATTAAAATCAGATCAGCTGCATCCTTGTAATCTCTATGTAGAAACAGGAGGTAAATTTTCCCTTCATGAGTCATCATTAGAACTATAATTCTACATCACAGCAAAATCCCTAGCGGGCCATCTCCACCTCCTCTTCAACTCCTGACCCAGCTGCTTCGCTCCCCCCTCCCGCCAGTGATTTTGTAGTGATGTCGAATCTTAGTTCTAATGATGATTCATGGATAGAAAAGAGACTTCCTGTTCCTACACAGAGCTTAGAAGGATTCAGTTAGTCTATTTTTAATCACGTGATGTCGTAGGCATAATGGACGATAGAAGAATTAGCTGTGTAGAAAGGCAAAATGAGCAATTGTAAGTACACAGTGCTATATAATATGATGACTGCAATATATTAAGAGGTTAAAAACTTTGAAGAGAGGAGTAGGAATACTTCTTTAACTTGCTCACTCAACATATTGTGAAGTGGCAGAGCACCGCTAAAGGTGACACTCATATTTTTTTCAAACCAAGTTATTACTTAATCTTACACCATACTAAGTGGAAAATTAACAATTTAACCACTTCTCGATCTTTCACGTACCATATGTCATGGTCAGGTAGAGTGGACCTTTGACGTATGGGTCCATCATGGCAATCATACGCGTCATAGGAACTGTGCCCATGCGATCGCCGCCGAGAGCCCAGCTTACGTGATAGCCGAGCTCCAGCTCCACTGACAGGAGCGGTGCCCTGCATCGCTCCCGGCTGGCGGCTGTATAACCACTTAAATACCGCGATCGATAAAAAAGTAAAAAATAAATAAATAAAAAATATGTTTTAAAAAAAAAAAGAAAATAATATACCAAGAAATACGTGTATTTATGTAAAAGCAAAAATAAACCAGGAAAGTATACGTTTGGTATCGCCGCTTCCAAAACCACCCAACCTATAAAACTGTAACACTAGTTAACCCCTTCAGTGAACACTGTAAAAAATAAATAAAAAACGGGGGGGAAAACTATGCTTCCAGGACGTCCCTCCTGATGGCACCATGTAGGGCGTACTCCTCCTCCTTACAGGGACATGAAAAGTACATGAGAGGTTAAAAGGCCCCACACCACCCCAATTCCCTCAGTGTTTTTCCTGTTCCTGCATGGAGGGACGCATGAGAGAAGCGCAGCTTACCGGAGGGCTCAGAGGGATCGTGCGACTCGTCCAAATCCTTCCCCCTTTCAAGTGGCCCGAGGCTGACACTTCCTGGTGGGGAGTCCATCAGCCCCAGAGACCAGCGAGCGGACGTGCTCCTGGGTTGAGCCACTCTTTTGGCTAGGACGCCGGCCTGCTTGCATCGCTTCTTCCGGAGGTCACGCTATGGGCCGCCGCACTTCTGATGACGTCACGGGCACCAGGGAAGAGGTTGGCACGCATTCCAAGGTGGAACACGGAACTGCAGAGAGACAGGCAACTGACCGGTTTCCTGGATATCGCAGGGTGTGCAGCGGTACAATGGAGGATCCGGGCAAGATGGACCAGGATGGTGGGGTAAGTGCGCTGTGCGCAGCCCTGTCCTCAGCACTCGGCCTGCCCTCAGCACTCGGCCTGCCCTCAGCACTCAGCCCCTAAACTATTCCCTCTCTTGCGCTGTGCAGGATAATGGAACCCCTGCTACTGCCCTGCCTATGCCCAAGCGGTCTGGCAAAGCCTCCACAACAAAATCCAGGCGATGCCCCACATGTCATACAAAACTCCCTGACACCTATGGCAGAATGCTCTGTGATACCTGTACTACCAAGGTTGTAAGGGAAGAGCAGCCATCCCTTCTATCTGAAATGAGGTCCCTAATCTGGGAAGAGGTACAGGCCTTTATATCCGGCCTCTCTCGTCCACAGCCTCCCAGTCTGGGTCCATCCTAAAAGGCCTAGGTGGGAGATGGAGCAGAGCTCAGACGAGGAATCCTGGGGACAGACCAGGAGGAAGAGAGCAAAATACTGATGGAGAGTCACGAAAGGGGCAGAAGATACTTATTTTCCTCTGAAGATACAGATGAACTGGTACAGGCTGTTAGAGATAGGATGCAGGTGGAGGAGGTCCCAAAACCACAGTCCGAACAGTACTTAATGTTAGGGGGGCCTTAGAGCGCAAAAGCAGCTTGTGCTCCTGATAAGTGATAACATTCGCGCTATGGTTTTGGAAGAGTGGGAGGATGCGGAAAGACGGTTGGTGCTGTCTTGGGACTTCAAAAGTAGCCTACCTTTTGATCCGGAAGACATAAAGGTTTGGGAGGAGATCCCTAAGATTGATGTGCCAGTCGCTAAGGTCGCTAAGAAGACATCTATCCCAGGGCTCTTCAAGTTTAAGGGACCTGATGGACAGAAAGGCTGAGATTCTCCTGAAACAGGCTTGGGAGTGATCTGCGGTCTTGATCAGAACGAGCATAGCTGATACGTCCATGGACAGATCTATGTTCTTGTGGATGGGGCAATAGGAGGAACATTTGTTCTATAAGACCCCGAGAGACGATATCTTAGCCTCCCTTCCTCTGATGAAATCAGCTACTGCCTTTTTGGCCGATACATCTGCCGAATCTGTCAGATTCTCCGCTAGGAATAGCTCACCGTACAGTGCGGCCCATAGAGCTATTTGGCTAAAATCTTGGTCTGGGGATAACGCCTCCAAGACCAAGGTGTGCTCCATTCCCTTCTCTGGGTTGAGGGTATTTGGGCCGGCATTGGATAACATCCTAGAGCAGGCTTCTGATAAAAAGAAGGGGTTCCCAGAAGACAGGTTTAGAAGGAATCAGTCCGTTTGGAAGGGAGGCCCCACCTGGAGAAAATGTGAATACAAGAGTCAGGGGAAGACCAGTAAAGGAACCTACAGTGGTTCCTACGGTAAAGGAGGGAAGAGCAAGAGCTCCCTGTTTGGGTCGAGCTCGAGACCCAGGAGGCAGTGACGCCATTCTAATAGGGGGAGGCTCAAACACTGTGCAACAAATTGGCTCCAGATTACCAGAACCAATGGGTCCTCAGGACCATAGCAGAAGGGTATGTAATAGAATTTACTTATCCCTCCGAAAGGTTTATTGCTCCCACTATAGTGGCAGCAGATTCCGCTATGTTAGCAGACTTGGAAGAGCTGGTCAGCTCAGCCGTCATAGTCCCGTTTCCCCTGGCAGAGGTGGGCGAGGGTCACTATTCAACCCTGTTCTCTATTGTAAAACTGTCAGGAGAGGCCCGTACGATGATAAATCTAAAACCTCTCAACCTCTGGGTCAAATACAAAAGGTTCAGGATGGAGTCGGTAAGATCTACAGTCCACCTTATAGACAAAGACGCCTTTTTGTGCACTCTACTGCCTACTATCAGGTTCCTGTCCACCCAGCATCCCAAAAGTTTTTGAGATATGCGGTGAAGCTGCCGAATCGAACCTGCCACTTCCAGTTTCAGTGTCTTCCTTTTGGCCAGGCCTCGGCTCCCCGAGTTTTCACCAAGCTGATATCGGAGGTAGTGGGTTACCTAAGGAACCAGGGGATCGTCATAGTGCCGTACCTGGATGACTTTCTTGTGGTGGCAAGATTGGCAGAAGGACTGGCTCGACACAGAGATCTGACCATTTCAAAGATGGAGTTCCTCGGCTGGTCTATAAACAGACAGAAGTCGGATTTAATACCAGAGACCAGGAAAGTCTTCCTGGGGGTGCTGCTGGACTCTGGTTGCAGGACATCCTTCTTACCAGTAGAGAAACAAGAGTCAGTGCAAGCAGAATCAAAGAGCTGCTGAGGAACCGCATCTCCATCAGATCTATGAAGGTGTTGGGCCTAATGACAGCTTGCATCCCTTGTGTCCGGTGGGCACAATTCCACTCAAGAATTCTGCAGACATATCCTGTCAGTTTGGGATCGGCAGCAGTCCTCACTCAACAAACAATGTCTTTATCCCCAGCAGTAAGAAGATCTCTATTTTGATGGACTCAGCCCGGAAACCTACAGGTGGGCATCCAGTGGATCGCCTCCCCGTGCGGGGATGGGGAGCTCACCTAGAGGGAATAATCCTTCAGGGCAGATGGCCGGAAGAGATCCTCTACAGGTCTTCCAACTACAGGGAGCGTTACGCCATGTGGGAAGCTCTAAGACGGAACCAGGAATTGTTGAGGAATCAACACGTCAGAATACTGTCAGACAACATAACAACAGTTTCCTTCCTGCGACACCAAGGGGGCCCCAGACATCGGGCACTCCATGATCTAGCAGAAAGGATCGTCTCCTCTGCCCAGGAAAAGATTCTATCAGTAACTGCGGTTCATCTTGAAGGCTTTCAAAACATCGTGGCAGATTACCTAAGCGGACAGAAGATCTGTCCAACAGAGTGGGAGCTGAATGAGGAGGTGTTCCAGTACCTATGTCATCTCTGGGGGACTCCTCGGGTAGACTTGTTTGCAACCATGAAAAATTCAAAGGTGCCCAGATTCTAATCGCTGAATCCGTTGGACGTCCCAGAAGCTGTCGATGTGCTGAGTCAGAGGTGGGACAGGCCCCTCTCTTATGCCTTCCCACCAATGGCACTCATTCCAGCTGTCCTCAGGAAGATTCAAGAAGATCAGGTGAAGGTACTTATGATTATTTCATACTGGCCGAGGAGAAGTTGGTTCCCACTGCTAGGGGCCATGGCGGTAGAAGACCCGATCCTGCTTCCTCAGAGGGAGGATATTATCCCCCAGGGCCCAGTCTTCCATCAGAACCCAGGAAGGCTTCATCTTTTCAGCTTGGATCCTGAGAGGGACATCCTGAGAGCTCGGGTCTTGTTGAATCAGGTCATAGCTACTATCCAGGCTAGCAGGAAACTGGTCACTTTTGCAATATACTACAAGATCTGGAAGAGGTTCTGCTTGGAGGGTGACAGGTCTGACTTCATGGCAAGTGCTCCATAAATCCCAGGGGTCTTAGATTTCCATCAGGCAGGGTTTAATAAGTGATTTAGGCCCAGCACCCTAAAAGTTCAGATAGCTGCGTTTCGCACTTACTTTGACTACCCCTTGGCCACTCACCCATGGATAATAAGGTTCGTCAGAGCAGTACAGAGATTGCGCCCTACAACCAGGCGGTTGATTCCCCCCCTCCGGGATCTAAACTTGGTTCTTAGGTCCCTATGCAAGGAACCTTATGTTCCAGGGGAGGAGAAGCCCATCTCGATCCGGACATTAAAAAACGGCGTTACTACGGCTAAATGAGTAGGGGAGATCTAGGTCCTGTCTACCCTTGACCCATATCTTCAAATCTGGGAGGATCGCATAATCTTAAGATTGGACCCTGCCGTTGTACCCAAGATAACATCCTTCCAGAACTTAAACCAGGAAATCATTTTACCTTCCTTTTGTGAGAGCCCCTCAAATGAGAAGGAGCTGTTGATTTGTTTATTCTGACTCCCAAAGATCGCAGTAAGGCTCGGTTTACGTTTATCCTGCGTTCTACACTGAGCGCTTACACCAAGGTTTCTGTGTAAATCTCTGAAACACATGATTCCCGCCCCAGAAGATTCCCTATAGTGAGGCAGATGGAGACACTGTGGACGCTGTCTGGCCTATGATCTGTCATTGTCCTTCTTTATTAACAAACCATAAAAGCACGGTGGGACACAGTTTTGTGCACCTCTGTTAAAAATCACTGAACAGAAGCCAGACGGAATCCAGAGTAAGGGTACCGTTACACTTAGCGATGCACCAGCGATCCCGACAACGATATGACCTGGTCAGGATCGCTGGTGCATCACTAAGTGGTCGCTAGTGAGCTGCCAAACAGGCAGATCTCACCAGCGACATAGCAGCGGTCGGCGGCCGCTACTTACCTGTCAGACGCGGCAATGAAGACATCCTCCCGCCCGCGTCCACACGTCGCTCGTCGCCACAGCAGGAAGCCCAGCAGGAAGCAGCCGACGAGAAACAGCCCAGGACGTTCTCGCGCGATCAGCGATAACCAGCGGGGGAGCCGGTCAGAGGTAAGTATCACATGTAGTGATATCGCTAACAATATCGCTGCTGGGTCACAAAACCAGTGACGTTATAGCGATATTGCTAGCGATATCGCTATGTGTAAAGGGCCCTTTACTCTGCTGCCTCATTATAGTGAACGCATCCCTTGGGGGTTTCATCTAAATCAAGTCATTTGGAGATATAGATGGAGGCCCCAAAGTGCTCAGCATAGAACGCAGGATAAATGTTATCCCAAATGTTATGTACAATGTTCACAATAAAAGCTTCAACTCAATCCACAAAAAAGCTGCCATTCAAGTCTATAATCTGTCAATGGAAATATAGGGGGCTTCCACATTACTGGTAGCACACAAGCTTTTGAAAAGAAAAATGGCTCCTCACCCCCAAAAGAAATCCAGCGAATTCTGGGCTCCCAAATCCAAATGCCCCACTCCCTTCTGGGCCCCAGTGTGCCTAAACCAGATTTAGCGTTCACATGTTTGGCATTTCTGTTGCGACGAGAGCCCGTCTATTTTATGAGCTCCATGTCTCCAGAAGCACGAGCTGGGCACAATGTTTGTGCAGTACAATGTACTGGACATTACAACGGTAGATTTGCAATTTATCACTCGGCAACATCCACTTCTGTTTCTTTCTAGAAAACGCCCATGGAGTCAATATTATCAATACACCTGTAGATAATTTCTCAGAGGGGTGTAATTTCCAAAATGGGGGTCACTAGAGAGGAGATTCTGCTCTTCTAGCACTTAGGGGCTCTGTCTATGGAGTCGGCAAACTATTTTACAATAATTTGTTCTCCAAAAGTCAAATGGCGCTCTGTCTCTCCTGACTCTTGCCATGTGGAGTATTGCTATGTTCAGCAGAAATTGTGTGACAAATTTGAGTTTCAATAAGGCTTTATTTGAACATTTTAATAATTGAAAACATAGCTTTGTTTAGAGTAAATTTTTCCATCTCAGGGCAAATTTAAATGTACATAATAAAACATATCTGACATGGGGCGAGACTGGACATTGAAAAAGACATGGAGGAGTAACACATTAGGAAAGAGGTGATAAATCCACAGTATGAGGTGTAATGGAGGTCATTGCACTTGTTGTCATAATATTAACAAAGAGTAGGGGTGAGGCCTAATCTAGGGCCCATCCATCTCCTCCCCTATCCCGCCATCCCACAACATCAAGGAGAAAGTCGCAACACCCGGTCCAGCTGCTTATTGGGGTCTAGTTCCTTTTCCAAACATTTTATTGGGGTTTTAACAATATAAAGGAATGGAAAGGCGAGAGGGGGAGGGGGGAGGAAACAGGGAAAAGGACCAGGTGGCCCCAAATGTCAAAATAGACAAAAGATAACAAGTCATATAAAA
Source organism: Dendrobates tinctorius (assembly GCF_039654945.1). NCBI lineage: Eukaryota > Metazoa > Chordata > Amphibia > Anura > Dendrobatidae > Dendrobates > Dendrobates tinctorius. The sequence continues at coordinate 26,978,421 of NW_027361870.1, forward strand.
CACTTGTAACATATAACAATGTGAACAGTAACTACAATGAATACCCATTTCACCAGAATTACAATAAAAGGCAAAGTGAATGGAGTGCTCCCTAGGGAAACAACTCCGTCCATCGTGACCACTTTTTGGTGAATTTAGTGAGGTTGTTATTGATCGTAGCGATCTTATGTTCAAAGGATCTATGGAGGGTTAACATATCCTTGATATCTGGAAATTTGGGTGGATCGGGCCGTTTCCAGTGAAAAGCGATTGAGTTTTTTGTAACTAGCAGTATGTGAATAATTAGGGGGATTGTTGGATGATCTATATTGTCTGAATTGAGAGAAAGGAGAGCTAGTTGGGGAGTGATGGAGATGAATTTGATGAGCAACGAATTAAAAAGGTTTGATATATCTTTCCATAGGGGCTTAAGAAGGGGGCAATACCAAAAGATATGAGATATGGTACCATAGTGACCACAACCCCTCCAGCAATCCGGGGAGAATTCGGGATTGATCTTGGAGAGCCTAGCAGGAGTATAGTACCATCTCAACAAAATTTTGTGATGAGTCTCCTGCAAGGACATTGAGATGGAGGAGGCGTAAGAAATTTCACAGGCATGTTCCCACTCAGCAGGGTCTGGATTTATGCGAAAATCTGATTCCCATTTCAGAATGTTGTGCGTTTTTACAAATTCAAAACTTTTATTCAGCCAATTATATAGATAATAAGAAGACCAAAATATACTTTGATTAAGATTATTAAAAAGATTAGCTACCAGTTCAGAGATTCTGGGTTTTGCCTGTAAAAAGCAATCTATTAGGTCTTTTAAAATTGTATAGTGGCAGAATGATGAAAAGGGAATTTTGAACTTTTCTCTAATTTGTCTAAAGGGGATATGAGATGAATCAGAATAAAGATCCTTGAGTTTGGTGATACCTAAATCTGCCCACAAAGGATTAATATCCTGGTGAAAAAGTGAGCAGATAGTATGAAGAGACAAATTTTTAATAAAGTCAAATCCTTTCTGTCCTCTTTTGGGTCTAGATAAAATCTTCCAGGCCTCAATTGTGGCATGAAAAATGGGATGCGAGTGGAGGGGATCTTTCTTGAGAAGAAGACAGTTTTAGATTAAATGAAAGGGTGGGACGTTCTTATTAAAAAAGTATTCCAGATCATACCAGGCTGGAGGATTGGATTGTGGCCACCAAGCAAGACTTTGTTTGATCAGAAAAGTGTAAAAGTAAGCTGAAATGTTAGGTAGCCCGACTCCGCCAAAACTCTTAGGTTTGGATAAAATATTTGATGACATCCTCGCTTTTTTATCTCCCCATATAAAGTTATGGGCTCGGGTTTGTAAGCTTGTAAGATATGGTGTGGATATTGGTAGGGGAAGGGAGCGAAAAATATATTGGATTTTGGGTAAAATGTATGATTTAAAGGTGGAGATCCTACCCCACCACAAGAGTTCCCTATTGCTGCATGATGCCATGTCTTTGGAAATGGATTGAATGAGAGAGGACATATTTAGGGGTATTATTGAGTTGACATTGTTAGAAAATTTTAAACCTAGGTAAAACGAAAAAAGTGGTTTGGTACCGTGTTAGCCAGTAGAAAAAAATTTTGTTTCTCTCACTGAGAGCACTTTATATATTTTAAACCTAGGTAAGTAATATGATTATATGTCCAACTCCATGGGGAAATATGCTGGATTTCCTCTATTTGAGCGTTAGTTAGGTTTAAAGGCAATATTTTAGATTTAGATTCGTTTACCTTGAAGCATGAGATCTTTGAAAATTCTAAGAGTAAAAGTTGAAGTTTAGTAATTGAAGTGAGTGGATTTGAGACTGTCATTACAATATCATCAGCAAATAGGCTGATTCGGAAGTCTGTAAGCCCGGCTTTAATACCTTGGATGTCCGGGTCTACTCTTATCATTTGGGCCAAAGGCTCCATTGCCAGAACAAAGAGGAGAGGCGAAAGGGCGCAACCCTGCCTCGTGCCATTGGTTATTTTGAAAGAAGAGGATAAATGATTATTGTGGCTTCAAGCATTTCATTTGGGAAATTACCTGATTCAGAGGCAGAATTAAAGATTTTTGTGAGGTGGGGAGCTAAAAGTGGACCAAAAGTTTTATAGCAGTCATTGGTAAAGCCATCTGGACCAGGGGCTTTGAAAGTTTTTAACTGTTTTATGGTGTCTAAGATTTCTTTTTCAGAAAATGGTGAAGAAAGGAAGTCTATATCTGTATCATCTAATTTGGGAAGATTTACTGATAAAAAAGATTGGATATCCAATTGACTTGGCTGGAGCTGAGGGGAATTTTGATTAATATTATATAGATCATGGAAGAATTTGGCAAATGAATTAGCTATTTCTTGGGGATGAGATAAGAGTATTTCTTTGGGGGAAGAGATGGCATCGATTCTATTCCTACATCTGAGCTTTTTAAGCCTATTTGTCATATACCGGGAGGGACGATTAAGGTTGGAATATTGCTTGAATTTAGAAGTTTTAAGCGCCGAATCGTAAAATGAGAAGATCAGAGATCTGAGATCTTGTCTGAGTTTGGAGAGTTCTGCTTTTAGAATGGGACAGGGGGAGGAACTGGCGGCAAGAGAAGACTCCTTGTCTTTAATGAGTGTTTGTAAATTCATTATTTTATTTCTGTTAGCTTTTTTTATTCTAGAGGAAATTTGTATAAGCAGTCCTCTTAGAACTGCCTTATGGGAATTCCAACAAGAATAGGGATTAGTGAGACCCGAGTCATTTTCTTTAAAATAATTAGATATGGCTGTGGATATTTCAGAATTTACATTTGGGACATGAAGAAGAGAGGAATTACACTTCCAGAGGAATTGTCTATTGGTGGCCGGTCCATCCAAGAACTCAGCCACGACAGGGGCATGATCTGAGATCGATTTAGGGAAAATATTAACTGACTGAAATTTGGGAAGTGAGAAGATATCAGTTATGATCATATCTATCCTGGAAGCCGAATTATGGGGATCAGAGAAATGGCTAAACTCTATAGTGGTGGAGTTCAGGCATTGAAAGGTGTCAAAAAGTTTGTTCCCGTATAGCCAAGTATTGAGAGATTCCGTGTTATGCCTATTTGGGGCGGAGGAATCTAAAGAACCTTTGGGAACCATGTTAAAATCCCCGGAAAATAAAAATGAACCTTTCCTTACTGAGTTAATTTTTTGACCAATTTGTTTAAAAATTTGATTTGCCCCTTTAGGGGAACATAAGTATTGACAATAGTATAATCAGAATTGTTTAACTTACAAATTAGAATATGGTAATGGCCTTTCTCATCTTTAACTTCTTCTATGAACTCAAATGAAAGGGAATTTCTGATTAGAGTGAACACTCCAGCCTTTTTCTCGGGCCCAGAGGATTCAAAAAAATGTGGATAATTTTTATCTATAAAGGTAGGGTGAGAACTGGATTTTAATTTTGTCTCTTGGAGACATACAATGTCAAGGTGGGCTCTACTGATTTCATGGCGAATGGAAAAACGTTTCCTAGGGCTATTAAGACCTCTGACATTATACGTGGCCAATTTGATTTTCATTGCGAGAGAAAGTGGTCCCGATGGGATATGACTAGAACAAAGCAGTTACTGATGAAAGTAGGAGTGTTAAACAAAAATAAAAGTGACCCAACACTTAAAGAACAATAAAATAAACTAAAAAAGTGGTTCTCCTTCTTGCGCTGGGGGAAAGGTTTGTACAGCGCAAGGCTAAGGAAACCCTCATTAGTATCTATAACAAATATATAAAAGAAAAGAAATGTATAAGAAAAGCACAATATCAATTATATAATATCAGACAATCCAAAGACACAAATTACAATAGGCTCAAGTGACATGTCCTGGACCAGCTGAAGAAACTTTAGGAACAGAGGAAATGACACCCTGAGATTTCAAAAAGAGGAACCCTTCCTCAGGGCAAAGAAAAATGGCATTTTTCCCCTTGAAATTAAAAATGAGGCATAGAGGAAAGCCCCATTTGTAAGGAAGGCCTCTCTCCCTCAAAACAGAGGTAAAGTGAACGAAAGTGTTTCCGACCCTCAATAGTCACTTTAGATAGATCGGAAAACAACTTTAGATGTTGATATGGATCCAGGAATCCTCCCTTAATTCTTACCAAATTCTGAATTTTGTCTTTAATGTGGTACAAATGAATTTTCAGTATGACGTCTCTGGGTAGTTCCTTAGGGATGGAAGGAGGTTTGGGGAGGCAATGATACGATCAATGATAAGATCCGTATCCGATAGATTTGGAATCATTCTCCTAAAAATCCCTTTAACATAGTCAGAGAGCTTAATGGGCGATATATCCCCCCATATTCCCCTAATCTTGATATTATTACGACGGGAACGGTCCTCCAGATCGACCAATTTAAGCTTTAACTGATGTACCTCAGATTTAAAATCAGACTGGTGTTTCAGAGATAGCTCACTCGATTTCTCTAATTCACTCAACCGAAGCTCATGGTTATCCAACCTTGAAGTAAAATGCTCCAGAGTCTCTTGGAAAATCTTTGTCTGGTTTTCCATGTCCAGACGCAACCTGGCGCTAAGTTTTTCAACTAGAGTATTCATACACGCCTCAAGGGAAGTTGCATCAGGAAAGGCCCCAGAAGACAAAGAAGGCATAGATATTTCCTCAGGCTTCGGCCTAGGCATTTTTGGAGTAGGGCTGGGTGAAGAAGAACTAGAATCCTCCTCTGAGGAATTGGCAGCGGAGGACTGCGCACCCTTCCTCTTGCTGAAGGAGGAGAGATCCATGGTCTCAGAATGAACATTTGAAGAGAGATGTGCCACAACTGATTCTGCTGAGCAAGTCTTATATGTGGATGAGGAAGGAGAGAGGGTCCTGAGAGAGGATGGCGAGGGCGTCCGCTCAATAGGAGAATGCGACTTAGTCGGACTCAATAAATCAACCGAGTCCCTAGAAGGAACACGATTAGACTTGATGTCTTTATTTTGCCTTTGAAATCTAGAAGCACCTGTAGATTTAGCCATAGGCAATTTTGAATTAAATTGACTCATTTTGCCAAGCTATATTACTAAGACCTGATGAAAGGTAAAATAGGAAGTTGTGGGTATGTTAGACAAGGTTCCTCAAAGATGTGCCCAAATGATTACGTATTGGCTAGGCACTGGCAGCCCCACTCCCAAAAAGAGGGCCAAGGGAACAAGTATTAGCTAGTGCGGACCTTGGCAATGAAATGTCAACAGCTACATAAGTAAACTACATAGACTTGTTTTATAGACTTGAAAATTTTTAAGATTTACAAATTTGAGGGGACAGGTTCTGCCTTTAGTTTTAAATTGAGACAATTAAAAATAAAAAATAAAACTGAAACATATATAAACATAATAAAATACATAACATTATTTAATAAATAACAAAAATAACCTAAATTAATCAAAATAATTAATACGGATTATATACAGTATATATGTTTCAGTTTTATTTTTTATTTTTAATTGTCTCAATTTAAAACTAAAGGCAGAACCTGTCCCCTCAAATTTGTAAATCTTAAAAATTTCAACTGGCATTTAAAACAGTAAATAAGAGAAATAACTCTATAGATGTAACCACCCAGAGCAATACACTCCCCTTTCCCCTGCTCAATGACAAAATGTGTCAGAAAAATGATATTAAGCAGGAAATAGAGAAGCTGCATCTGCTAAACCAACCAACAAAATGGCTGCATCCAGCGGCAGCGACACAAAACCCACCAACAAGATGGCCGCGACCATAAGTGGCGACACAAGCAGGGAAATCGAAAAATAAAATGCCGGAGAGATTGGGGGTCAGTGTAAGCAGCGTGCTATAACAGGGACCGTACCAATGGCGTTGCTGATAATGACGCAGTCACACAAAGTCCAAAACACTCAGCTAGCCAGCAGCAACAACCAGAATGAAGATGAGCGCTGAAGCCTAGTGAAAGTCAGTGGGAGGAGAGAAGATGGACGTGCCCGCAGCCGGATCCTTACCGCTTGTGTGCCCGATGAGGATACAGACAGAGGGGAGCAAAAACCACCCGGACGGGTAGCGGCCGCCTCAGAGAAGACTCACGATGAAGTCAAGCAGAATTCTTGTGTCTGATTTATTCAATGGTCGCGGTGACGTCAAATGGAGGAGGAAGAAAGTTGGAGCGCTGCAGGATCTTCTCAGCTTGTGTGCTCGGTGTAAACAAGGTCTAAGGAGGGCGAAAACCCCCAGTTAGGTAAGGGCACTCCAAAGGAAGGTCCGAAGATGAGTCTTGTATTAATTTAGTACACCGCCCGATTAGCAGTGACGTCAGCAGGAGGGAGGGGGGACAGCACCTGGAGCAGAATCTTCACCCCCGGTGTGCCTGGGGTAAAAAAGGCCAAAAAGGGGTGAAAAACCGCCAAATGAGAAGGGGGACAGATGAGGAAGGTCCAAAGAGGTGTTTCATATTAATTTAGTACACCCTCTGATTTGCGATGATGTCATCCATAAAAAGAAAATGGCGCCTGCAGCTTTTCCTATCACAATCTTCACCCCCGGCGTGCCAAGGGGCACACCTAAGGAAGGTCCCAGGTGGTGTCTTATAACAAATTGACACCACACCAAATTACTGGTGACGTCACTGAAAAAAATAAATGGCAGGGCCCCAGCGTTTGTAACGGTCCATGACAGGGGCTGCACAAAAATATGCCAGGAGCAATCTTACTCAGAATTAGGCAAAAACCCCCCAAAAGGCCAGGGGCAGTCCCAACAAATACCTCAATAGGCAATATTTAATAAAAATTAAAGGAAATCCTATAACAGAGCAGTACAGCTCACAGGCGTAACCATAGCAACCCCTCAGGTGCATTAGGAAGCAGGCAAGCCAGAAAAAAGTCACCAAAAGCGAAAATTATATTAAAAAAGTAAAATATTCACACAAATGTGTTCAATAAAAATAAACAAAATGTTTAAAAAGAAAAAACAGTAGTCTTGGAGTCTTTATTACCTCAGATTAACAGTCTCTCTTAGGGTCCAGCAGTTAACTGACGCCATTTTGACAGGCCACAATCTTCAAACCAGGATAAAATATCGCAGGACTATCCGATTCAGTAGAGAAACGTCTCAAAACGTGTAGAATGAATTTATGAACAAAAATAAAATTGAGTGGAAGCAAAATTTTCAAAAAAAAAGTTGTGTTGAATGTAGCATAAGAGGGTTACCTCAGGAGCTCGCACAAAGTGTGACCTACATCGCCTGTGCCTAGGCCACCTATTGGGGTCTAGTTCCAACCAAGGCCTCCAGGCATTGAAAAAGCTGATCCACATGTCATTTCTTGTAGCCTCTATTCGTTCGTAAAGCATAATGCTATTCATTCTTTCTTTAACGAGTATTGTTATGAATGGGTCACCGAGGAGGAAAAAAACCTAAACATGCTAAGCCCAGAAAAACCAGAGAGGTTGGTAACTATGCAGATTGCAGATCCCTGATCCTACCACATAACTAGCAGCAGCCGTGGAGCGTTCCTACGAAGATCCTAGACGCCTCGTCATGGCCGGAGGACAAAATTAGCCTAAAGCAAGAAAGGGGAAAACTAACTGCCTCAGAGCAGACCCCAAAGGAATAGACAGCCCACACACATGTATTGACGGTGAAACAAGATGAAAGCACAAACGCAGGAAAATAGGCTGAGCAAACGATGGGGCCCAAACTAACTAGAGAGGAAAGGAAAGAAAAGACACTGTCTGCAATCTGCCCAAAACCCTACAAAATAATGTCCAACACTTCTGATAACAAAATTAACCCTGAAGTCACTAGACTTCTCCCACTATATCAGCACTCTGAAATATTCTGAGGCAGAGCAAAAAGAGGCCAATCTAATAAGGGACAAAAAGCCAATTGGCAAATACAGATAAATAAGAGTGGAAATTCAGCACATCCCAAGCCGGGGCTGGCTGACCACACAAAAAACTGAATAGAACAACAAAATCAAGTGTGAACATTAACAGAGAAACTTAGCTTGAGCTGACTGGAACAGAGCTGAGAACTAAGACCTGACAAGCAGAAGGAATCACCAGCACCAGAGTAGGGCGTCGGCTGTCTTAAATCCAATCTGAAATTCCTGAGGTCCAATCGTCATCCTCATTATCAGGTGGCAGATCTCTACTGATTAAATCAGCCTCACTACCTCCTGTTACCACCAGAGGGAGCCTGACTGGTAGACCAGAAGATGAACTCACAACAGAGTATAATTGACAGCACTGGAGATTTCCAGTTCGCAGCGATGTGGATTTTGGTGGCCATAAAAATGAAATTTAGAAATTTGTGGAAGTTTTTAGTAAGTGACGGGTGTTTTTCTCCCAATAGGAAGACACCAGGGTATAATCCCAATTTCCTGCCAACATCCATTCTATCAATAGTCCAAATTTTTGCCATAGGCTTTGGACTACCTGGCAGGTCCACCATATGTGTCCCATGTTGCCTTGGAGGTTGCACCCTCGGAAGCATGAATCAGATACATTTGGATATATGTTGTGGAGTTTAGGTAAGTTCTGTGGAGAACTTTCAGGGAGGTTTCAACAAGAGATGACTGGTGGCTGCCCTTGGACAATGTATCAGAGCAAGATCTCCATTCCTCCAAGGATAAATTAAAACCCATTTCCTCCTCCCACTGAGACATATATCTTAATTTTTCTTCGTTATGAGGAGATTTAAAAATGGAGTACAACAAAGAGATTGTACCCCTTCCCAAAGGATCGTGTATACATTTTTGCTCATAACTTGAGATATACAAAGGAGTTTTGTTAGGGAGAAATCAATGGGGAAAGTGAAATAACTGGTTCATGTGCCATGACTCACTGACCGGAGGGGTAAATTTTTGGATGAATTCTGGCATATCCAACAATATTTTGAAAGGGGAATATAAGTGTTTTAAAGTGGAAATTCCTTTCATAATCCACCAGGAGAAAAGATGCGGATCAAGGCCAGGGAGGAACATTGGGTTGCGAAATAGGGAGATTAACGGAGAAGGCGTGGATTGCAAATTATATTTAAATCTGGCCTTTCTCCAAAGAGTGAAGGAATGAGCTGCAAAGGGTGTGAGAGTATATATGTTTTTTGGAAGCTTCTCTGTAGACCACATCAGGCCCGGTAGGGACAAAGGTCTGAGGAGAAAAGACTCCAAATGTACCCAACTTGGTTTACTGGTTTGTAAACATATATTTGTTAGTTGAGCTATTTGTGCAGCTCTAAAGTAATGCATAAAGTTTGGTTAAGATATACCTCCATGTCTCCTATGGAAATACATAATTTTTTGTGAAATTCTAGTTTTTTTTCCTTGCCATATAAATTTAAGTATTACAGAATAAATCTTATAGAACGTTATAGTTGGTATTGGTAGAGAACGAAATAGGTATAGGAAGCGAGGTAGTGTCACCATTTTTATCGAGTGTATTCTGCCTAGCCAAGATAAGTTCAGAGAAGACCACCTGGTCAAGTCAGATTGGAGATTCTGGAGGAGTGGTGGGTAGTTCCACTTAAAGAGAGACGCTCTATGTGAAGTTAGGTTAATACCTAGATAGGTTAGAAAATTCTCTCTTTTCGTGAATTTAAAATGGGAGATAATGTTATCTTGTATATCTCTTGGGGTATTAATAAAGAGTGCTTCAGACTTATCTACATTAATATTTTATCTCCGATATAGCTTCAAATTCGAGCAATAGTGAGAATAGATTAGGGAGAGTGGTGTGAGGATTGGTGACAGATAGAAGGAGATCGTCCGCAAAAAGACTGACCTTGTACTGGTCACCTAAGTCAGTGTGACCTGTTATGTTGGGGTTTTTCCTGATAGCCTCAACCAGAGGCTCCATGGCTAAAGTGAAGAGGGCTAGGGATAAAGGGCATCCCTGCCTGGTGCCACTCCGTATGTTAATGGGGTTGGGATAGTGGTGGGAAGTTTAAGATACGCCGTTGGGCAATCGTATATCAATTTTAAACATGAGATGAGTCTAAGGGGGATACCAAATTTAGAGAGGACCTGGAACAGGTAGGGCCATGAAAGCGAGTCAAAGGCTTTTTCTATATCTAAAGCTAAAAGTAGAAGTTGCTTTTGCGTGAGTTTGCTGAGTGTATGATATTGAGGTTTCGTCTAATGTTGTCGGGAGCTTGTTTACCAGGTATGAAGCCAACTTGGTCATGGTGAACAAGAGATGGCAGTAGGTCATTTAATCTACCAGTGATAATTGGCCTATAATTTTTAGTCAAGAGATGGTCTCTTTTAGGTATGGGTATGACAGCAATATGTGCTACATAGAACTCTGGGGGCATCTGGGAACTGGTTAATAGAGAGTTGCAGAAGTTTTTGATGTGGGGTATGAGGGTTTCACTAAATGTTTTGTAATATATCGCCGTTAGGCCATCAGGGCCCGGGGCTTTGCCTTTTTTTAGGTTTTTGATCGTCAAAGTTATCTCTTCTTCAGATATATCTAAATAAAGTTGTTGGGCCATGGATTCAGAGATTTTAGGCACGTGAAGATCATGTAAAAAATTGTGCATAGCTTGAGATGGTGGTGGTTGTGGAGCGGAATAAAGGCTCTGGTAATAATTATAAAATGTATTATATACAGTACAGACCAAAAGTTTGGACACACCTTCTCATTCAAAGAGTTTTCTTTATTTTCATGACTATGAAAATTGTAGATTCACTCTGAAGGCATCAAAACTATGAATTAACACATGTGGAATTATATAATTAACAAAAAAAGTGTGAAACAACTTAAAATGTCTTATATTCTAGGTTCTTCAAAGTAGCCACCTTTTGCTTTGATTATTGCTTTGCACACTCTTGGCATTCTCTTGATGAGCTTCAAGAGTTAGTCACCAGAAATGGTCTTCCAACAGTTTTGAAGGAGTTCCCAGAGATGCTTAGCACTTGTTGGCCCTTTTGCCTTCACTCTGCGGTCCAGCTCACCCCAAACCATCTCGATTGGGTTCAGGTCTGGTGACTGTGGAGGCCAGGTCATCTGGCGTAGCACCCCATCACTCTCCTTCTTGGTCAAATAGCCCTTACACAGCCTGGAGGTGTGTTTGGGGTCATTGTCCTGTTGAAAAAAAAATGATGGTCCAACTAAATGCAAACCGGATGGAATAGCATGCCGCTGCAAGATGCTGTGGTAGCCATGCTGGTTCAGTATGCCTTCAATTTTGAATAAATCCCCAACAGTGTCACCAGCAAAGCACCCCTACACCATCACACCTCCTCTATGCTTCACGGTGGGAAACAGGCATGTAGAGTCCATCCGTTCACCTTTTCTGCGTCGCACAAAGACACGGTGTTTGGAACCAAAGATCTCAAATTTGGACTCATCAGACCAAAGCACAGATTTCCACTGGTCTAATGTCCATTCCTTGTGTTGTTTAGCCCAAACAAGACTGCTTGTTGCCTGTCCTTAGCAGTGGTTTCCTAGCAGCTATTTTACCATGAAGACCTGCTGCACAAAGTCTACTCTTCACAGTTGTTGTAGAGATGTGTCTGCTGCTAGAACTCTGTGTGGCATTGACCTGGTCTCTAATTGAAGCTGCTGTTAACCTGCGATTTCTGAGGCTGGTGACTCGGATGAACCTATCCTCCGCAACTCAGGTGACTCTTGGTCTTCTTTTCCTGGGGCGGTCCTCATGTGAGCCAGTTTCTTTGAAGCGCTTGATGGTTTTTGCCACTGCACTTGGGGACACTTTCAAAGTTTTCCCAATTTTTCGGACTGACTGACCTTCATTTCTTAAAGGGAATCTGTCACCCTTTTTTCGGCTTGCAGCTGCTGGCATAGACATCGGGGGCTTATCTACAGCATTCTGTAATGCTGTAGATAAGCCTCGGATGTAACCTGAAAGATAAGAAAAACACGTTATATTATGCTCAACGGGTTGGGCGGTCCGGTCCGGTGGGCGTTGCAGTCCGGTCCGACGCCTCCCTTCTTCATGCGATGACGTCCTCTTCTCCCGTCCTGTAATGGCTGTGGCGCAAGCGCACTGCTCTGCCCTGTTGAGGGCAGAGCAGAGTCCTGCAGTGCGCAGGCATCGGGAGAGGTCCGGGCGCCTGCGCACTGCAGAATTCTGCTCTGCCCTCAATAGGGCAGAGCAGTGCGCTTGCGCCGCAGCCATTACAGGACGGGAGAAGAGGACGTCGTCGCATGAAGAAGGGAGGCGTCGGACCGGACTGCAACGCCCACCGGACCGGACCGCCCACCCCGGTGAGCATAATATAATGTGTTTTTCTTATCTTTCAGGTTACATCGGAGGCTTATCTACAGCATTTCAGAATGCTGTAGATAAGCCCCCGATGTCTATGCCAGCAGCTGCAAGCCGAAAAAAGGGTGACAAATTCCCTTTAAAGTAATGATGGCCACTCATTTTTCTTTACTTAGCTGCTTTTTTCTTGCCATAATACAAATTCTAACAGTCTATTCAGTAGGACTATCAGCTGTGTATTCACCAGACTTCTGCACAACACAACTGATGGTCCCAACCCCATTTAAAGGCAAGAAATCCCACTTATTAAACCTGACAGGGCACACATGTGAAGTGAAAACCATTTCCTGTGACTACCTCTTGAAGCTCATCAAGAGAATGCCAAGAGTGTGCAAAGCAGTAATCAAAGCAAAAGGTGGCTACTTTGAAGAACCTAGAATATAAGACATATTTTCCGTTGTTTCACACTTTTTTGTTAATTATATAATTCCACATGTGTTAATTGATAGTTTTGATGCCTTCAGAGTGAATCTACAATTTTCATAGTCATGAAAATAAAGAAAACTCTTTGAATGAGAAGGTGTGTCCAAACTTTTGGTCTGTACTGTATGTTATCAGGGTGAGTGGATACATGTCCTGTCAGGTCTTTAATTGAAAAAATAGAATTGAGTAACTCTTTCATAAGTTACATGCTAACATTTTACTAGGTTTGTTGGCGTACTTGATGGCTTTGGACCAGGTTAAAGCTCTTTCTGTTTTTGTGGTAAGGATAGCATCCAACTGCATCTTAGTATCTTGAATTTGTTTGTTTGGAGAGATAAAGGGATGTAGATAGTTGATTTGCTAATTCCAATTTGGCAAGCTTACTTTCCAACTTAGTTTGAGTTTCATTTCTGGCTCTTTTTTTTATGAACTGCTAATTTCATCAAAGTGCCATTAATAAACTTTTTGTGTGCCATCCACACCATTCCAGGTGAGGTGTCTGCCGTGGTATTAGTTTCAAAGTATTTAGAGGTGTGACAAATTTTGGTGCCATTTTTTTTACCCATTTCCCCTTGTGAAAATGTAAAATCTGGGGCTGAAACAAAATTTTTGTGGTAAAAATGTAATTATTTTTTCTTCACTGCCCAATGGTAAAAAATTCTGTGACACACCTGTCTTGTCCATGTAATCACTACATCCTTATATAAATTCATTGAGAGATGTAGTTTGTAAAATGGGGTAACTTATGTGAGGTTCTGCAGTTTTGGCACCTCAAAGGCTTCCCCAATAAGACATGGCACCCTCAAACAATTCTGGCAAAATCTTCCTATGATATAGCGGTTCTTCCCTTCTGAGCTTTGCACTGTCTTAAAAGTCGTTTTTGACCACACATGAGGTATAGGTGTACTCAGGAGACATTGTGTAACAAATTGTACTGTCCATTTTCTCTTATTATCTCTTGTAAAAATTAAAAACCTTGGGCTAAAGCAAGATTTTTATTGGAAAAATCACCTGAGGGTTAAAAATGCTCACAACACCCCTAGATGAATTCCTCAAGAAGTGTAGTTTCCAAAATGGGATTTCTTTTGTTTTGGTACATCAGGGGCTCTTCAAATGTGACATGGCATCCGCTATGTATTCCAACCAAAATTACCCCCCAGAATTCAATTGGCGCTCCTTCCCTTCTGAGCTGTGCCGTGCACCCAAACAGTAGTTTTCTACCACATATGAGGTATCGGTATACTCAAAAACAGATTTGGAGTCCTTTTTTCTCCTGTTACCCTTGTGAAAATTTTGGTCTAAAGCAACAATATTGCATCAAAAATGTATTTTTTTTTTCATTTTCACTGCTCATCGCTATAAAATTCTTTGGGTTCAAGGTGCTCACCACACCTCTAGATAAGTTCCTGGAGGGATGTATTTTCCAACATCTGGTGTTTTTTTTCCACTTTTTAGGTACATCAGGGGCTCTGCAAATGCGACATGATATCCACTATCTATTCCAATTTTGCACTTCAAAAGTCAAATAGCGCTCCTTACCTTCCGAGGCCTGCCATGCGCCCAATCAGTAGTTTTCCATCACAGTAGTTTTCCATCACATATGGGATATTGTTGAACTTAGGAGAACCTGCTCAACAAATTGTACAGTGCATTTTCTCCTATTACCTTTTTGAAAATGGTAAAGGAATATTTTTGCGTGAAAACGTTGCATTTTCATTTTTTCCTTCCACACTGCTTTAAAGCCCCTAAAGCAAACTTCTTGAATGTGGTTTTGAGCATTTTAAGGGATGTAGGTTTTCAAATGGTGTCACTTTCGGGTATTTTCTGTCACGTAGTCCCCTTAGGCTATGTACCCACGTATGAAGAAAATTCCTGACTAAAAACCGGACTCCTTCCCAGGAAATGCGAGTTTCTTTTGCGTGACTTTTGCTCGTTTTTTATGCGTTTTTCCCCGGAGCATCCACAGTCTCATAGAATATAGTTAGAAATGCAGATTTTTCCGTGAAAATAATGAGCATGCTGCGTTTTTTATCGCGATGCGGTTTTTTTTTTTGCGGAAAAAACGCATCAATATGCACAAAAAGTGCAGAATTCATGAAAATGAATGGGATGCTTCTTGTAAGCGTTTTTTAAGCATTTTTGCCGGTAAAAATGCATAAACACAAAAAAAACGCTTACGTGTGCACACAACCTTAAAGTCATTTAAAAAAAGATGTGGTTCCTAAAAAAATTGTTTTGTAAATTTGGTTGGAAAAATTAGAAATTGCTTTTCAGCTTTTAACCCTTCTAACTTCTTAACAAACAAAAATGATGTTTAAAAAATGACACTGATGTGAAGTAGACATGTGGGAAATGTTATTTATTAACTATTTTGTGTACTAAAACTCTGGCTTAAGGGCATAACAATTAAAAGTTTGAAAATTGCATCATTTTCAATTTTTTTTGTGAAATTTACTATATTTTCATGGATAAACTTAAAACCAATATTTAGCACTGTCATGAAGTACAATATGTCATGAAAAAACCTTTTCAGAATCAGTGGGACCCGTTGAAGCGTTCCAGAGCTATAACCTCATAAATTGTCAGTGGTCAGAATTGTTAAAATTGGCCTAGTCAGGAAAGTGAAAAGTGGCTGGGGGAGTGAAGGGGTTAACCTCTTCCACCCTTTCAGAAAACAAATATATGTCCAGGCAGAAATACATGGACGCTTTATAAATATTTGATGTGTTTTTTTTCCACTTTCTTTAAAGCATTTGTACATGATTGACAAGGAGCAAATGTGGTGTTATTAACATGACAGAGGCTATCACGTTATTGGACTACTCCACCCACCTGGCGGGAGCAGAGTCGTCTAAAGATGTCTCACCTGACCAACTATGCAGCAATAGTATGGCAGATATTACCAATAATGACCACCTTGGTACTGATCTCCCTTCTCTCTATTTAGAGGCAGATTGTTTCAATTTGGCAGAAAAATCAGTCTCTCAAATTGGGCATATGAGGAAACAGATTTTACGTTCTCCACCACAAAAAGTCAACTCAGAGGCAAACTAGGTCATAAAGTTGCCATCTTCTGGGTAAGATGGTTGGCACAGGGCAAAACATTTGCTCCTACATCGCTTTGGTTGAGAACCAGCCTTATTATATACTAGCTGAAGAGCCCAGCGCTGCCCGAGCATAGTAACTAACTACGGTTAGTTGTAACAAATTATAATGATTATATCTATATATATAAAGCTGAGTGTAGAGCCCCGCCCACTCTGCATAACCACATTCATTATAATATCCCACATCATCCCGTCAGCCAGAGCTACCGGACTACTACCCATAATATCCCACATCGTCCCATCAGCCAGAGCCACCGGACTACTACCACTAATATCCCACATCGTCCCATTAGCCAGAGCCACCGGACTACTACCCATAATATCCAACATCATCCCGTCAGCCAGAGCTACCGGACTACTACCCATAATATACCACATCATCCCATCAGCCAGAGCCACCGGACAACTACCACTAATATCCCACATCATCCCGTCAGCCAGAGCTACCGGACAACTACCCATAATATCCCACATCATCCTGTCAGCCAGAGCCACTGGACTACTACTCCTAATATCCCACAGCATCCCATCAGCCAGAGCTACCGGACAACTACCACTAATATCCCACATCATCCCGTCAGCCTGGAGTCAGAACCAGAGCGCTGAGTGGAACGGTTCTAACTTCCATACTGGGGCTCCCTTTAAGAGAGGCCTGGCATCAGAACCAGAGCACGGAGTGGATTTGCCCTGACTTCCATACCAATGATCTCTTTAATAGAAGCCTGAGGTGAGAATCGGTGCGCTGAGGGATTTACCCTAACTTCCATACCGGGGATCCCTTTAAGAGAGCCTGGGGTCAGTACCAGAGCATTTGAAGGCAATTGCCCTGACTTTCATACTGGGGATCCCTTTAAGAGAGGCCTGGGGTCAGAATTAAAGCGCTGGATTGATTTGCCCTGACTTCCATACCGGAGATCCCTTTAAGAAAGGCCTGGGGTCAGTACCAAAGTGCAGAGTGGTTTTGCCCTAAATTCCATACCAATGATCCCTTTAAGAGACCCTGGGGTCACTACCAAAGCGCTGGATAGATTTGCTCTGACTTCCATACCACTGATCCCTTTAAGAGGGAAGATGTGCCTACAGGATGGAGGATGTGTGATGGGGATATAGGCACGGGAGGGGGGATTCATTTCTGTCATGTGCTCTCTGCTCCTTTCAGGGGGGCAGACAATGACTGGGAGCTTATGTTCCCGGGAATGCTAGATTTCTCCCACCATGTCAGTGTCTGCCGAGGTGTTGTCAAGTGGGAAAACTGTTGGTCATAGCAACCAATCACAGCTCAGCTACTTTTAACCAGCTCTGGTGAAATGAGAGATGCTTAGTGATTGGTTGCAAGGAAAACTGTTGCTCATAGCAATCAATCACAGCTCAGCTTCTTTTGAACAGCTCTGGTGAAATGAAAGATGCTTCGTGATTGGTTGGTGATACACACACACACACACACACACATTCATTTTTATATATAGAGATGTGGGTGGTATTGGACCACCAGGGGGAGCTGCAAAGCTGCAAACTATTCTGGCTTGTGGGGGGGGGTTCTTAGCAGGGAATCACCTTGAATCACCTCTGTGGCACAAATGTACCCTAGGGCAGGTTGGCATACAGTGCCTTAAAAGTATTCATACTCTGTGAAGTATAATAGCAGCTCAAATAACAGGACGCCAATGTAATGACCAAGTAACCCCACAGACTTAGAATAGAATATTTAATGGTAAAAACAAAATAATTTAATAAACATTCCCCCTGGAACAATTCCCATAAATAATGGTATGGGACTAGATAGTTTAAAACATTGCCAACATTCTTATAAGATTATGGGTATATTCAATAGTAACTCCCATTAACACCAATGGTAACACGATCATATATTGACATATAATGGCAAAGTAAACAAATGCACATACCAATGAAACTTTCACAGATAATCCGGGAAGCCCAGGGAAAGGAGGAGGGGACCTGTCAGCACACCAGCGTCACCCCGATGTGCGTTTCGGCCAAGCCTTCGTCAGGGGTAAAACGTGCATCGGGATGATGCTGGTGTGCTGACAGGTCCCCAACTCCTTTCCCTGGGCTTCCCGGATTATGTGTGAAAGTTTCATTGGTATGTGCATTTGTTTACTTTACCATTATATGTGAATATATGATCGTGTTACCATTGGTGTTAATGGGAGTTACTATTGAATATGCCCATAACCTTATAAGAATGTTGGCAATGTTTTAAACTATCTAGTCCCATACCATTATTTATGGGTTTTGTTCCAGGGGGAATGTTTATTAAATTATTTTGTTTTTACCATTAAATATTCTATTATAAGTCTGTGGGGTTACTTGGTCATTACATTGGCGTCCCGATATTTGAGCTGCTATTATACTTTGGTGTCTGTTACCTGTACCTGTAATTTTGTCTATTAATAAAATGATTTTCTACTTTTTGCATATATTATGGACTGTGTGATCGTTTGTTTTCCCCATTGCCCGTCCTTAAGCTTAAATGTATTTTTTTTTTTTTTTTATTTCATGGGATATACCAACACAAAGTAGTAAGTATTGGTGAAGTGTAATGGAAATGATAGCTAGCTGGTTTTCTAAATATTTTGCAAATAATATGTTAGAGACTTCTTTCTTCTTCCCCTTCTAATCCTTGTCCTTGGTTATACCAAGCTTCTCAAACATTTCAGGAGGATTATACTACCTCTAGTGGATAATGTGGGAAATTATATGTCAATATGTAAACAGCATAGTCAATGTAATGCTACTTTCACATGTTAAAGGGAACCTGTCATCACGATCTAGCATGCTACAATAAAGTTATGGCCATAATGGCGCTAATATGTTGATTTAATAGATACCTGTAGAGAAGAAACTCGTATTGCCGGTTTAATTCACATTAGAAGGTTTTGGTGCAATATCTTTTTCGTGCATTGGGGCGGGACTGTGGGTTTTTGACTCCTCTGCGGCCTCTTTAGCGTTTGTATGAGCCTCCTTTCATAAAATTTGCGCTAGCGCACATTAATCTCCCACCGGTCTTCCGTAAGATGGTGATGTGACTGCGCATGCACAGATTGACATTCAAGGGGTCCTGGGTTCGAATCCCACCAAGGACAACATCTGCAAGGAGTTTGTATGTTCTCCCCGTGTTTGCGTGGGTTTCCTCCGGGTACTCCGGTTTCCTCCCACATTCTAAAGACATACTAATAGGGAATTTAGATTGTGAGCCCCATCGGGGACAGTGATGATGTGTGTGCAAAAACTGTAAAGCGCTGCGGAATATGTTAGCGCTATATAAAAAATAAAGATTATTATTATTATTCAATGGCATTCACCAAAATGGCACCAGTGACGGTGCAGATGGAGATCTCATGCACCGCCACTGGTGCCATTTTGTTGAAGACCATCGGATGTCAATCTGTGCATGCGCTGCCCTGTTGCTGAAGACCATCGGGACATGAGTGTGTGCAAGCGCCACCTGCCGCATGGGCGGACTCATACAAACACAGAGAGGTCACGGCAGCGCTGAATACCCGCCCTACAGTGCTGACTCCATGAACAAAAAGGATATTGCACCAAAACTTCAAATGTGAATTATAAAAGAACCAGGATTTGGATTTCTTCCCTACTGGTATCTATTAAATCAGTATATTATCGTCATTATGGTCACATCATTATTGTAACACACTAAATCGTGATGACAGGTCCCCTTTAAATACAGCGTGTTTGGCTGCCATATTCTTTAATGTATATTCATTAACACTACGGCTGTATTCACACGCAGAGTTTTTTCCTTTTTTATTTGGCAAAAAGAAAGCAAAACCTGTGTGCTGCATTTTTGCAGCAGTTTTACACTTTCTTGTTGCTTTCTATGGGTGGAAAAACGCTCCAAAGACGCTGAATGAATCCACATGCTGCAGATTTCAGAACGCTGTAGTGATTAAATTCAGTCAGGAAAAAAAGCAAGCGCGTGCATGAAGTCTCTGGAATCTCATAGCGTCTGCTGTGAAAAAAAAGCAGCTTACAATTTACATTAAAAAAATTGCTGCAAGAAACGCAACGTGTGAACTTTAATATTTGTTTTATTATTATTATTTTTATTTTGCAGTCGGCCTGTCATTTGGATTCCATACATATATTATGCATATTTAATTAGTACATTTACTTTTTTTTCATTTTTAATTCTAATAATTTTTTTTAAACTGTACATTTTTATTATATTTTATATTTCACCAATTGAAAAAAAAATCTTTTTATTTATTTATTTTTTTACATGTCAAAAGAATGGCGGATCAAAATGAATTGAGTTTTTGTCAGTTTCTTAATCCGTTTTTAATCTGTTGACCCGTGGACCTTACTGCGAATGAAAACAAAATTATTGAAAAAAAACAAAGAAAACCCAGATTAAAATAAGAAATGCATGCAATTTGCAGAATTTGAAATCTTGGAGAGTGCAGTATGCTGGAAACACAGTCTGGTGCTAATACGAAACCAACCCGATCATCTCTGGCAAAATACTTTTAATTATTAACAAATACCTAAAGAACAATCCCACAGAGTAAATATTGACTCGGTACCGGCTTGTGAATGCCGCTGTTGTATGGCTGGTGTGCTGGCGGCTGGTGGCGGTTTCTATACAATGTGATAGAATCCCACAACATTGCACTGCCAACGTTTTGTGCGGCCATTGTCTGCTTGTGTGATTGCGCGGCAACTGTTACTACAACACTAAACCTGTTGTAGGCGAGGACTGGGTGTATTACGAGAGCCGGATTGCAGGGTACAAGCTACTACTGCAAGAAGGAGCCACTGATGGTGAGTTATCAGGGGTGGGGTACAGCGATGTCCGCACCGGGGGGGGTCATGTGTACGATCAATAATGGAGTTATCATCCCTAGACACATTTACATCACGAATTAAGTTGCACCTGTTCAGTTTGGCATTTCCAGACAAGTAACACTCGTCCTCACATTGGATATTAGAGCAAATTGACCATTTACTACCGACGCGCTTTGAGTCCACTACGAGAAAACTACTATATAAATGTCTGTTGTTGTAAATAGAGACGACTAATGTGAATTTGATGATCCAGCTATAGTAGTGTTAGATCACAGTGCTTCATCTCATCTAGTGAAGTCACAGAGTAGACAAGTTATACATTTTTTTCTCTTGTTAAAATATATATTTATTTTTTGTAGATGCTTAATGTACCTACTAGAAGGATATACTCTTAAGGGATTGCTGCACAAAGACATAATTTATTCTATCAGATCATGCAAAACAAAGTATAAAAAAAATTCTGTGTCTAGATATTGCGATTAATAATAGAGCAAGAAAAAGTCAAACCCATAAAAGGGAGCACCTCAATTGCATAAGAAATATATATATATACCAAATATATGTGTAATACAAAATGTGAATTTTTATTATTCGCCAAAAAAATACATACAGAGACAGAACAAAACACATATAGTATAAAAACAATTAAAATTGCATCTGTGTGCAAAGGAGACTCAAGACCAAATGCCAGACCTCAGTATAAAGGCAATGGCACACCACAGCCGGCTCCCATCCAAGGCGCTGAATGAATCAATATAACTGGCTTTAGAAATGTATGCCTACAAAATGTACAAGCATGTATCACACAAAACTTATGTGAATATAATATGTGCAAAAAAAATTTGCATATATAGAGAGTGACAAATGACAAGCTCTAACAATGAGTATACAATACCAAAAGAGGGTCCAACAGCAATTGTGATCAAAAATTGGTTTGAAAAAATATCCAGGTGCTAATATGAAACAATGGTAACCCCTCAAAGGGGGAATGTTATCACTGAGTCAAATGTGAAGGACATTAACGAAGAGAAGTGTCCAAGAGATGGTAAGACTGAATAAGTGTGTAAAAGCACACTAAGGGGCAGAGAAGCTGAGAATCGGCAATGGTATGTCCCAGAAACATAAAAAAAGCCAGCAGCGCCACCAGGGATAAGGGGAGCCAGTATGTGGGATGGATCTCATTCCAGCTTCTCTGCCCCTTAGTGTGCTTTTACACACTCATTCAGTCTTACCATCTCTTGGACACTTCTCTTCGTTATATGTCCTTCACATTTGACTCAGTGATAACATTCCCCCCTTTGAGGGGTTACCATTGTTTCATATTAGCAACTGGATATTTTTTTCAAACCAATTTTTGATCACAATTGCTGTTGGACCCTCTTTTGGTATTGTATACTCATTGTTAGATTTTGTCATTAGTCACTCTATATATGCAAATTTTTTTACACATATTATATTCACATAAGTTTTCTGTGATACGTGCTTGTACATTTGTAGGCATACATTTCTAAAGCCAGTTATATTGATTCATTCAGCGCCTTGGATGGGAGCCGGCTGTGGTGTGCCATTGCCTTTATACTGAGGTCTGGCATTTGGTCTTGAGTCTCCTTTGCACACAGATGCAATTTCAATTGTTTTTATACTATATGTGTTTTGTTCTATCTCTGTATGTATTTTTTTAGTAAATAGTAAAAATTCAAATTTTGTATTGCACTTATATTTGGTATATATATATATATATATATATATATATTTCTTATGCAATTGAGGTGCTCCCTTTTATGGGTTTGACTTTTTCTTGCTCTATTACATGTCTACTTGCATACCCTGGTGAGACCTCTTGCTCTTACATATAAATATACATTTTTCTGGTGGTGCCCTCTATTTACTGTGTATACTAGATATTGCGATGAAATACATGCTATGGCGCTGCCGGGTATAATTTATTCCCTCTCAGATTGTCCTCCTCTGTGCTTTGCTCTTGGTTGAATATGATCAGTATCCCAGTCTGGATCCTCTCATGCGGGGGGCCCTGTAATGAATAATGGCATTGTGGCTCGTTTCGGTAGAAGCGGCGTCCCAACGTGTTGGGTAGAACAATAATAAGTAGGTAGCAGCAATATCTAGAAATCAGAATTGTTTTTTTTTCTAAATGATTCCTATTGACAAGTTGTTCTGTTTGGCATGATCTACAAGAGTAATAATATTGTTTGCAGAACTTTATGTAGTCTGAGGTTAGGATAACAGATCTGCTTTTCTTTTCTCAGAAAGAGTATTCTATATCCAGGATCGCAAACCAGCCCACTGCAACCCCACTCACTTAAAAGGGTTGTCCAGTCCAAAATGATAAGTCTGCAGTAAATCAGTGTCACTGGAGACTTATGAATCCCCCCCTACTGTGCGCTGCGGGGATTCGCTGGTTCATGAGCCAGGACTGCCGGGTATGTATATGTGATGCATACCCCCACCACATGCCAGATAAGTGGGCTCAACCTTGCTCCATACACTTGTATTGAGCAAGGCCACTAGTCGACCACGACCATTGTATGGCAGCATCACTAGACAGGGCGTGGCCTCGCTCAATGAAACACATATATACCCGCCGGTCCGGACTCAGAAACCAGTATGTGCACTGGGGGATTCATAAGTCTGCAGTCACACAGATTAACTGCAGACTTATTATCTTGGAGAGAACAACCCCTTTAAATAGTTACTCTCGTTTTAACAAACTTACAAACGAATATAACTTTGTATCATATCTTAACAGAGAAATCTGCTTCTTCCTCACTTACGAGCCACTTGTACTTCTCTCTCCACCTCCTGAACTCATTAAGCACTATGAACCCCCCCAGCTCAAATTCATGTTGATCAACAAACGATGGACTGCCATCACAGTGAGATGTCAGGTTACACTCCTAATATATTTGATGGAGATGGGAGGAGTTAGTGAGGAGCATTCCACACAATGAGAGATCAGACATACAGTGTTGTAGCTTTCAGCAAAGATTTAGTGCTGGATTCACAGCCACATAGCCCAGTACTGCTGTATAATGTCTTGCATGCTGCAGCAGGTGCTTGTGGGCTACAAAAAAGAGTAGGAATCCGTGTTTACTTTGTATATGATACATCATAACATCTAATCTTCACCCACTAGCTCAGAGACAACTGAAAAAGAGCCAGAGCCAGAACAATGTAACACTGATAAAAAAAAAAGCCAAATGATGGGCAGAATCAGTGTTACAGCTAATGTAATACACAACAGCTTATTTTGAAAAGCTACTGGAAACAACAGGTTTCTATTAAATGAGGCTTGACTGCAGTATCAGAGAGATCCCAAAGTCAAGAGTGGCACTAGGTAAAAGAAATGTTGCATTTCTGAGTCTTATACAACCCATTTTAGGCTCTCTTCACACTTGAAACAGGGACATGTGAAAAAGGCTTTGCACTCTTATTTTCTCCTGTGGACCACTAATTTATGTAGGAAATTCGATTATTGCTAGATTAGAGAATATTCACTTTATTGAAGCCTTTTTTCAGGATATCCTATAAATATGTGAACCTTAGGAATTTCCAATTTTTAAATGGGTCTTTAGAGTAGAGCTAGTAGAGAAGGCATAAAAAGGAGTCTGGACCCCAAAACCACGATTTTAACTACTTACACTGCCGTACAGGGGACTATGCTTCTATAAAGCTCCAACCTACATGATAGATTTTACTTATTTAGTTGGACAATAAAAAGCTTTTAAACCTCTGCCAGAATAAGGGTTCCTCGGTATACCCTTGGTGTGTGGCTAGAGAGTTAGTGCACCATTCCGCCACCTCAATCAACCTGCCATGCACCTCACTTCAGCTTGACAGTGCGCTTGCCCAGAATGAGTGCAGCCTGATTTGAATCTCCAGTCCTGCACATCTGCATTGACACTGCATGAGCAGTGTGCTCTCATCCCTCTCTCCCATCTGCAGCACTTGACCGCTGCACTCAGGGTCACAGACCTAATTCTGTGTGAAGTGAGCGTACCTGCATTGACAGTTTGTGCATACTGCAGGGAATCAATGGATGAGGCTGTGGCTGCTTCCACTACTAGGCCAATTCTTGAGGACTCACAGTGAGTGTATGGTATATACACCTCCGATTCCAACTCGTGGAATATATATTGCCTGATTCAATTGCTGTCGACTCCACAATAACAAAAGGAACTACTAGTTGCCACCACCAATCATTTATACAGGCTGATTGGACAACTGTTACAGGTAATGTATGGCTTCAGGGGTGCGGTTCACAGAGCAAGAGGAACATACTTATTAAATTTTATATATTTAATCCAGACAGGTAGGCAGTATTTCTAAAAATATACAAAACATGTTACAAAATGGGAACAAAGCAATACGGTATATACAATTAAATAAAATAATGAAAGAGAAGTACTAAACCTCATGTTGCAGGAGTGGCTCTTATCTTTCTAGAGGGAAGCGCTCCAGTTAGGAAAATGGAAGACTCTCACAGCGAACTCTGTCTTCCAGAATGAACGACGGAAACCCAAACTCCGATTTTTATTAGCTCATGGTTATGCCCTTATACCTCCCCTTAGTGACCTCATATGGGGGCTGGTTGTGGGATGTGCTAGGTATGTTAGAATTTTATAAGATCCCTAACTTTCAGGATGTCTTTGCTCCTGGAGGTAGTTATTGTACTTATGTTTCTTATTTCTATTTCCGATTTTATCTTTCTATAGAGATGAAACATGTCATGGATGGCATCATCAATCAGACCAATATTAAGTTGGAGGGGTTAGAATGGCCTTATGGTTATGTGAGTGAATGCGATATGTTCTTCCCTTCGCTCTACGACACCAAAAATATCTCTCTCAAATTATTGGATCGATGCAAACCCCAATATTCATCACTGACCATTGGTTCCAAATTGTCTTAGAAAAGCCTTTTGAACAGAGGAAACTCTTGCCTCAGAAGTGTACTCTTGACTCTGCATAAACGAATCCCAGTCATGGTGGCATGTTCCGAGAGCAGATCTCTGCTGAAATTACCTGGTCACTGCAGGAGGTCCCTGCTTCAATTGAGGTTGAAGTGTCACCCTTCACTTCCCCAGTTATAATTAATCCCATATGTTCAAAGTGGGAGTGATCTGTCCCCTCTCAGGAGATGTCTTCATGGATTTTAATTTTTCTCTATATCATGCTGCAATCCATAAGTGGCCGCAATAGCAATCTGGCTTTCAGCAGAGATTCAGCCCTGCAGGATTTCTACATAACTGTAGTCTCTATCCATTCCAATAAATTAGGGAACGTCAACTTCTTTCACAAGGTCACCACACTGTGTAACCCTAAGCTGACAACTCCCAAACTGATCAAATATTGATGATCTAAGAAAACATAATATTTTAAAACTTTTGATATGTTGTAGGCCATGTTAAGTACTCCTTAAAGGGTAAGGAAAATGGGATAGGTGCCAAATATAGGAGCGACTGTTGTGACCCCCATCAATTCCGGAAACAAGGGTTCCAAAATCCTGTGTGAATGGAGCAGTGATCAAGCATGTGAAGGGAAAACGCAGCCTGGATCGGAAGCAAAACTGGTCATCAAAACAAGTGTGTGACAGCGGTGAAACGTTGGTAACAAAAAAAAAACCCATGGGAAATATTGGAGAGGTTTTTCACATACAGAAAATAGGCTTTTTGAAATATTGATAGCAAGGCTGGAATAAAGCAGCAGTGTGAAACTGATCAAAGACTTATCACCTATTAATAGGATGGGTGGTGTGGATCTGATTGCTGGGGTACACACGTCCCCTTTGGAGTGACCCTCATGCAGCTGCATTGTCTCTGCATATGTAGTACTTAGCTGTCAGTCAGTCCCATAGAGAATACGTGGAGTAGCACTGGTCATACCGGAATAGCTTTGAATAAGTACTTATCCAAATTGCTGCATCGGGAACCCGGAGCGCTCCCGATAATTAGCTGTTCGGTTCCGCGGCTGCATGTGTCGTGACTGTGTGACAATCACAACACATGCATGGAGAGCCAACAAACAGGCTCTCTATGCATGTGTTGTGACTGTCACACAGCCACGGCACCGAACAGATCATCGGGAGCGCTCCAGGTTCCTGATGCAGCAATTCGAAAGCGTTACACAGTGCCTTGCGAAAGTATTCAGCCCCCTGGAAGTTTTCAACCTTTTCCCACATATCATGCTTCAAACATAAAGATACCAAATGTTAATTTTTATTGAAGAATCAACAAGTGGGACACAATTGTGAAGTTGAACGAAATTTATTGGTTATTTTAAATTTTTTGTGGAAATACAAAAACTGAAGGTGGGGCGCGCAATATTATTCGGCCCCTTTACTTTTATTTCAGCAAACTCACTCCAGAAGTTCATTGTGGATCTCTGAATGATCCAATGTTGTCCCAAATGACTAATGATGATAAATATAATCCACCTGTGTGTAATCAAGTCTCTGTATAAATGCACCTGCTCTGTGATAGTCTCAGGGTTCTGTTTGATGCACAGAGAGCATCATGAAGACCAAGTTCCTTACTTTCACTAAGGAACTGTATCTGAAGAGCTAAGGACTTATCCAAAGCTATTCGCTCATCCCTACTCATGATATACCTCCACACAGAGCTCGGTTCTGGGAATCAGTGGGGGTCTTAATGGTTGGACGTCCAGCAGTCAGGAAGGTATGCCCTATCCCATGGTTAAGAGATAACATCCAAACTTAAGAATATCCCTTGAAACTGGACTTTGAATATTTGCTAAAAACCTGGAATAATATCTAAAGATTTATTAAAAAGCAGCAATAGACCTACTTCATCAAGACTGGCATGGTTCACGCTGGTCTTGAAGAGGGCGACGTACTGGAGTCACAACTCTTCATGAATCTGGAGCGGACGATTGGCATTAATCCCTGTGCAATACGCCAGAAATCTCACTCCAGTCATATAGAGAAATGAGATTTCTGGCATAAGGAATGACACAGCTCATCATGAGTTGCATCAGCTGTGTTGTTCTGCTCAACTCGGCAGAACTGGGAAAACTGGTGTGAAGACGCCAAAAAAAAATGCAAAATTTAGGGGCAACTTGTACATTTTGTAACTTTTTCAAGTTCTTAAAAAGTAGTGTGAATGTGTTGATAAATCAGGCCCATTGCCTTAAGCCACATAAATGGCTTCATAGAGACTGTTTTCTTCCTCTTGAAGAACAGCTTTTGCATTGTGAGAATAAGATTTTGATATCTGAAGTCTACAAACTTAGAAGACCTTGAACGTTTAGATGAGGCTTTTTTTTTGCAAGTACATTCCTCGCAATGGTTTTGCACTAGATGCAGTAATAGCTGAAGTGTCAATGCAGACTTAAAATTTTTTTTATAATGTATAAGGGAGCCACCAATCATGAAATGTCTCCACAGACCACACAGATCATTTTCGCAAATCATAAGAGTATGGTCAAAACCTGATGCCACATCTTAAATGGTTAGTCCTATTTCAGCCTTTTGTATCCAAGACTGGAATCCATCCAGCTCCGACCACAGAAAGTAGAGCCACGCCGTGTTTGTAACATAATCGGTATAGAACAATGAAAGGCTAAGATGGTAATAATGCCTGTCTGGATATGGGATGGCGTCACTAACAATCAGTAGTGTATAAGAAGATCCTGGACTGTCCCTTGAGGTTTCTCTTCAGGAAAAAGAAGGGTCAGTGCCTTTGTAGGATGCCATTGTCTCACTTCTCCAGCTTGGCTACACGGGTATAAATGAAGGGGAGATTGCTTAGGCAAGAACTATATTCTGTGTGACCAGCAGGAACACAACCTAGAAAAGGAAAAGTAAAGCAAAGCAGGGTTTAGACAGACTTCTTTCACGATCTGTATACGGACGTCAATGCCTATGCGAACCGTGGGTCTTCTAAACCAGATCACCTCTATGAGGCAGTAAGTTCTGGTCAGGACCATGAAATATGGCTGCTTGAACCTGACCTAAATAGCAGTATTTGTTCACATTCATCATCACTGTTAGATTTTCCTAGCTCTTGTAGAAATCTTGCAGCGATCCATGCTAAATTCCGATTTCCAATTTTGACTAAATTAGGTCTGAAAGGGAAATAATCAGAAGATTACCCATCGTATAAATCAGATTTTTGTGTTTCGTGCATTTAAAAAAACAAAACAACTTTTGCCAATTTCATTTTTCCATTTCATGACTCATCGTTACTTTCCGCAGGCTCATTAGAGACTGGATTAGAATGACTGCTAATACCTCTATAGACAGCAGATCACACAGGATTCCACCACAGCTTACCTTTCCTTCATAATGACCATTGCACTGGCTCATTAGATAATTTAATAAAAAGAAATAAGGTCAGGGTATGACGCTATTGTCACTATGTACATGTGTTGATTCCTGAATTAACAGGAAGTAAAAAGCCCTAATGTAATTGCAAGATTCTATATTTTTTTTTATTTTTAATAAATTGTGAGGTAAAAAAAAGTGCCAACATTTATATATATATATAAAAAAAAAATACATTCAACACAAAAATCTGATTTAAAAATATAGGTAATTTTCTGATGATGGCATCCCTTTAACCCCTTCACTACCAAGGGTGGTTTGCACGTTAACTACCGGGCCAATTTTTACAATTCTGACCACTGTACCTTTATGAGGTCATAACTCTGGAACGCTTTCATGGATCCTGGTGATTCTGACATTGTTTTCTCGTGACATATTGTACTTCATGTTCGTGGTAAAATTGCATTCAAATAACTTGCGTTTATTTGTGAAAAAAACGGAAATTTGGCGAAAATTTTGAAAATTTCGCAATTTTCCAACTTTGAATTTTTATGCCCTTAAATCACAGCGATACGGCACACAAAAAACTTAATACATAACATTTCCCACATGTTTACTTTACATCAGCACAATTTTGCAACCAAAATTTTTTTTTGCTAGGAAGTTATAAGGGTTAAAATTTGACCAGCGATTTCTCATTTTTGCAACACCATT
Organism: Dendrobates tinctorius; assembly: GCF_039654945.1. Taxonomy (NCBI): domain Eukaryota; kingdom Metazoa; phylum Chordata; class Amphibia; order Anura; family Dendrobatidae; genus Dendrobates; species Dendrobates tinctorius. The sequence goes on from NW_027361870.1 coordinate 27,008,065, forward strand.
TTATTTTTAGGGACCACTTCACATTTGAAGCCACTTTGAGGGGTCTATATGATAGAAAATACCCAAAAGTGACACCATTCTAAAAACTGCACCCCTCAAGGTGCTTAAAACCACATTCAAGAAGTTTATTAACCCTTTAGGTGCGTCACAGGAATTTTTTGAATATTAAAAAAAAATGAACATTTAACTTTTTTTCACAAAAAAAATACTTCAGGTTCAATTTTCTTTATTTTACCAAGGGTAACAGGAGAAATTGGACTGCAAAAGTTATTGTGCAATTTGTCCTGACTACGCTGATACCTGATATGTGGGGGGGAACCACTGTTTCGGCGCATGGCAGAGCTCAGAATGGAAGGAGCGCCGTTTGACTTTTTCAATGCAAAATTGGCTGGAATTCAGATCGGACGCCATGTCACGTTTGGCGAGCCCCTGATGTACCTAAACAGTGGAAACCCCCCCAAGTGACCCCATTTTGGAAACTAGACCCCCCAAGGAACTTATCTAGATATGTGGTGAGAACTTTGAACCCACAAGGGCTTCACAGAAGTTTATAACGTACAGCGGTACAATTAAAAAATCATATTTTTTCCACAAAAATGATCTTTTCACCCACAATTTTTATTTTTCCAAGGGTAACAGGACCCTAAAAGTTTTTGTGCAATTTGTCCTGAGTACGCTGATACCCCATATGTGGGTGTAAATGACTATTTGGGCGCATAGCAGAGCTCGGAAGGGAAGCAGCGCCATTTGACGTTTTTGGCTAGAATTGAGATCGGACACCATGTCGCGATTGGAAAACCCCTGATGTACCAAAACAGTGGAAACCCCCCACAAATGACACCATTTTGGAATCTAGACCCCCCAAGGAACTTATCTAGATGTGTGGTGAGAACTTTGAACCCCCAAGGGCTTCACAGAAGTTTATAACGTACAGCAGTACAATTAAAAAATCATATTTTTTCCACAAAAATGATCTTTTCACCCTCAATTCTTATTTTTCCAAAAGTAACAGGACCCTAAAAGATATTGTGCAATTTATCCTGAGTACGCAGATACCCCACATGTGGGTGTAAACCACTATTTGGGCGTATGGCAGAGCTCGGAAGGGAAGCAGCGCCATTTGACGTTTTTGGCTGGAATTGAGATCGGACACCATGTCGCATTAGGAAAGCCCCTGATGTACCAAAACAGTAGAAACCCCCCACAAATGACACCATTTTGGAAACTAGACCCCCCAAGGAACTTATCTAGATGTGTGGTGAGCACTTTGAACCCCCCAGTGCTTCACTGAAGTTTATAACGTCCGGGCGTGAAAATAAAAAAATCGTATTTTTTCCACAAACATGATCTTTTAGTCCCCATTTTTTTATTTTCCCAAGGGTAACAGGAGAAATTGGACCCCAAAAGTTGTTGTCCAATTTGTCCTGAGTACGCTGATACCTCATATGTGGGAGAAAACTACTGTATGGGCACACGTCGGGGCTCGGAAGGGAAGTAGTGACGTTTTGGAATGCAGACTTTGATGGAATGGTCTGCGGGTGTCATGTTGCGTTTGGAGAGCCCCTGATGTACCTAAACAGTGGAAACCCCCCACAAGTGACCCCATTTTGGAAACTAGACCCCCTAATGAACTTATCTAGATGTGTGGTGAGCACTTTGAACCCCCCCAGTGCTTCACAGAAGTTTATAACGACCGGGCGTGAAAATAAAAAAATCGTATTTTTTCCACAAACATGATCTTTTAGTCCCCATTTTTTTATTTTCCCAAGGGTAACAGGAGAAATTGGACCCCAAAAGTTGTTGTCCAATTTGTCCTGAGTACGCTGATACCTCATATGTGGGAGAAAACTACTGTATGGGCACACGTCGGGGCTCGGAAGGGAAGTAGTGACGTTTTGGAATGCAGACTTTGATGGAATGGTCTGCGGGTGTCATGTTGCGTTTGGAGAGCCCCTGATGTACCTAAACAGTGGAAACCCCCCACAAGTGACCCCATTTTGGAAACTAGACCCCCTAATGAACTTATCTAGATGTGTGGTGAGCACTTTGAACCCCCCAGTGCTTCACAGAAGTTTATAACGACCGGGCGTGAAAATAAAAATATCGTATTTTTTCAACAAACAACATCTTTTAGTCCCCATTTTTTTTATTTTCCCAAGGGTAACAGGAGAAACTGGACCCCAAAAGTTGTTGTCCAATTTGTCCTGAGTACGCTGATATCTCATATGTGGGAGAAAACTACTGTATGGGCACACGTCGGGGCTCGGAAGGGAAGTAGTGACGTTTTGGAATGCAGACTTTGATGGATTGGTATGCGGGTGTCATGTGCGTTTGGAGAGCCCCTGATGTACCTAAACTATTGAAACTCCCCACAAGTGACCCCATTTTGGAAACTAGACCCCCCACGGAGCTTATCTAGATGTGTGGAGAGCACTTTGAACCCCCAAGTGCTTCACAGAAGTTTATAACGCCTGGGCGTGAAAATAAAAAAAACATTTTTTTCCGCAAAATTATATTTTTGCCCCCAGTTTTTTATTTTCCTAAGGGTAACAGGAGAAATTGGACCCCAAAAGTTGTTTTGTAATTTGTCCTGAGTAGGCTGATACCCTACATGTGGGGGTAAAACACTGTTTGGGCACATGGCAGAGCTTGGAAGGGAAGGAGCACCATTTGACTTTTTCAACGCAGAATTGGCTGGAATTGAGATCAGACGCCATGTTGCCTTTGGAGAGCACCTGATGTGCCCAAACAGTGGAAACCCCCAATTATAACTCCAACCCTAACCTCAACACACCCCTAACCCTAATCTGAGCCCTAGCCCTAACCCTATCCCTAACCCTAACCCTAGCCCTAACGCTAGCCCTAACCCTAACCCTAGCCTTAACCCTAGCCCTAGCCCTAACCCTAGCCCTAACCCTAGCCCTAACCCTACCCTAACCCTAACCCTAGCGGGAAAATGGAAATAAATACATTTTCTTTTAGTTTTATTATTTTTCTCTAACTAAGGGGGTGATAACGGGGGGTTTGATTTACGATTTATGGCGGTTTTTATGTTTGGCGGCTGTCGCACGCTAAAAGACGCTTTTTATTGTAAAAATAGTTTTTGCATCACCACATATTGTGAGCTATAATTTTTCCATATTTTGACCCACCGAGTCATGTGAGGTCTTATTTTTTGCGGGACGAGTTGACGTTTTTATTGGTACCATTTTCGGGCACGTGACATTTTTTGATCGCTTTTTATTCCGATTTTTGGGATGCAGAATGAACAAAAACCAGCTTTTCATGAATTTCTTTTGGGGGGTGCGTTTACACCGTTCCGCGTGCGGTAAAATTGATAACGCGTTTTTATTCTTCGGGTCAGTACGGTTACAGCGATACCTCATTTAGGTCGTTTTTTTATGTTTTGTCGGTTTTTTGCAATGAAAACAATTTTATATAAAAAATAATTATTTTTGTATCGCTTTATTCTGCGAGCTATAACTTTTTTATTTTTTTGCGGATGATGCTGTATGGTGGCTCGTTTTTTGCGGGACAAGATGACGTTTTCAGCGGTACCATGGATATTTATATGCGTCTTTTTGATCGCGCGTTATTGCACTTTTTGTTCGGTGGTATGATAATAAATCAATATTTTTTGCTTCGTTTTTTATTTTTATTTTTTAAGGGGTTCGCTAAAGGGGTTAACTAATGGGACAGTTTTATAGGGCAGGTCATTACGGACGCGGCGATACCTAATATGTGTACTTTTATTGTTTTTTTTTTTTTTTATTTTCAAAAAATGGATTTATTGGGGAATATTTTTTTTTTTTTTAACTAATTTATTTAGCGATTTTTTTTAAATTATTTTTAACACTTTTTTTTTTTTTTTTTTTACTTTATTACCTTGTCCCAGGTGGGACATCACTGTCCTGTGACAGATCGCTGATCTGTCACATCACAGATCACTGTGACAGATCAGCGATCTGTCACAGGCACTGCTGCAGACTTCCTCATGCCTGCGCTTTGCAGGCACTGAGGAAGCCAGCTTCCTCAGGCCCCCGAAGGCCCCCGTCGCCATCTTGGATTCGGGGGCCTGGAGGAAGGGAGTCCCCCGCAGCAGCGCTGCACATTGCGCTGCCGTGGGGGGCTCAGGGAAGCACGGAGGGAGCCCCCTCCCTGCCGATGCTTCCCTTTAACCCCCGGTACACCGCGATCGCGTTTGATCGCGGTGTGCAAGGGGTTAACGTGTCGGGGGCGGTCCGTGACCGCCCCTGACACATTGTGCCGGGTGTCAGCTATGATAATTAGCTGACACTCGGCCGCGATCAGCGGCGCTCACCACGTGGGCGCCGCTGATCGCGATGACGTAATATTCCGTCCATGGTAATTAGGTCCATGGTCACATGGACGGAATATTACGTCAATTGTAGGTAAGGGGTTAATGGGAAAGTGTGGCGTTTTCCTGGTTTATTGCAGTCATACGAGTGGAGTAAGGATTGTACACACCCCAGACTTATATAGGGGTGTGAAAATGGCCAATTTTCAAGACAATTTACACATTAGAATAAATTTATACAGTTTCTACACTTGTGACTGAAAAATTTGGAACACTAAATATTGCATAGTAGACTTGGGAGGCTGCCTTAAAGGGCCCGTTACACACAGCGATCTTGCTGGCGAGATCGATGATTTAAGTGACACATCAGCGATCTGATCTCTCCAGCGAGATCGCTGTGTGTGACATCCAGCAGCAACCGGCCCCCCTGCCGGGTATCGCTGATCGTGCTGGATTGTCCTGGGCCATTTTTTAATCGCTGGTCTCCCGCTGGCCAGCGCTCATTGCTGCGTGTGGCAGCGGGAGCCAGCGATGAGCGACGCTGCACGCTGGTTACCAATGTAAACCACCATGGTTACTTGTAGCCGGTTTTCCCGGAACCCATGACCTGAGAGCGGGATCCGCCCCGCCAGGACAGGAACCTACTGAGATATAAGGGGTGGCACCTCTCCCCCGCTTCAGTTGGTTCCAGAGCATTGAGAGGACTTCCCAGTTTGTTAAATGTTAATCCAACACCACATCACACAAATGCACCCTACTAATCTTGCACACCCATACGGTGAAAAAGGGGGGGGGAATATACGGGTGCTGTCATGGGTTCTGGAAAAAACGGCTATCGGTAAGTAACCATGGTGGTTTTTCCTTCACCCATGACAGCACACCTGAGAGATTTTTGGAGACTTCGAAACACCTTAGGGAGGGACCACCGCTTGCAGCACCCTTCTACCAAAGGTTAAGTCAGCAGAGGAGGATAGATTTAATCTATAGTGCTTAAAGAAGGTTGAAGGTGAGGCCCAGGTAGCGGCCTTACAAATCTGTTCAACCGATACCTCTGCCTTTTCAGCCCAGGAGGTCGCCACGGCTCTGGTGGAATGAGCATGGATGCAGTCAGGAATCGGACCACCACTAGCTGAGTAGGCAACACTAATGGCCTCCCTAATCCATCTGGCAATAGTCCCTTTTGATACTCAATAGCCCTTCCTGGCACCCTGGAAGGCTACAAATAGGGACTGGGATCTCCTCCACTGGCTAGTGACAGATATGTATTCTAGCAGGGCTCTCTTATCTATGGAATCTATGGAATTTTTCCTCCCCTGAATTCTTTGGATTATCGCGGAAGGATGGGAGGATAATCTCCTGACCTTGATGGAAATCTGATGCTACCTTAAGCAGATAAGCGGGGTCTGTTCTTAATATCACCCTGTCCTGAAAAACTTGTGTATAGGGTGGATTTACCGAGAGAGCCTGCAAGTCGCTTACTCTACGGGCCGATGTAAGGGCCACTAAAATGATCGTTTTTAGGGTCAGATATTTTATGGGTAGCTGATGTAAAGGCTCGTATGGTTCTTTTGTAAGGGCTTCTAGTACCAGGTTTAAATCCCACGGGGCTATTCTAGGTATTGGAATATGCCTAGACCTATGGCAGGATTTGATAAATCGGGATACCCATCTATCTGCTGCCAAGTTGCAGTTATAGAGCGCTCCTACTGCAGATACCTGAACTTTAAGAGTGTTTACCGCTAACCCCGGCTGCAACCCTGATTGTAAAAACTCCAAGATGGCACTAATCGGGGGTTCTTGTCCTAACGGCTTACCTAGGAACTGCAGGAATTTATTCCATGTTCTGCCATAGATATTGGTCGTCACCGGTTTCCTACTCTTTAGCAGGGTGGCCACCAACCCGAGAGAGAACCCTCTATCCATTAAAAGCGACCTTTCAAATTCCACACCATCAGATGGAATCCTTTGACCTGAGCGTGGAATATTGGACCCTGAGCTAGTAGGTCCGGGATTTCTGGCAGAACCCATGGATCGGAGAGGGACATCATTCGTAGCAGAGCAAACCAGGGCCTTTTGGCCAAAATGGAGCTATTAGAATCACCCTGGCTTGATCGTTCCTGATCTTCTTGACAACTGTTGGGATCAGGGCCACTGTGGGGAACGCATAGGCTAGCCTGAAGTCCCACGGAATCTGTAATGAGTCAACTACCCATGGTTTTTCCCTCGGGTTTAATGAGCAAAACCTCTCAGTTTGCCTGTTGTACTTGTTGGCAAAGAGGTCTATCACCGGTTTCCCCCAAAGCTGTTATTTTTTTGAAAAACAGACCGATTTAGAGCCCATTCTCCTTGCCTCAGAGTATTGCGGCTCAGGAAATAGGCCTATGTTTTCTGCCCCTTTTATGTGCAAGGCTGTTAAGGAATTTAGGTGTTGCTCCGCTCTGCCAAGTATCTCGCCCGCTGCCTTCATTAGGGAGTGTGATCTTGTCCCCCCTTGTTGGTTGATGTACGCCACCGTTACTTTGTTGTCCGACAGGATGCGGACGTTGCAACCCCTGAGTAGGGGAATGAAGTGGCTTAGGGCTTTGTTCACTGCCCACAGTTCTCTCAGGTTGGAGGATGCCCCCATTTCTTGAGGCCTCCAGGAACCCTGGGCTACATGACACCTTAGGTGTGCTCCCCACCCCAAAGGAGCTTGCGTCTGTCAGTATTACGTCGGTCGTCTGTCTGTCCCAAGGCATTCCCGAAGCCAAGTTTGTACTGTCCAGCTACCAGTTGAGAGAGTCTCTGGTCTCTAAGGAAAGCTCCAGTCTTCCTTCTAAACTCCCTCTCAGCGATCTTTGTGCTGACAGTATCTCCCCCTGGAGCTGTCGGGTGTGAATTTGAGCCCACCTGACCACCGGAATACAGGCCGTCAGGGTCCCTAATAGATACCATGTTTTGGCATAGGTGGTTTCCTTCATTGGAGACTGCCCTTCCCGTGGTTGTTCCTTCCCGGGGAAAGACCTGGCTAGTCATTGCTTGCGTTGAGAAACATGTGATGGTGTCTCCGCGGCTGTTGCTTTACATGCTTTTGCATATTTCCCATAAGGGATGGGGGCATTGCTCTAGATCACTGCGTTGAGAAACATGTGATGGTGTCTCCGCAGTGTTGGATGTTGATCTCCATGAGGTCACTCATCCTTATGTTCATAGCCTTTCACTAGGCATTGCTCCTACTAGCCAGTTTCCTACTCCACACTGATGAGGGGCAATACCCCGAAACAGCTGTCTGTGGATGGATACCATGTTTTGGCATAGGTGGTTTCCTTCATTGGAGACTGCCCTTCCCGTGGTTGTTCCTTCCCGGGGAAAGACCTGGCTAGTCATTGCTTGCGTTGAGAAACATGTGATGGTGTCTCCGCGGCTGTTGCTTTACATGCTTTTGCATATTTCCCATAAGGGATGGGGGCATTGCTCTAGATCACTGCGTTGAGAAACATGTGATGGTGTCTCCGCAGTGTTGGATGTTGATCTCCATGAGGTCACTCATCCTTATGTTCATAGCCTTTCACTAGGCATTGCTCCTACTAGCCAGTTTCCTACTCCACACTGATGAGGGGCAATACCCCGAAACAGCTGTCTGTGGATGGATACCATGTTTTGGCATAGGTGGTTTCCTTCATTGGAGACTGCCCTTCCCGTGGTTGTTCCTTCCCGGGGAAAGACCTGGCTAGTCATTGCTTGCGTTGAGAAACATGTGATGGTGTCTCCGCGGCTGTTGCTTTACATGCTTTTGCATATTTCCCATAAGGGATGGGGGCATTGCTCTAGATCACTGCGTTGAGAAACATGTGATGGTGTCTCCGCAGTGTTGGATGTTGATCTCCATGAGGTCACTCATCCTTATGTTCATAGCCTTTCACTAGGCATTGCTCCTACTAGCCAGTTTCCTACTCCACACTGATGAGGGGCAATACCCCGAAACAGCTGTCTGTGGATGGATACCATGTTTTGGCATAGGTGGTTTCCTTCATTGGAGACTGCCCTTCCCGTGGTTGTTCCTTCCCGGGGAAAGACCTGGCTAGTCATTGCTTGCGTTGAGAAACATGTGATGGTGTCTCCGCGGCTGTTGCTTTACATGCTTTTGCATATTTCCCATAAGGGATGGGGGCATTGCTCTAGATCACTGCGTTGAGAAACATGTGATGGTGTCTCCGCAGTGTTGGATGTTGATCTCCATGAGGTCACTCATCCTTATGTTCATAGCCTTTCACTAGGCATTGCTCCTACTAGCCAGTTTCCTACTCCACACTGATGAGGGGCAATACCCCGAAACAGCTGTCTGTGGATGGATACCATGTTTTGGCATAGGTGGTTTCCTTCATTGGAGACTGCCCTTCCCGTGGTTGTTCCTTCCCGGGGAAAGACCTGGCTAGTCATTGCTTGCGTTGAGAAACATGTGATGGTGTCTCCGCGGCTGTTGCTTTACATGCTTTTGCATATTTCCCATAAGGGATGGGGGCATTGCTCTAGATCACTGCGTTGAGAAACATGTGATGGTGTCTCCGCAGTGTTGGATGTTGATCTCCATGAGGTCACTCATCCTTATGTTCATAGCCTTTCACTAGGCATTGCTCCTACTAGCCAGTTTCCTACTCCACACTGATGAGGGGCAATACCCCGAAACAGCTGTCTGTGGATGGATACCATGTTTTGGCATAGGTGGTTTCCTTCATTGGAGACTGCCCTTCCCGTGGTTGTTCCTTCCCGGGGAAAGACCTGGCTAGTCATTGCTTGCGTTGAGAAACATGTGATGGTGTCTCCGCGGCTGTTGCTTTACATGCTTTTGCATATTTCCCATAAGGGATGGGGGCATTGCTCTAGATCACTGCGTTGAGAAACATGTGATGGTGTCTCCGCAGTGTTGGATGTTGATCTCCATGAGGTCACTCATCCTTATGTTCAGGGTCCCTAATAGAGACATCGCGTTTCTCAATGTCATATGAGGTTGGTCTCGGGCAGCCAAAGTCATGTTCTGTACCTTCTCTATTTTGGTATCTGGAAGCAGACACGCTTGCTGTTCTGAATCCAGAATAAATCCCAGGAAGGTCTGTTTTCTTAGGGGCTGTAGTTTTGATTTTTTTGAAATTTATTATCCACCCTAATTCCTGTAAGGTGTCGGTCACCCGGCTCAACTGTGCCGTACAGTGGTCCTCTGAGCTGCCAACTGTAAGGAAATCGTCCAAGTAGGGTATTATAACCATATCGTGAATTCGGAGGAAGGCTGTTACCTCCGCTATGACCTTGGTAAAAACCCTCGGGGCTATAGATATGCCAAATGGAAGAGCTCTGAATTGGAAATGCCTGAGTATGCCCTGGATATAGAGAGCCACTCTCAAGTATTTTTGGTAACCTGGATGGATAGGGATGTGATAATATGCATTCTTTAAATCGACTACGGCCATAAAACAATCTTGATGTAGTAGCTTTATGGCCGTAGCCAACGATTCCATCTTGAAGGTCTGATTCTTTATCCACCGATTGAGACCTCTGAGGTTTATGATTGTCCTGAATGATTGATCTGGCTTTTTTTTTTATCAGAAAAAGGGGGGGAAAACCCCCTTTCTTCCTGTGTGTTTGGGACTTCGGAAAGGACCTGCTTGTCTATCAGGCTCTGGATCTCTGATTCCAAGGCCAACTGTTCTTCGATCGCCTTCCTGATAGGGGTAATGACAAACACGGCTTTTGGCTGGCGAACAAAGGGGATTCTCAGGCCTTCTCTTAAGATGCCTAGGATCCAGGTATTGGAAGAGATCTTTCCACAGGCCTGGGAAAAGAGTGCCAATCTCCCCCCTACCCTACCGGAATACTGGAGTCATTGTGGAGATTTCTTTGAAGTGGAGGTGCCTCCACCAAACATAAATCCCGACTCCTTTTTCCTTTTATCTTCCCATCTTCTTCTATGGGCCGGAGGACGACCCCTATTGAATCTTCCTCTCCAAAAGGGCTGTCTTCTCTGATCTGTCGGGAACCCTTTCTTCCTATCGCTCGCCTTTTCCAGGATATCATCCAAGTTCTTCCCGAATAAAAACCGACCATCACAGGGGAGAGTATAGTACAAAAACTTGGCACTCAAAAGAAAAATTGATTTGACAGTTCCTTTATTGTAAAAGGCATCCAGTTAAATATACTTCTTTTACTTCTTTAAACGTTTTCGGTCATACAATTGACCTTCATCAGAAACAATTTTTTCACAGTTGGTTTTAACTGAGAGGAACTGTAATGGAAAATTCCATATATTATTATTAAAGAACCGCTGTCATAAGTAGGCACTATTCAGTACTGGGTATATTCATTAATAATGTGGAGAAACAGACGTCTGGGAAGCAGCAGCTACTGAGGATGAAAGGACACCATTCATGTAGGAAATCACCAGACCTACGGGTTTGACACCTTGGGTTACACAGGGACCGGTAGATCCAATAATTGGTGTGGGTGTCCAGAAATTTGTACTGTAATATATTCAGGAAACTATCCTGTATTGTTTGTGACAGGCATGAATGTCCACAACTGGGTGCTGTGATTCTCCAAATGGTATGTCCTGCCCAGGGAGGCAAGTGTGTCACAGGGAGAGTGAACGCGCTGTTCAGGAGAAGCACTGAGGGTGCAGAGGAATAGCGCTTGGTCTGTGGCTGGACGCATGTGCTGCTGGTATGAGAGCGCTATTCCTCTGCACCTTCAGTGCTTCTCCTGAACAGCGCGTTCACTCTCCCTGTGACACACTTGCCTCCCTGGGCAGGACATACCATTTGGAGAATCACAGCACCCAGTTGTGGACATTCATGCCTGTCACAAACAATACAGGATAGTTTCCTGAATATACGGTATTACAGTACAAATTTCTGGACACCCACACCAATTATTGGATCTACCGGTCCCTGTATAACCCAAGGTGTCAAACCCGTGGGTCTGGTGATTTCCTACATGAATGGTGTCCTTTCATCCTCAGTAGCTGCTGCTTCCCAGACGTCTGTTTCTCTACATTATTAATGAATATACCCAGTACTGAATAGTGCCTACTTATGACAGCGGTTCTTTAATAATAATATATGGAATTTTCCATTACAGTTCCTCTCAGTTAAAACCAACTGTGAAAAAATTCTGTTTCTGACGAAGGTCAATTGTATGACCGAAAACGTTTAAAGAAGTATATTTAACTGGATGCCTTTTACAATAAAGGAACTGTCAAATCAATTTTTCTTTTGAGTGCCAAGTTTTTGTACTACATTGTTAGTTGGCTAGATACCCGACCTGTGCACCTCCCTCCATCCACACTGAGTGCCGTGTTTTTTCTATTTTGCATCACAGGGGAGAGAGCACAGTTTAGCCTAAGGGTGTGTGCACACGCTGCGGATCCGCAGCGGATTTGGCTGCTGCGGATCCGCAGCAGTTTCTGCTGCGGTGTACAGTACCATTATTCCCTATGGGAAATGGAAACCGCTGTGCAGACGCTGCGGAAATTTCCGCGGATTATCTGCAGTTTCTAAACCGCAGAAAGAATTGACATGCCAATTCTTTCTGCAGATTCCGCAGCGGTTTCCCATCTCCTCCATTGTGGAGATGGTGAAACCGCAGGATAATCCGCAGGTCTTTTGACCTGCGGATTTTGCAAAATCTGCACGGATGAATCCGCAGCAGATTCCGCAGCGTGTGCACGTACCCTTAGGCCTCTTTCACACTTCAGTTATTTGCATCAGTTAAAATCCGCCAAAAAGGCAGACAAGCGGATCCGTTCTCAACTGATGTGAACGGATGGCACAGGATCCGTTTTTAGACGGATCCTGAAAATGAGGAAATTTAAAGGAACCGCTGGCCGTTTGGAAATCTTTGAGGATGCTGACGGACACTAACATTGTGGCGGATCCTCAAAAAAACGGATGCAACGGACGGCAATCAGTCAGGATCCGCCAATAATGAAAGTCAATGGGGAAAAAAACGGATCCGCAAAGAAAAATGGCGGATCCGTTTTTTTTCAAAATTGGCGGATCTTGACTGATTGTCAAAAACGGAAGTGTGAAAGAGGCCTTAGACTGCAGATCACCTGACAGCCTTTAAGCCACAACGCGCATCTGGCAGCATTTGATAACCCTGCCACCCTAGCTGTCAACCTTAGAGTCACCTCAGAGTCCGCCGAGGTGTCTGCCAAAAAAGCTGCTGCCCCATGCAGGAGATACATATCTGCCAATATCTTTTCTCTTGGGACTTTTGACGCTAGCCTCTCTTCTAACTGTTGCAGCCAAATCATCAGGGAACGTGCCGTGCAGGTGCCTGCTATTGCCGGCTTTAATCCTTCCGCTGTTGCTTCCCATGAATGCCTCAAATAGGAATCAGCTTTTTTGTCTAGCGGGTCCCTAAGAACCCGAGTCTTCCAGAGGCAGGGACAATTTTTTGGAAGACCTGGACACTGCTGCGTCAATCTTTGGGACCTTGTCCCATATTTCCGCATCTTTGTGCTCAAAGGGGTAACGTCTCTTAGAGGCGGAGGGAAGAGCCCCTGATCTCTCGGGTTTCCTCCCCTCTCTCTCAATAAGCGCTTGGATCTTTTCATTCACTGGAAAGGTCCTTTTTCCTCTTTTGAAGTCCCCCAAACATGACGTCCTCTAGGGATTTAGCCGCTTTCTCTTCCTGTAGGCCCATTGTTGTCCTAATGGCCTTTAGGAGAGCATCCGTGTCTTCTACCGGAAAACATGGCTTACCCCCCGTGTCACTGTCTGAGGAGGATGGCTCTTCAGTCTGAGATAAGGCCGAAGAGGAATTTGAGGGAGAACTAGGGGGATTCTTTCTACCTTTCCTCCCTTTCTTCAACAAGGTCTTAATTGAACCCTCCACTTCTGACCTAAGGGCCGATATCAGGTTTGCTGCGAAACTAGGCACTTCTTCTGCCATGGTCCGCTGAATGCAGCTGGCACAGAGGTCTTTCTGCCAGTCTCTTGCTAGGGGAGTTTTACATATGGCACAGTCCCTATTATTCTTCTTACTTCCTGCTTTTTTAGGTTTTTCCTACGGGGTCAAACATACAACAGGGAACCCTTACTAACATAATGCTAGCATTCACGAAGATCACTCACCACCTGTAATCAATGTTACCGGACTTGGAGGCTGTGTCGGAGCGCGTGACCTGTGATCTTTGGACCTTGAGGAGTCCCCCAACCTGCGGCTGGGGCGACTGCTGCTTGAATGGCTTCCATGTTTGCGGCCGGAGGGCTGTGAGGGAGGCAGAGACAATGATCGCTCCTGTTCTGACTCCATCTTGCACCGCCTGCCCTACCGCTGCTCGTTTAAATGCTGCGCCTCCGTCCTGGTGGGTGTCTCCTCCCCTCCCCCTGCGACCGCCGGCCAACCGCTTCAGAAAGCCGGTCGGCATCGCACCAGGCGCCGTGACACAGTCGCCTTTGTGGATGTCAGTCGGCGCTCCCATGATTCTCTGCGCCGCTGACGTCAGCGGCCGGAAGACGCCCGCGGCTCTCCCCTGCTAGTTATTCCGGGGATCGAGATCGCGGGCCCGTGTGAGGGGAGGGCGGCGCAGCGGGGCCCTCCAGGAGCCACCGGGATCCCACCTGCGCCCACACGACACCGGGGACTGTGCCTCCAGCACCCGACGGCCGGCGCTACAGGTGAGACCCCTGTTCTTCCCGCGCCGGGACGGGCCTGGGACCTTTTTTCCTTTTTCCATGATAAGCACCGCCAACAGTGGGATTCCCTCTTGGACAGGAACCCAACTGAAGCGGGGGAGAGGTGCCGCCCTTTATATCTCAGTAGGTTCCTGTCCTGGCGGGGCAGATCCCTCTCTCAGGTGTGCTGTCATGGGTGAAGGGAAAACATCGGGTTTCCAAGGGCTGCGGGGCCCTTAGAAACCCGATGTGTCAGTCTGTCAGACCGGAGTAGCAGATAGCAGAGCTACGCCGGTCTGTCTGTGCGTCGCTCTGCCTCCACCTTCCGCCCTGCCTGCAGTGCACGCTGGTATCTAGGGTAAACATTGGGTTTCTAAGGGCCCCGCAGCCCTTAGAAACCCGATGTTTACGTTGGTAACCAGAGTGCTCGCTGGTCCTGATCGCTGGAGGGGCTGTCTATGTGACAGCTCACCAGCGATAAGTGTAATCCATCTTTAGCAGCAGAGACACTAAGATAGATTACAGGAAGTGGGGACGGGGATCTGCTCCTGCTCTGTCTGCCAAATCACATACAAGGATAACAGCAGGATCCCAGACAAGGCGTTAGACTATGGCAGGTGCAATCCATACATGAAGTTCCTATTCCAAGTACTGACAAAATGCTAGTGAAGACAAACGATCCATTTAAAAACTGTGGATACAAGTTAGACTGGGTGCAGTTCATAGACTAAGTACACTGGTATGTATCTTTCGGGACAGGAGTTCAGCAAGACCATGCTTTTTTACATATGGTGTGTTTAATTACAGGTGCTCTTTCAGGTGCACCGCAGCGCAGTAATTTGATCTCTCCCATCAGAAGCATTTGATCATCCTCGACTGTGTTCTGCTTGTTATATATGGCATTTCAGACCTTTCCAGTTTACCAGGTCTATTGAGCTCATTAAGGAAAACCACATTAAAGACATAATGCTTCCTTAAACGAGAGACCTGCAGAAATGCCCAAACACTGCCAAGCCGCTCCTGTATACACACTGAAAAGAATTGGATACATGTCACTCCGTACTCAAAAAGGTGCTCGGAGAAGGATACCACTCCTTTAATACATAAACATCAAAAATTCCGGCACTCTTATAATATGCAAAAATAGTTTATTCAGGTGATGAAATCCCAAAATTAATGAGTTTTGGAATTGCTTCACCTCAATAAACTATTTTTGCATATTATAAGAGTGCCGGAATTTTTGATAATATGCAAAAATAGTTTATTGAGGTGAAGCAATTCCAAAACTCATTAATTTTGGGATTTCATCACCTGAATAAACTATTTTTGCATATTATAAGAATGCCAGAATTTTTGATGTTCCTGTATACACACTTATCTGAGAAAAAAAAAAAATGATGCATTCATTTTGCTTGTGCTAAAGATAATAATTAACACTGCATCGGAGCCTAAAGTATAGCAAGCAATGAAAGAAACCAACATTCTCCAGTATCTGTCATTTTTAAAAGCATTTAATGACATAGCATATATTTAACAGATAGGGCAAAATTCTAGAGCAAGGGTTGAGCAACCCTCAGCAATCGGACCATTAACTCAACAGCACCTCCAAACGTCACCGGCAGGCGGAGTGCATAATGGAGGCTGGAGCTCAGCAATGGCCACAAGTGCGCGGCGCCACCCGAACCCCAAAAGGTACAGTTCCATTCAACTGAAAGCCAGTTCCAGGAATACAGGCCCAGTCATTGGGAGGATATCATTCCTAATAAAGGTCATTCTGATTGTGCAGTAAAATGTAAATTCTCATTACAATAGTTACAGTGACAGAGAAATGCACACTATGTATCAAATAGCAAAAGAATGTAGCAAAATTATAACACAGTGCTGTAGCCGACAAGCAAGTAATCAATTGAGTAACATTACTTTTTTGTTCCAGTAAATGCTTCATTTCACTTGTACATTTAACATCAAGGATTCCTTTAAAGGGTTTATTATACATCTAGTTATAGTTTGTACTAGAATTAAATCAGAAACATACAATATAGTGTATTTCAGCAAAAAAAAAAAAAAAAGAAGGAAGGAAAATATATAAACAAAAACAGATAAGTTGTAAAATTACAGGAGTATTTAAAACTGCTAATCCTTTCCTTAAACACCAACATTCGGAGAATACACACGTGACGCTTGAAAGCTGTGTTGTGTCAATAAGTAGGTGCCCAATCAATCTACTGGCAAAAGAGAGAAAAAAAAAAAAAAAAAAAAAAAAAAAAAGGAATTATCTGCACTCGGCTACCACATATTCGGATTCTCTCAAACTCCATGCTAGCTCTTGTGGGAATGGTAGTGAACGATGGGTCTGAACTTTATACATCTGTCGGCGATGTGAACAATCACATTAAGAATCAGGATATAAGCACCGCTGCCTTGCATATCTTATCAATATTAGTAAGGTTGGGTTGTTGTCAAGACAGCCTCACAAAATTGAGGACGAGTTTAAATACTGAGGTTTATTCTACAATGCCTTTGGGAAATAATAGTAAAAAAATGGTCCTCTCTCATCCAGATGCCCAATGCCCCTAAAACTTGTGTGCCTCCATATTTTTATTTAGCATACTACTATAAATAATTTTATTTTTTTTGTAATTTTTTATTCTTTTTTTAAATCTCGTCAGGGAACATTAGGCACGGAGTAATGTATTGGTTCTGAGCTTGCATGCTGACATTTCACTGAAAGAAAAAAAAAAATGTAATAGAAGTGCAGTGGTTTATGATTTTTTTTTGTTTATTTTCGTTTTAGGCTGTAATTCACTTCTTTTTTCCAAAGAGGCTGAATCTCTTCTCCTTGTCCTTCTCTTTGTCTTTCTCCCGCTTGCCAGGGCTGGACTCTGTGGTGACCGTTACGCTGGCTGGCAGAGTTTGGGCCCGGCTCGTCGCTGGAGTGCTGTGTGTGCTCAGAGACACCTCTGTTTTATCGACTGTGATTGCGTTTGTGATCGCCTGGATCCATGCGTTCATTTCCTCCTGCAAGAGAAATTACAGGTTACATGTCGGCAAGTATTTGGCTTATGGTCCATTTAGACGAGCAAATAATCAGCGAATGAGAATTCGTAGGAACAGTTGTTTTGATATTTTTGCTGTGTTCAGAGAGCTGCATGATGTAGGGGCTGAGAGCCTGATTCCAGCGATGTGTCACTTACTTGGCTGTGTGTTTGTTTCAATAAAATGAGTGTTTTATTAACAGATTATCACTACAGGACTAGCTGGCATGTGAAAGTTTGTCCAACCCCACCCCAGCACTGATTGGCAGCTTTCTGCCTATGCACAGTGTACACAGAGAGCTGCCAATCAGTGGTGTGGGGGCAGGGTTATACAGGGCTCAGAATTCGGGTATCTGTTAGTTCTGCAGCAGAAAAGACTGATTCTGTCACAACTGCTGCACCCAGTAAACATAGCTGGAATCAGGGTCTCTACCTCATGCTGCTGTTAGATTACATAGCAAATACCTGCTGGCAGATTCATTTCAAAATGGCTTAAAAAAACCAATTGTTCTCGGCAGCACATTGTCCTCTAACTTGGAGACTTGCTGTTGGTAACAGGATATTCTATAGGCACAGGACAATCACATTAGGTTCATCAAGCTGTCTAACAAGGCCATTAAACCACGGGTCAGAAGTTGTATGACAGCATGGATCGTGCCGTATAATCCCAACACTAGTCACTGGCACTTTTTTGGTTTAGGTACCAAGGACAGACGCCCTGTACAAGGCTGTTTAATGTGTAGCTCCACTGTCATGGAGGTTTTGTGATATTTAATAGTGACCAAAGACAATATAAGAGAATAATCGGTGGAAAAGTCGAATTTCATCAAGTAGTCTGGAGCTTTCCTGTATAATATAATACGCAGTGTATTACAGACGGCTCATCGGTAAGTGTGATCAGACTACAGGAATGTACTGGAGGCACCCGGGGCGAGAAGAAGTGCGGTAATGACAGAGGCAGCGTGTGGATATAAGTATTTACATTCATGTACACATTTGCCATTTTTGAGACTTTTCAGGATCTAGAGATCTCTATAGCTGGTGGTATGAATCCAGAAATGCTCTATATAGCATTGCACCCAACACATCACAATGGCCGTGCAGCTTGGGGCTATGGGCCTGTAACGTCACTCATGTAATCTCACTATAGAATATTTAATGTGTGTAATATAGCTACATCTTATACACAGGATATACGGATATAGTTCTTTTCTGTTCAGTTAAGAGCAAAATGTACAGAACTGAAAGGGGAGCAGCACCATTCAAACCAATCCTACTTGACGTTTACTTTGCATATATGGTACTGAAAGGCTATGTACTATAGGCATATTAGCAAAACATGACATTGCTTTGTGAGAAAGAAAAAGCCTTGATTTAACCAATCAGGGAAAAATAATTAACAATGGAATATAGGAGAACTTACATCATCTTTGGCTTGGAAGAGGTACTCATTACCATCATTCAGTCTGCAGAAATGAAACAGAAGATGAATGAATGATGCACATGCAATCAATATTTACATTAATGTACACTAGTCCCATCCCAAGCACAATGGCAGACGTATTATATATTGGACCACATGTATTACCCCTCTGGCCATGTAGGAGGACATCTTACATCTACAGAAACAGAAGTGACTGCCACACAATGACCATGTATGAGCGGGCAGTATATGTGAAAGAACGTAAACCAGAAGCAAGCCCTGAGGCTGGTGGGCCCCAATGCAAAATCTTCAACATAGCCCTCAACTATCACAGGTCTACATTAGTAATGGTCTTCTCATATGGGCCAGGGGGTTCTTTTGTTCCCCCTCTAGACTCCAAGGCCCAGGCACAACTCCAACCCCTGTACCCAATATAGTTACACCTCTGTTCACAAGAAGCAGCAGGAGCCAGTCCTTGTCCCACACTGACCAATTATCTTTTACATTTACAAGGTTTCAACTAAATTAAGAAGATTGGACCTAAGACAGGCAGAGCTCAGTCCACTTACTTCAGTTTGAACACATGTTTTTTCTTCTTGTAGTCAGTGGCTACTTCACAGAGGGCTTCCTTCAGATTCACCGGGATCTCGTTGTGGTAGGTAATACCAGATGCTGCAGTCTTGGAGTCTTTATAAAATCCAATTTCTTGGTTATTTATCACACAATATACATTGTGCCAAGACCTAAATAAAAGAAGGAACACATCAGTTATCAGCCGACCCAAAGCTTGATGACCATGTGAAAGAAGAGGTAAGAGGATGACGACAATCTGTAGTTTTAAGACCGGGTTCACATCATGTTTTGAGACTCTATTGAGGTTCTGTCTAAACCACCGAAACATAGGATCCAGACATGCCAGAGCTATAGACTTCAGTCATGAAATGGAGTCCAAAACATGCATCTTTGAACTCTGTTAGAGGCTTTTTTCCTGTTCTAATTAGCAAGATCTCATGAAAGTTTTCAAGATGAAGCTGTGCAGAGAAGATCACAATGTATGCTGTGGAGTGACGCAGCACCAGGAACTTTCGGCCCAGCTGCCTGGTGGCAATTTTTAACAGTAAGTTGGAAGTTTGCATACCATGACTGTGTAAATCTCATCATATGCAATATATTTTAATTTTATTTACAAAGTTGATTCTTTTTTCCAACACTGATAATAAAGAGAAGAGGTGAAGTTTGCAGATGCTTACACATTCAGAACAACTATTCAATAAAGTACAGTAGCGCGTTGCAATCAGGTTAATGGAAAGATACTTGCTGAGTTTTAATAGGGCCCTCAAGACGGCTTATACTTACACTCAGGGAATTACAGGCTTAGATTTTACATTCAGAGAATACAGGATACATTAATGGAATCAGTATTTTGTGGACGTTGCTTTAAAAACAACCACATTTCTATTACTGCTTAAAAGTAGTTCAAGATTAACTTTGAGCCTTCGCAAAGTTATGCATCTTTGTAATTTTACCTTTTAGAAGAAAAAAAAAAAAAAAAATTTTGGGTACTCACCATAAAATTCTTTTCTCTGAGCCTTCGATGGGGGCAGCGGTAACCATGGAGTGTATGCTGCTGCTGCTAGGAAGCTGACACTACAGGGTACAGCCGACTGGAATGAAGCTCAGTTAGGGAGGAAGCAGTAGGAGACGCAACAAGATAAACTTCAAACATGTGAGAAAACCTAGCACGAACATGAAAACTAGGGTGGGAGCGATGTCCCCCAATGACTGCTCTGAGAAAGGGATTTTACGGCGAGGAACCAAAATCCTCCTTTCTTTATCGCATCATGGGGGGAACATAACTATGAGATGTCCAAAAACAGTCCTAAGAGTGTGAAGCAGAAGAATCATGACCAGATCAGGTACCATGACGGGCAGCTGCCGCTTGCAGGACCTTCCTGCCCAGACACGCATCAACCAAGGTATAGGTATGCATCCTGTAGCATTTGGAAAAGGTATGAAAGGAGGCCTAGGTGAGAGCCTTGCAGAGGTGGGTTGTAGAGGCCCACGCGGCGCCTGTGGAGTGGGCCCTCACTAATGGTGGGGTGGTCTACCCTTGACTCGATAAGCCTCCAATATGGCAGAGCTGATCCAATGAGCGATAGTGGCACTGGAGATGGGAAATCCTCTATAATGACTTTCTGGAATAACGAACAAGGAGTCGGTGCATTTGAAGGATGCAGTTCTTGAGCGATAGAGATGCAGGGCCCTAACAACTTGTGGAGGGACTGTTCCTACGGCTGAGATGGAGAAAGACAGAAGAACAATGTCCTTATTAAGGCAGAAGGGAGATACCACTACCTTGGGGAGGAAGGAAGGAATGAACCCGTCACAGGACCGCCTTGTCCTGTTGTAGGATGAGGAAGGGACAGAGGTACGAGAGGGTTGCCAAATTTGAGATCCGCCTGATAGAAGTGATTGCATAAGGAAGGCTTCTCGGAAAGCAAAGAAGTAGATGTCTCGAATGGGTTCGAAGGGGGTCCCTGGAGAATGGTCAGGACAAGATTGAGGCAGATACACAGGAACCGAATGTGCAACTCCGTGTAAGAAGGTCTTGACCCAAGAGCGGAAGGCCAGGTTCTTTTGGAACAGGATCGAGAGAGAGCGTAAACCTGACCCTTGAGAGAACTGAGGGATAATCCCGATTCTAGACCAGACTGCAGGAAAGCCAGTAGGGATGGAAGAGAGAATGACATGGACGCCACCTGATTGGTTTGCACCAGCGAAAGAAGAAGGCATTCCATGGTAAATGCGTGAAGACTGTTTTCTGTCCTTGATCATGGTCTGAATGACTTGAGTAGAAAACTCTACCATCTTCACGACTGTGGCTTCAACAGCCATGCCGTTTAATTGAGAGACCGTGAATTCTGGTGGAAGAGGGGACCCTTGGAGAGCACGTCTGGGCTTCCACGGGATGTTTGCGAGGAGGTTGACCATTTCTGCGTACCAAGCCCTTCTGGGCCAGTCTGACGCCATGAACATGACTGGTACCCCTTTCTGCCTTGATCTTCTTGACAAGTCTGGAGATCAGGGATGGAAGTGGAAGTCTATATGGAAGGACGAACTGGGACTAAGGAAGGACCGGTGCGTCGCATCCAATCGTGAAAAAGGATACTTTTGTTCATTCTGGAAGCTATCAGGTTGATGTCCGGTGTGCCCCACCTTTGAAGATTTGGTTGAACACTTCTGGGTTCAAGTAGCACTTACCTAAGGAGAGGCGCTTTCTACTTAGGAAGTTGACAGCCCAGTTGTCCACGCCGGGATTGTGTACCGCTGAGCTTGCAGGAACCCACTGTTTGGCCCATGACAGACTCCTTAAAACTTCTGAGAATACCACCTTGCATGTTGTCAGATTGAATTTGAACCGGGCGACCTGCTAGCAGGTCCTGCCTGTGTAGAAGAGGGAAGTTTATGGCTCTGAGTTTCAGAATGTTGTTTGGGAGAGATGACTCCCAGAAGTTCCAGCGGTCTTGGACTGTGTGAGAAAAACGGCACACCATCCGATGAGACTGACAGACTCTGGCCCGTGCTGCGTTAAACAGCATGCCTAGGAACACAAGATGTTGGGCCTGGATCAGAGAGGACATTGTTCTGTTGACGAGCCAGCCTAGGCCAGAAAGTTATCGAGAGTGATCGAAAGGTTCTCGCAACATTCCAGGTAGGTCAGCACCTTGATCAGAAGATAGTCTACATAGGGAATAACATAGATCCCTTTGTGGCATAGAATGATCATGACCGCCACTATGACCTTGATGAAAACCCTGGGGGCTGAGGTCAAGCCAAAGGTGAGAGCCATGAATTGGTAGTGAGAACCCCAAACTGTGAAACGGAGGAGTCTTTGGTGGGATTGGGAAGTGAAGATGGGTATCTTGGATGTCCACTGAGCAGAAGAATTCTCCTCGTTCCATGGAGGCTATATCTGAGTGGAGAGACTCCATATTGAAGGGACAAAGGCAAACCCGTCTGTTCAGAAACCTGAGAAATGCTCCTGAGCGGGGACAGGGACTATGACACCTGTCTGAAAAAGAAGGCCTGAAAGAAGAGGCAGGAGTTTCGCTCAGGTAGGGACCACCTTGGGAGCCTATGTGGAGGTGAAAGCGGGGCAGAGGGATGCACCCGTTTCCTCAAAGGCTGACTTCACAAGAGACTTGATGTGCCTGTCTGTGGGATCCTTCAGGGAGGCACCGTATGAGAGCTGAAGGATGTTGTTGGCGGACAGGCGAAATAACAGAAGGTCCACAACAGGGGACTCAGGCCATTTTTTAAGTAGTTAGAGTTTGGTCTTTTTGAAGGAGATGGAGGGCTCCGTGGAGCAAGGCTCATCTCCCTCAACTATTAGGGTCTGATTAACAGCTGATATTAGGCTGTCCATCATGTCGAGAAGTATGATCCAAGTCCAGATTGGAGTCTGACTCAGAGTGGCGGTCAGACTCTGGAGCTGTCTCAGGAAGAGAGAGAGACATGGAGTTCCATCCTGGGGGATGTGGAAGGAGAAGGAGATCCAGACATATAGCTGGAATACACATGCTTCCTAGAACTTGAGCGAAATGTGTCATGCTGTCTGCATCAAATTTGTCCGGAAAGCGATCAGAGAAGCAGTAGGTTGATTACGCAGATGCGTCAAGACCTCTATGAAGGATTGGGGTACCTTGGTTAGGTTGGCTACAAATTGTGATAAGAGCGGCAGCCCACTCTGAGGCAGGGGGTGCACTCTCACTACGGGAGGGCCTTCCATGGTAGAATTCCACAGTCTGAGCAGAGGGACGTATCATGACTTGTGAGCAGTTTTTTTCTTACAGGACAAGCTGGGGTGGAATGGAGTCTCCCTGAAGTTAAGCATAGAGATTAGATGGTGCATTGGAGTGACCACTGATGAGGGCTATGCCTAAAATGTAAGACAGGCTGGACAGTGCCTATCCGTTCCTGGTATGCAAGAGATCTGACGTGTTGGAAAAGGACCGCGAGCGGAACCATAGCTGGAGCTATTTAGGGACTGCAGACAGCCCCTGGGAAATGGCACCGGTGAGGAGAAAAGTTGGCGGAGACCACAAGGAGCGCACAGTGAATCCGGACAGGAAAAAAAAAAAAAAAAAAAGCCAGGGAAGCGGAGACTGGGTGAAAAAGGCGCAGAAAAGTCCCAACGACTGATAGGCCACATTCCCCCATTGCACCTCAGCCTGACAGATGTAGGCCTCGGCAGAAGCAGAGTCCTAAATTAGATAGGGATATTGAATGTGCATTTCAGCAACAGGATTTAAAGGGACAGGAGTGCTATCCGACAATACTCCTGGAACTGCCTCACTCTGATCCCTGAATGATTTTTTTTGGATGAAGCGCCCCTGGAATTCATCTTTTGGAGCTCTGCTGTGAGTAGAGCCTGGGGAAGAAAGGATACCTACCTGAAGTGGTCTCGATTACTTCCTCATAGTGCAAAAGAAGGCATGAGGAGCCCCAGGTGAGGGGATCACTGGAAATGGATCAGTCTTCCTCCCGGCACTGTCTCATTATGGTGGGCGAGCGGGCTGGGGCAGAGTGGCAATGACCATCTGGCAAGGCCACTTCAAGACATGCTCAGTCTCTTAAGTGGGAAGACAGAGCGAGAAGTTACATTCTGTTGCTCGATTATAGAAGAATCTGAAAAAAGGGAAATTAATAAAACACAACAAATGAACCTAAAGTAGAGACGGTTCTGAGTGCAGTCCAGTGTCTGCCTCCTACTGACACAAAGCTAAAACTGATTAGTTTAGTGCCAGTCGGTGTGTGTACATGGCTAAGGATGAGCTAACTTTTTTATACATAGTGTCAGCCTCCTAGCAACAGCAGCACACATCTCATGGTTACCCGTTTCCCCCAATGAAGCGATAGAGAAATGCCATTTTATTTGGCTACTCCATGCTGTTCTAGTGAGAATTGATACTCAATCAAATCAAAACCAATCAAATCAAATTTATTATCGCCAAGTACATATTACATATATACAAGGAATTCTTTGTGGCAAAGAGGCAACATAATATATAACAACAGATACAACAAGTAACATCTAACAAGACAGATACAGTATATAGTCTACACATGACGATTTAATTGTTGAACAGAGAGTGGATAGAAGCTGTTCATATGGCGGTTGGTGCTGCATTTGGGGACTCTGAAGCGACGTCCTGAAGGGAGTAGTTGGAATGAGGAGTGTCCTGGGTGAGAGGGATCGGATGAAATTTTCAATGCGTGGGATCGAATACTCTTATCATAAAGATCCTGGATTTTAGGCAGGGGGGAACCTATAATTCTCTCTGCTGTTCTGAAAGTCCTTTGTAAGCGGAGTTTGTCATGCGCAGTGGCTCCCCCATACCAGACTATCAGAGAGGAACAAATCACAGATCTGATGACAGCATTAAAGAATAAGATCAGCAGATTCTTAGACAAACCATATCTTTTCAGCTGACGCAGGAAGAACATCCTCTGTTGTGCTTTTCTTATAACAGCATCCACGTTTTTTCCCCCATTTAAGATCACGAGAGATGATAACACCAAGGAATTTGGTCTCTGTGACCCTAAGAACCACTTCGTCATGGATGTAGATTGGAAGTATCTCATGTTGATCTTTCCTAAAATCCACAACCATCTCAGCAGTTTTTTTAGTGTTGAGTACAAGATTATTGGCTTTACACCAGTCACATTCTTTCCACCTCACTCCGATACAAGTCTTCAGCATTTCCCCTGATGAGACCAATCAGTGTCATATCATCGGCAAATTTCAAGATTTTTACTGAGTCTGCTGAAGAGATGCAATCATTCGTATAGAGAGAAAACAGTAACGGGGACAAAACACACCCCTGAGGTGCCCCGATGTTTGTGACCAAGGTGTCCGAAGTGAATGGTCCAACTTTTACACTCTGTATCCTGGCTGTCAGGAAGTTATAAATCCACAAGCATAAGTTAAGAGGGACTCCAAGAGCTACCATTTTCTTATGAAGTAAATTCGGATCAATGGTATTGAACGCTGAGCTAAAGTCCATGAAAAGAATCCGGACATATACTCAAATATACTCAAATAGTATGTACAAATAATGTGTCTCTGAGCATCTTGGAAGGGAACAGAAGCTCACACCGAGAGTTGTTTTGCATATAAAGTTGGAGCAGCAAATCAAAGCAGCCACTAAAGGAGCATGAACAAGGCAGTTAACACAACACTTTCAGCATTACGTTTGAGAGAGAAGGAAGCAGAATACGATAATGGAGTACATTACAAAGATTCATAAATTTGCAAAGGCTGCTCAATAATAATAATAATAGTAATAAAAAGTTTACTTACGATTTAAGATCAAAACCGCCATAAAGTAAATCCCTGTGATTTTAAAGCACTACTCCAGCATTTTTTCCCCATTTCAGTACTGGAGTGGTGCTACTAATGTAAGATCCCTGCACCTAATAATATATTGCCACTCGCCATCTCCAGCTGGTCCTGTACCGCCATCTCGTGACCTCAACTTCTGACTGACCCAAGTTGGAAGTAACGGTTACGAGCTTTCAATTCAAATCTATGAGAGTCAGAACGAGGCAGATAAGAGGTGAAGACGGTGGCTGGCAAGTATTGGCGTAGGGGCAGGGAACTTAAATGTGTAGCACCACTCCAGCACTGCAATAAAAAAGAATGCTGGAGTGGTGCTTTAAGGTCCAAGTTTAAATGCTGATTAAACTTTTCCCAAGTCCCAAAACTCCAAACAGACAAAGATAACATTCTGGCTATCTACAGCCACAACAAGAGGACGCCTAGGTGTTCTAGCTACTGTATTCCTGAGCTCAATGAGTTACAGCATGTTTTACACTGCTCCCAATGGTAGCTGCAGGCAGCCACAAAGCCATTTTTAAAATGAAAGTCTATGCAGGGAATTTGCATTTCAGAAGAGCAACCAATACAAAAATATACCATATTAATCAGCTCAGCTTTGTTAACCCATTTAGATAAAAAAGGGAGGTATATGCAATGGTGGCTGGATGGATGGACCAGACTTTGTAGTACAATTTTTCCAGACTAGTATATTAAAGGAATACAACACAGTAATTTTTCATTGCAATCTACCTGCTGGAAGCTTTCTTATTATGTGCCTCCCATTCATGTTTGCGATGCAAGAAACCTTCAAACTGAGAGGAAGGAATGTCCTGCGTCTTGGCTGGTAGAGTGGAGGCGGTCTGCGACTGCATGCCCGCTTTCAATTTACGGTCAGCAGTGGGCGATGGTATGGGACTGGATTCCTTTGAACTTGACCTCTGCTCTGTGGAGCCATTAACCATTTCATTGGTTTCAGCATTTTCTGCCATCTGAAAACATAAAATAATGGCATAAATACAGGACAAACCACGTCTACACCAGCACGGCTCAAGATGGTCACCTATAGACTATTCAACACGGCTGTACAGTAACCATTTATTAATGGCTGCCGGCAGCTCACTTACAGTAAAAGGACTGAAGTACAGAAAATCTGCTCTTACACCAGACACCAGTATAAATAAGCAGAAAATCAATTAGCTGAATCAATATGATTAGTAATAATTTATAGACGTGGATAACAGGGAGTGCGGACTGTTCATAACTGTACCTCAATCCTTTTTGCCAGAATATAGGGTAAAGCCATCGGATATAGAACCCTGTCCTGTCACCACACGATAGATGGGGATTCATAACAGGTCCGATCTCATGAGCATTGTCAGAAACGTACCGGGCAATGGCCTGGTTTCTGAAAATACTCCTATTTTACCAGCGGTAAAACAATCAGAAGACATGCAAAGATTAAAGTGAAATTACACCATGCATTTCCAATTCCATCATCCTGGTTAGGTTGGATTTTCAGGAGAGCAGATGGGAAATTAGGAGTTGAGAGATACAAGTCGTTTGGTAACCAGAGTTATTGTACTGCTTATCATTAGAGTAAATTGGATCGGAGTTAAGAACGGACGACAGAAACCACCACAGTCACTCAACACCACACGACTATTTACCCCCAAAACAAAGACAGAACCAAGGCCTTGCCCATCGAGTGCTTTGCAGTTCTGGTTGTTCGCTGCTGGCTTGTGACCCGGGATGGCCTAGAGAGCCATGTTTTCCAGTAGCTGACTGGTCAAGCAGAAGTCGTCTCCAGGAGCCGTTCAATAACAATGGATTCCTAGTATCGCTTATCTAAGGATAGGACTCACACCCTGACATTGGTTTTTGCTATTTAGTATCACTGAAGCAGCTCGAAGAGTGAGATTAGCAAGTTATGGAAGCTCGGTGCTACTTACTATTTAGTACACATAATGCCAGTCCCTTACTTTACGCCAAGGATAAAATGAAGCAAAGAGCGGCAGCTTTATCATAACACGGCTGGAGAGATTAATGGCAGGCGCTCTATGCGGAAATTGGGCTATAGTAAATTCTCTCCCTCGCTGTATCTAATGCAAAATACAGATTTCTTTTTGGTGGAATGTTTTCCATGGGAAGGGTTAGGGGACTGCTTTTAGATTCCTATACTCCATCTGCTAACCGGGCGTAATAAAAAACACTTTCATTTAACAAGTGGGATCAACAGGATCTAACTCCCCAAAAACTGCTGATTTCCTGGGGGGAAGCAATGGCCCGACAGGCACTTCCAAAGCAGTGACCGTAGCAGTAAAAACAAAAATGTAGTACTGAATGGCTTTCATGCAGTTTTCAGTGTCCGCCAGAGGCATACAAGGTGGATTTCCCAATGGATGCCACTGATGTAGACCACTGTGTGAAGTCATAAAATATGAGAACTATGCATTTCCTCCAAAAAGGTTTCCAAAAAGACTTGCAATGCAAGTATGAATATTTTTACAATGGCAAAATATCTTAATTTGTCAAATGTGAGATTTAGTATTTAATTAAAAAAAAAAAAAAAAAAATACATAAAAAATAAATTGTTAAACCGGTGTGTTTTAAACACTCCCTCACTTCCCGTAATAATGAGTTCAATAAGGGGTTCCCTGTAAGTTGGAGCAGATGGATTTACACATTCCCTTCCAGACCACTGGACAGGTGAGGGAGGTAACTGTCTCTTACCCGTCGGAACCAGTGGCTCTTTTGCTTCGCTGACCTGGTGCACAGTCATCATGGCAGTAGGACATCACACCAGGCCGGGTAAATCAAAAGAGCTGCGGACGCACCAGTACTCCCTCATACGTCCAGAGGTCACAGATCACTGTTGTGACCGATAAAACGGGAAGTGCAAATAAATTCACACCAGCTCTAGTTCCCCAAGTCAGGAAATGACGTTTTTGCAGAAGTCTAATGGAATCAAGGTGTTTTTTGTCAAATGCGCCAGGTCCTTTAGATCAAGAGCTGCTCTCTATAGTTGCTCTCTTTTCTTGCTAAAAATCCTGTTCTCTCTCTATTTGTTCTTCTAGGTCGGAGTAAACATGACAATCCCTTTAACTAGTGTAAAGCATGGGGTACACAGTCAGGAGAGAGCATTAGTGCTGCCCCAATGGTATTCAAGGGTTGTCTTGTGAAATTATGGGTAAACTGAAGTAATTGATGCTCCTCCATAGACCACAACACACAGATTTTCCTATCACACTATAGGGGTCTACACTACTAAATCCAGGAGATAAACCAAAAGCTTCTCTGACGCATCACATGTAGGACGCTTACTTGTGCTGTGCACAGAGCTCAGAGGACAAAGACAATTAGAGGAACACATAAAAGGATCACAGATTACTGTAGAATTGAGAAAATCAGATTAGATTTCTATACATACATGATTATTCTAGGAAAATCGTACAATTGGAATTTTAATGGATTCTGGAAGTTTTTATTGGTTTTGAGTGGTTGACAGAATAGGAAAATACGGAGAGGACCTTTTATAGCTTTCAGTCAATTGGAAATAGAATTCAAATTACTAAGAAGTTATGGCATCAGTAGCGAATGACACTGCTCAGCGGATGCCTGCCAGGATGAGTGCTGAATCAGCAGGTATCACACCCGTAGATTGGGCACCTGCCGACAATGCCATCACAGTTACCGATGTGCTGATGCTGAGCTGAACCAGAAAACACTTTTAACCATTATTTTGTGATTTTGATGGACCAGCTGATGAGGCCATTATCACACTTTTTTTTTTTTTACTGGGAGACAACTAATTTGCAAACCTTTTTTGCCTCGGAAGCATTCTCCAGCCTGGTTTCTCCACAAGGAGGAAAAGCATCTCCCTGGGCCACGTTCTCACTTTCAGTATTTTATATCAGTGGGTGATAGACACAGAAGTGGTGACGTGTTTCTATTATACTTTTCCTCTGATTGTTCCACTCCTTATTTTGGCTTGCAAATACGAATATAAAATACTGAAGTCTGAAAACCCCTTCACAATTACTATATTCCTCCATGTAAAATAAAAACAGCCTACACTCAATATCTTTTCCCCTCTATTTTGATTGTCAGCTCAGACTTCATAAAGCCAGAGAAGGGCTGAGATCGAGGTAAAACATGAAGGGTGGAGGGTGCACTGAACTTTTTGGCCATGCTAAGGGCGCACCAAGTGCATGCACTTGGTTGGAACAGACATTCTGTGCTGACCTGAGAGGGCCCATGACTGTAGCAATATTTATAATCACAGAGTAGATTTTGGCATCTGGCACTACAGATATTAGCAGATCCACATCTATGCTCATAAATAGGTTGCGTGAGGCTAGCGCCACTCTTATCCACTTGGTATTGCAGGCTGAATGCAGCCGAATTGAAGGGAGTGCAGCTGTAATACTAGATAATGCCACCATTTCTGTGGGATAATAAAGAGCTGAAGATGGATTTTTCTCATCTGATACAACCTCTAACACAATGTGCAGATTTCTTCCTTACTACAACCTGAGTAGTGGCAGTATGGCTATACATGGCCTGTGAATCGGACACCAAGCACTTAATGGGTGAAGTGTTTTAATATCCTAAATTCCCAACAAAAATGAAAGAATTGCCACGGCTGGCTGGTGAAAAGCGGCATTAATGTGGTGCGTGGCAGCGACATCCACTAGTGGACTAAGGAAGCCGACACAATGTTACTCCGACACACTGAACATACTGAATGTGGATGTACCAGCCGCTTTCCATTGAAGCATTAAACACGTAACTGGGGACGGAAGCTTGCGCAACATAAAAACACAAAACGTGCTGAACATGTAGAAATGAACAAACAGATGAACTTTAATGGGCACATGCGTGTACGGCGTGCTGACAAACAAGAACACAGCGCTTGCGGTGACATTGACTTCACATGGTAGTTAGTCCTGTGATCTGGTCAGTGCCGCGTGACGTACGTGAATCGTTAGTGACATGCATGGCGTGGCTCGCTGTATCCAGATGCACAAAGCTATGCTCCATTTCATGGATATTTGGAGTCTCTGCACCATTTTATTAACTTTTCTGGTAAAATAAATATAGCTCAAGAATAAAGTTAAATAGATTTAAATATAATAGTCATATGTTTAGATAAGAAAATACATTTATAAAATCATTGCATTAGTATCAGGAATTCAGAACCGCTGCCTACATCACACTGGGGCGGCCATGTACAACTTCAGGACAATCGTCAATGAGGACTAAGGATACGACGAGGATATGTAAGATAATTCCGAGGCGCAACAGTCAGAAGAGCGCTCCGCTTTGCTAAAGGGTTTTCTAGTGTAAAAAAAAAAAAAAAATGGCCCAAGGTGCAGTTTCTTTAAAATCAAAAAGTGCTTTGATCACCCTCCCCAGGAACAGCGCTGCTCTCCGCCTCTGTTCCGGTGTAGATTACAGCTGACAGCGATGCAGCCAACCGGTTAGTGTGCATTGGCTGCAGCCGTCAATGTGAAATCAGCGCTGCACCCAGGAGGGTGAGGAAAATACAGGTTTGTTTTTTAAAGAAACCCTCCCGGAGACCAGCATTTTCTTAAACCGGAAAACCTCTTTAATGTCACTAAATCTGATGACTCTACAACATGGCCACCTCCATTGTGTGCAGTTATCACATGTACCTTAAAATGAAGGACTAAGATTAGAAATAAAGAAAAAAAAAGGACTTTTTTTGGTCCCAGAAACAGCACCATTCTTATTTGTGTGCATAGCAATGAGCTGCAATACCAGTAATGACCCATAGACAGGAGTGGCGCTATTTCTGGGGGAAAAAAATACAAGACTAATTGTGGATAATGAGTAACATATTGCATTTATGTAATCATTTATAAATTACTCTCTTATAATCAGCAATAATTAACAAACAGTACAGAGACTCATTTTTCTAGGTGGAATAATACAGAGTGAATTGTGAACAGATATAAGAAGCAACTTGCAGTTTTCCTGACAAAAGCCAGGGAAAAAAATATAATATGCTCAGTGAAAAGAAGAAATGGTGAAATACATTTGTTATGCGATGTCGGTGATCAGAAAACAAAGCAAGATAAAAATGTATGGCTGCTTCTCGGATCTGAAGAGTGAAATATTCGGACAATCATGGGGACATCAACTTCCATTTTAAAAAAAAGGAGAGGACAACCCTCGGCGGCTCCAGGTCTACTACGTACAGTAACAGGCTCTCTCCGGTGGGCCTAATGCATTTACTAAATTAGTTGCAGTTTCCGTACACTGCAGAGAATTGGATCCAAATCCACAGAGCAGATTCTGCATTTAGATCTTCAAGGGGTTTCTCTCCCATCCTAAATATGATGGCATATCGCCAAGATGGTGTTCTCCATCACTGATCCTGGGAATGAAGGGGATGCAGGGCTTGCTTAGGCTAGGTTCACATTGCGTTAGGGGCATCCGTTAAACGGATGCGCTAACGCTGATGTCAGTTTTGACATCTTTTGAGCCCTAGCGCTAACGCATGGTAGCAGTTCGTTACCATGCGTTAGTCCATACGGGTCTATGCACAGCGAACATATCCATCCGTTCCCTGTGCGCTAGACCTGACACCCCCCCGAACGCTGTAGACCGCGTTCGAGGGTGTGACATGAAGTAACGCATCATTGCTAATGCATGCTGATTTTGGCATGCGTTAGGATGCGCTACTGTCATTGCGGGCAATGGGTGCGTTAACGCATCCGTTACATAGCATTAGTGCCGCTATGAAATGGATCCCATCAGCGCATTGCCCACAACGCAATGTGAACCCAGCCTTACCCCTGCAAGGAGGCCCAGACCCCTGAGTGTACACGGTACTGCGGACCGGCCCTATAGAATTAGGAGGGAACACAGCACTAATGTAGATGAGCGCTGCCTTATCTTTCAGGATTGGTGGTCCGACCCCCAACAGCGATGGCACATCCAAACATGAAAAAAACCCTTTAAACAAATCTAAATACTTTAAAACAAGATGGTTATAAACGGTGAATGTTATGCACTAAAATTGTCACCATCTTTATTCAACGGTACATGTATCATTTCCTTTATGCTGTAAACCCCTAGTGAAAGGTCAGAGTCGGAAAAAAGGCACCAAGAGTCCCCTGCACTACGGGGCCATACACTCTCCCACCTCAACAAGGCACTATATTAAAAGGCATGAGATCTTAACTACGGAAGAGTATCTTCGTGTTTTTGGTGACTTTATATATAGAATCTGACAAAAAATAAAAATATAACCTATGCTTAATCTATTTCAGCAATACAGTGTGCTCTCATACACTTCATATAGTCATGTGGATGAGGCCTTATTAGGGTGTGTACACGTTGCGTACTTGGCTGCGGATCGGCAGCGGATTTGGCCCTGCGGATTCACAGCAGTTTTCCATGCGGTGTACAGTATCATGTAAACCTATGGAAAACCGAATCTGTTGTTCACATGCTGCGGAAATTTCTGTGCAGATTTGCTGCGGTTTATTTTCCGCAGCATGTCAACTCTTTGTGTTGAATCCGCAGCGTTTTTACACATCTTCCATTATAGGAATCCGCAGGTGTAAAAACACAGGCGAAATCCGCACAAAATCTGCAGAAAATCCACAGGAAATCTGCACTAAATCCGCAGGTAAAATGCAGGTCATGTTACCTGCAGATTCAGCCAAATCCGCGTGGAAAAATCCGAAACATGTGCACATACCCTTAGGAGTCCATGTACACCCTGCAGCTCAGTAATCATAAGCAATGTCTTAATGCTGCCATCTAGTGGACACCAACATTACATTGCTGACTGCAGTACATTCCACATCAGTGGTGAAAAAAATGTCTTAAAGTTAGTAAAAGCTATAGAAAATTACACACTTGAGTCTTTTAGTATTAATACATTAACATTTTATGTGTCTACAAGTATGAATGTAATAAAATCTGTAACAAGGACACTTGGACACTTCTTAATTATCAATTCACTGATGAGAGCTGGTGAATGATTCTGGGAAAATTGCATTTCCACAGGGTAACATCTCTGATAAGAGCATTTGGCTTGTAATAAAGCGAGGGGCATTCAGGCTGGAATAGCTCAGAATCGGGAGCAGTAACAGGAAGACAATGGCTGATACACACGTAATATAGGAGGCAAAAACTGCTGCACTAAATTCTGCTCAAGCATGTCTTGGTTGTGCGATATAGACTCCTGCAGGGGAAAAAAAAAATCCCAGACAAAACTGTACTTCAATCCAAAGGGATTATTGGATATGAATACATCCAAACTCACATACTAGAGACTCTCGCCGCTCCTCCATTCTGCTGAGGGGTTGCAGTGGTCACCTGACAACCCCATCCAGAAAAACAGGATTTTTTGGGTTGCTTACCGTAAAATCTGTTTCTCGGAGCCTTCATTGGGGGACACAGAGACCATGGGTGTATGCTGCTGCCACTAGGAGGCTGACACTATGCACAAAAAAGGTTAGCTCCTCCTCCGCCGTATACACCCCACCGACCGGCAGGAAATTCCTCAGTTAGTGAGAAAGCAGTAGGAGAAGTAACGGAATAGATTTAAAACAGAACGAACAACTCAACTGTAACCAATCGACAAACATAAGAACAGGAGTTTTAGAACATGGGAGGGTGCTGTGTCCCCCAATGAAGGCTCCGAGAAACAGATTTTACAGTAAGCAACCCAAAAAATCCTGTTTTCTCGTTCGCCTTATTGGGGGACACAGACCATGGGACGTCCCAAAGCAGTCCCTGGGGTGGGAAACAAACTTCCATTAGGCCAGTGGACTCACCACCGCGGCCTGCAGAATCCTTCTACCTAGGCTGGCGTCCGCCGAAGCGTAGGTGTGGACCCTGTAGAATTTCACAAAAGTGTGAACCGAAGACCAGGTTGCAGCTTTGCAAAGCTGCAGCGTGGAAGCTCTGTGGCGCACCGCCCAGGAGGCACCCACCGCCCGGGTAGAGTGCGCTCTGATCCCTGAAGGAGCTGCACGATGCTTGACCCGGTATGCCTCCAAAATTGCCGATCTGATCCAGCGAGCAATAGTGGCCTTTGAGGCTGGGTGACCTTTCCTTGCACCGTCTGGAATGATAAACAGAGAGTCTGACTTCCGCAAGGAAGATGTCCTGGCTAGATAGACTCTCAATGCCCTGACCAGGTCCAGCTTGTTCAAGGATCGCTCCCGAGGATGAGCTGGGCTTGGGCAGAAGGATGGCAGAACAATGTCCTCATTGAGGTGAAACGAAGATACCACCTTCGGAAGGAAAGAGGGCGGAGGCCGCAGAACTACCTTGTCCTGATGAAGTACCAAAAAGGGAGAGCGGCAAGAAAGGGCCGCTAATTCTGATACACGTCGGATGGAAGTAATGGCCACCAGAAAGGCCACCTTCCAAGAAAGGAGGGCAAGGGAAACATCCCTGAGAGGTTCAAAAGGAGGACCTTGCAGAACCCCAAGAACGAACTTAAGATCCCAAGGATCCACGGGCGCTCGGTACGGAGGAACCGTGTGAGCCACACCCTGAAGAAAGGTTTTGACCTGGGGCCGGGAGGCCAGCATCTTCTGAAATAAAATGGACAGTGCCGAAACTTGACCCTTCAAGGAACTGAGAGCAAGCCCCGCATCCAGTCCTGTCTGAAGAAACGCCAGAACAGAAGGAAGCGAAAAAACCATGGCCGCGATGTCATTGGCCTCACACCAGGAGAAATAGGCTTTCCAAGTACAGTAATAGATCTTGGAAGAGGAAGGCTTTCTGGCGCGGATCATGGTATGAATCACTCGATCAGAGAATCCTGCCCGTTTCAAAACCTCGGTCTCAACAGCCACGCCGTTAAATTGAGCGACCGAGAATGGGGGTGGTAAATCGGGCCTTGCGACAGCAGATCTGCCCTGTCGGGAAGCTTCCAGGGGGCGTCCGCGAGAAGGTTGACAATGTCCGCTAACCAAGAACTTGTGGGCCAATTCGGGGCGATGAGGACGACTGGAATCCCTTCTGCCTTGATTTTCTTCAACAGCTTGGGAAGAAGAAGCAGGGGAGGGAACAGGTAGGGGAGCTCGAACTGTGACCAAGGAACGTCCAGAGCGTCGGCGCCCACTGCCAGGGGGTCCCGAGACCTGGACACGAATTGTGGTACCTTCCTTTTGAGGCGAGACGCCATGAGGTCTACGTCGGGGGTTCCCCACCGACGGCAGAGCAGATGAAACACCTCCGGATGTAGGGACCATACCCCTGCCGCGAGACCCTCGCGGCTTAGAAAATCGGCGGCCCAGTTGTCCACGCCGGGAATGTGAACCGCGGAAATTGTTGGAACAAAGGTCTCTGCCCATTGAAGAATTCTGGACACTTCCGCCAGGGCTGAGACACTCCGTGTCCCCCCTTGTCGGTTGATATACGCCACCGCTGTGGCATTGTCTGTTTGAATCCTGACAGGCAGGCCCTTGAGGCGCCGTTCCCAGTGGACGAGAGCCAGAAGGATCGCTCGTATCTCTAGGACATTGATCTGCAGAGCTGATTCCTGAGTCGACCATCGACCCTGAACAGTGTGATTGCGGAACACTGCACCCCAGCCGATGAGGCTGGCGTCCGTTGTGCCAATCTGGGAAGAAAGGACCGCCCCGAGAGAATGAGGGGAGACATCAACCACCAGTTGAGAGACCGCTTGATCCGGCATGAAAGACGAACCGGACGATCCAGAGACAGAGCCGACCTGTTCCACCTGGACAAAATGGCCTGCTGGAGGGGCCTGGCGTGAAACTGGGCAAAGGGAACTGCCTCTATTGCTGCCACCATCTTCCCCAGAATCCTCATTGCTGTCCTGAGAGATGAAAACCGTGCGATCTGTAGTGATCGGATGCCCTGCTGCAGGGAAAGAATCTTGTCTTGTGGGAGAAATACCCTTGACCGACGAGTGTCAAAAAGAAGGCCCAGAAACACAAGGCGTTGAGTAGGGATCAGACAGGACTTTTTCCGGTTGACGATCCACCCAAAACTGGACAGGGTGTCTAGAACGATCGCCACACTTAGGCGGGCCTGATGAAAGGAGGGAGCCTTGATCAGAATATCGTTGAGATACAGAAAAAGAACAAGACCTCTGATCCTCAACAAGGCCATCAACGCCGCCATAATCTTCGTGAAGACCCTGGGAGCGGTGGCGAGCCCAAAAGGGAGCGCGACGAACTGATAATGTTTGTGGTGAATCGCAAACCACAGGAACTTCGGATGTCCGGGAAATATGGGCACGTGTAGATAGGCATCTTGGATGTCTATGGAACACATGAATTCCTGCTCCTCCATGGAGGCAATCACCGAGCGAACCGACTCCATCCGGAAGTGGCGGAGGCGAACTCTCTTGTTGAGTAACTTGAGATCCAAGATGAGTCGAACCGCCCAGTCCTTTTTCGGCACCACAAACAGGTTTGAATAAAACCCTGTGAATCGTTCCGATTCGGGAACGAGCACAATCACCCCGGAGCTGAGGAGAGAGGCGATGGCCGAACCGAACCCCGGGATCAAGGCAGGATACCGTGGCGGACGGGATTGGAAGAAGCGATCCCGTGGAAGAGAAACAAACTCTATTTTGTATCCTGTCGATACAACCTCTCTGACCCAAGCGTCCTCTACTGAGGCGAACCAGACGTCGCTGAAGAAAAGAAGTCGACCTCCCAATTGGAAGGGACCCACGGAAGACCGATGATAGTCATGCGGACGTAGACTGTCCAGATCTAGATCTGGGTGGTCTTCCCTGGGAAGAGTGGGACCGCCAGGACGGAGTGGGCCTGAAGGAGACCTTCTTTCTTTCCTGATGTACTTGTGGCCTTTGCTGGTTGGAAGGGTTTTCCGCCGCATTGAAACGGCGGAAAGACCAAAAGGGACGGAACTGACGCCTTGGAGGAGGTCTGCGAGGCTTGGATTGGGGGAGAAGAGAACTCGTACCTCCGGTAGCATCCTTAATAATCTGGTCCAATTGGGACCCAAAGAGACGCACTCCTTGAAAAGGCAGATTAGTCAGAGACTTTTTAGAGGACAAGTCCGCCTGCCAGGCCTTGAGCCAAATTGTACGTCGGATTGCCACGATATTGCTTGACGCCTGAACCGCACAAGATGCGGCATCCAAGGAAGCAGAAAGCAGATAATCCCCCGCATGGGAAATCTGATTGGCGAGATCGGCCAAATGCTCCGGTTGTGCCTTATCCAGAATGCCCTGCCGAAGGTCCTCTGCCCAAGCGGATATAGCCTTTGCTGCCCAAGATGAAGCAAAGACTGGACATACCGCCGCAGATGCCGCCTCGAAGGCAGACTTTGCTAGGGATTCTATGATTCTGTCATTAGAATCTTTTAGAGACGCTACACCCAACAGCGGAAGAACAGTATTATTAGAGAGTCTGGATACGGGAGGGTCCACTGAAGGAGAAGCGGCCCAGTTGTCCTTTAGCTCTTTAGCGAACGGATACAGCACGCCGAGACGCTTTCCTCTTTGAAAGCGTCTAGTCGGATCTTCCCTTTCCTTGGTAAAAATCTTCCCAAACTCGGAATGAAAGGGAAACACCCTGGAAGGTGTTTCCGCCCGTCTGAACGAAACCTCCTGATATGAGGATTTCGCAGGGGCGTCAGTGATGTCGAAGGTATGGTGAATCGCGGCAATGAGGTTCTGCACCGTAACCTTCATGTTCGCATCCTGATCCGAATCCAGCTCTAAGACCCCTTCAGATTCCGAAAGCGCTTCACCTGACTCGGGAGAGGAGGCCCGAGAGGGAGACTGCTGGGGAGTATGGGGTGAGGTAGGGCGAGGAGAGGACTCCGCCTGGAGATCCTGCCTGGGTCTCTTGCAACTGACACTGGCTGGCTCAGATGGGACGTCCTGGGACGTGCTAGGTCCCGCAGAAGCTCCCAAGAGCAACTTATCCAGAACGGCTACTAGGGACTGAGACACCTTGGTGAGGTCTGCCACTCACCCCTGGGGCTATGGATGGCTCCTGAGCGGCGTCGGGCTGGATTGGATTGCTACAGTCCAGGCAGAGGGGAGAGGACTGACCTGAGGGAAGTTTGCGGTTGCACGAAGAACATGCGAAGAACTTGACTAGGGTGCAGGGGAGGGCCGAAGAGTGGGTACGATCAGCCTTAGGGATAGACATTGTGAAAAACCTGAGGTAGTGCCGGAAGGTTGGGGGACAGAGGGCGGAGAAGGGTCAGTCTGCCGTGCAGAGCTACTCACGGTCCGGTGTCCCCAAAAGCGATGCTGCTCGACCTGTCCGGGGATGCAGATCAGGGAGAAGTCCGGCTGGCCGTCCCAAAGAGGCAAAAAGCTGCTTGCAGAAACTGCTCAGGGGCTGGGGAGCCTCTCCAGCTGCGTCCGGCTGGCAGGCTGTGAAGATGGCGCCTGCCTGTAGAAAAGCGCGGGTCCCGGGGAAGGGCGGAGCTCCTCGCAGGGTTAATAATTGCTGCCCTCTAGCCATAATATGCTGGGCAGGAGAGGGAAAGGCGGGGGGAGGGCCTGGGGAGAGCGGGAGTGAAGCCCGCTTAGTAGAAAGGGGCGGGGGGCGTGGCCGCGACGCTGCGGTAGGCCCGAACACAAGCCGGGGCCTAAATTAGTTGCGGCGGCCGCCTGTCAGCAGGGGGTCGGCGCGGAAGACGCGTCGCAACACCGGGCCGCGTCCCTGCCCAGAACTGCCCGACTCCAGCGCTACCCCTGCCGAAATGAAAAAAGGGGGGGAAGCGCAGAACGAGGCCCGTGAAGACCCGGGGCCTGCATGGATGCGGTGACCGTGGGGGGATGCGGGGCGTGCAGGGACCCTAACGTGGTCCCCCTGGCGACCGCTCCAAGAGAAAACGCCGGGGGAAGACTGACATACTCACCCAGGCAGAGGGCCTTACAATAAAGGTACCTGAAAATCCCACGCTGTCTGTCTCTATGAAATCCGCGCCTCATCCAACCTTCAGGCTCTGGTAGGCGAGAGGGTGGGAGGCGGGGGGCAAGGACCGTCCGTGCGGCTGGCACCTACTTGTGCGAGGCTCCTGGTCCTGCTGCGGAGACCTATGAGGATACGGGGTGGCAGTACACGCCGTACTCATAGTCTCTTTGTGGGAGTACGGATGTGACTGTTCACTCCGTATCCCTCCGGAACCTGCAAAGAAACGACGCACACTGAGGTAAATATGGGTCTAATAAAAGACCCGTGTCCACCTCCTA
This sequence comes from Dendrobates tinctorius, assembly GCF_039654945.1. Lineage (NCBI taxonomy): Eukaryota > Metazoa > Chordata > Amphibia > Anura > Dendrobatidae > Dendrobates > Dendrobates tinctorius. The sequence goes on from NW_027361870.1 coordinate 27,048,081, forward strand.
CTGACACTAAGCTAAACTGAGGAATTTCCTGCCGGTCGGTGGGGTGTATACGGCGGAGGAGGAGCTAACCTTTTTTGTGCATAGTGTCAGCCTCCTAGTGGCAGCAGCATACACCCATGGTCTCTGTGTCCCCCAATAAGGTGAACGAGAAAAGAAGCCAGTGGGACGCCGGCAGCAGAACAGAGAAGAGGCGGGGGTCCGTTAGGTGAATATTAATACAATGTTCATTAGTATCAGACGACCCTTTTAATACGAATTCAAGAAAAATACATATGAAATACACATGTCACCTAGTACCTGCGATTAGTCAAGGCAAATAAAACTATATTAAATGTTACTGACAGTACATCCCAGTGAGTTTGGGTCAAAAAGTACCAGCGTTACTTGATTTTTTTGTGGGGTAGACCAAAGAGGGTTTACAGTCCAGACCACTGCCTGTCATTGGCTGTTCTTCGGCTAATCAAATTTTTGTAGCTTTGGTAGTTTTGGGAGCGGTAACTAACCCGTGGTGAATCTTGGTCGGATGGCAATCCGTTTTGGGAAATCTGTTCTCCTTCTTTAGTTCCATCCCTAAATATAAAAAAGTAAGTGGTCAGATGAAAAAATATTTTTTACATGATCGGGGGGAGGAAGCGGACAAGACTTGCCATTGTTGTGGTGAATCCCCTTCTTCTGAAACCTTAGGACTCATCTCCGGAGTGGGCGGCTGCCTCTTCCTCTCCTCTTCTTCCTGCAGACGACGGACTTCCAATAACTCCAACTAAAAGAGAATTCAGGGAAAATTACAGCCAAGTAACAGTGAGGTCATCAGCGGGGCTTAACACCAGATTTTTAGAAACCAAGTATATTAAGCCATGTTTATGCCGCATTGCACAAATTCATGACAAAAAGGTCAATGCAGAACTAAGAGAAAAACCATGCAGGGTTGGCACGTTCTCTACCATTATTATGGTAACGCTGCCTTGTGTTGAGCCCTATAATCTCACATGGCGGTCAGAATGAGATTATCGATGAAAATCATTTGTAATGAAATTAAAGAACTATTTTCTAGTTGTATATTAACCACCAGCCCATCAGAAATAGACAGACTAGTAATATACTAGAAGAACTGGCAGGGGTGCAACCTTGTAAAACCACATAATCCACGAGCAAACAAGAGGTGACTACCGTGGTAAGTCTTTCCAAGGCTGAAAATCTTTCATCCCAAGTAGCTGCAGACTTTTCGAATGCTTCATGACGTTTGATGAGTTTTTCCACTTCGTCGACGCTCTGGCCTATTTCACGACTTGACAGATATGGCTCCTGTCCCAATAACCAGGCCTCTGCAACGCTGGCATCTCGGGAAAACTGGTGCACCTCCAAAACTGGGAGATACAGACATGATAAAAGTTCAAATGCACAAAATTAAAGGGATTTCTACAAAATAAGAAACTGACCCAGGGCAGCGAAATTTCCAGAATTACGGCCAAAGGCATTAGACATCAACTTACTCAGTCTTAGCCATTCCCACCGGTCCTCCCACTTGTCAATCATTTCTTTCCTCTTCTCAGTCAGCTGCAGTAACTTTTCTTTTATCTGTTGTGAAAAACACGTCCGTGTTATATCAGCATGTAACGTATCCAGATTAAAGGACAAAATCTAATCCTCTGTTCTCTTTACTAACCAAGGGCCATCAATCACTCACAGCCCTATTGGCCATTCTGATTCAGCTCCCCCAATTTTTTTTTTTCGATAATTTTTAGTCTATATTGACCAGGGATACAAAACAGCATTGAAGTCTAAATACCATGGTGTTAGCAGATTTAAGTCTCTGAAGTCATATTACACTGGGAAGTGCTTAGCACAGAGGAAACAGCAGCAGAGACCTTGCTCTCTCAGGAGAGTCCGTCTTTGCTGCAGCCAAGTCCATGCAGATCTGCAATGCAGCTGAGCTATAAATTATCCTGGCGCCTCACCTCTTCTGATGCATAGTGTTTTCTTGCCAGGAGAGACTTGCCCAGCTCAATGCATGTAGTAAAGCTGTCGTTTCGGGCATCAATCTCGGCTTTAATACCTTGGTGATTATTCATTAGTAATTCTACTGAAGACACATCCCTGCAATGAGAGCAGACAATGAAATTAATCATGATTCAGAACAGTGGAGGCTGTAACTTTTTTTTTTTTCTTATAGACATAGGCTACGGCAGGAATGTAGCTTTTAGCACTCAGGGTACAGTACCTTGGCTTCTCTTGGGCTTCAATCTGGCGAATGACATCTTCCATCCAAAGCATAAGGTCACGGACCAAGCTGAAGAACCGGAATTTATCACCCGTGTCCACCAATCTGAGCCGCCGTCCTTCACATGCATCCAACAACGCCTTCCAGGCCTCCAGAACCTCACTCTCCCGCTTCTGGATGTCATCAGCTTTATCTCCTGCATAAGCAGCCTGCAGTCGTGTCGCATCTTCTTGCAGCTGCCTCACCTAAAAGTCAATAGCACAACCTTAGCACAGCTCTGGATGTATCTGTAGGGGACTCAATCTGTCTATGCATTCCATTTTAATGGCAGACATGAAATACTACACCCACCCTCCATGTGTGTAACACTACAACCACTTCAGGAGGAATGAATGGCTGGTCATAGTTTTGGAAGCCGAACTCCTCATGATAAGCTAACTACACCCTTAAAGGGTTATAGCTTGAAAAGAAAATCACTCAAGCGACTGAAAACTTTCAGAAAACTTTTGACAAGTTACAAAGACATGTCAGACGTTCAAGATCAGTAGGAGCCGGCTTCTGAGACCATGCAGATCAAAAATATGAAGCACTCAGCTGATCACTGCTCTGCTTGACGCAAGACTGGTTCACAGACAATCTATGAAACCCATCTTTAGCCTGGGAGGAGAGCAGCTTCAAGCTGAGAGCTCTAACACCTGTGTGTGGGGGGGGGATTTAGGCTCTCTCAGCTGTCTCAGGACCCCAACCTAAACCAACCAAAACTTCTGACAAGTGTATGGCAGGTCAGAAGTACAAAGAAACTTGTGAACCAGGTTTCCTTAAAAAAACCCTACCCTGTAAACAAGGCCTAGCATGATTTTATAGGCTTTTTGGAGTATGTTTGAAATATAAGCCATATTCCAAAAATAAGTCCTAGTTACCATCTGGGTCAGCGTTGTCACTAAAGGTACTTTAACTGTGGGAGTCTGGAGGAACTAGGCTGGTAGGCATCGCAAGTGTAGTGTATATATACGGTGTGTATAAAGTATATACATATTTGTATTGATGTGCAGTGTGTGTATATACACATATGTGCAGTGTATATGATGACAATTATATTTGAATAAAATATTGATTTTTTGTTCAAGAATAAATGTAGTTTGTGGTTCATGGAAATTAAATAAGACATCTCTGGAAAATAAGCCCTAACACATAGAAGGCCCGGTCTTATTTTTGAGAAAACACGGTAATGTATTAGATGAGAACACTGCAACTCTCTTGAGTTCCCACAATGCACTGCTCTGTAATATAACAAAAGCTAAGATTTCTTTATATTAATAATTAAATCCTTTAGACTACTGCAACCGGTCATTTATAAGGTGCCACTGAGCAATCCGACATCAACATAAATCCTGCAATGCTTAGAGATGGACAGTGCTGCCGGAAACCATACCTGTGTGCCCAAGGCCTGGATGTCATGTTCGAAGGTTGTGTGCATCCTCTGTAGTGTTTCTACGGTGTTCTGATCCCTTCCCAGCTCCTCCGGGAGCTTCTTATGCTTGTCTTGTATTCGACCAAAGATCTCTTTAGCATCGTGATAGAATTTATGCAGTTCATATGAGGCAGCCAGTATCTGTGTCCTGGTGTCGATGAGTTCCAGCAGGTCTGCCCAGGCCTCATTGAGACCATCCTTCCATTCTGCTACAGTAGCAGCGTCGGAATGTCCCGAATTAATAAGATCATCCGCCATGTGATTGACAGTATCCACTCTCTCCTGCCCGATGTGGCCAGTGTCACGCGCAAACTCCCTGAACCTTTCCTGTAACATCTGCAAGAAAAGAAAACCAGTTCTTTTAGGTTCTAACAAGAAAGAGGAAATTTCCCCAAGGTGGCAAATGACTGATGATAGTGTAATAAATTCCTCAATTTTCTCGATATTGACAACTTATTCTTAAGCCCCCACATCAAATAGATAGTTGTTGACTCAACATTGGCCTACTATATAGCTTGGCCAAACGCACGCTTGTCCGACTCCACCTCCATATTCAGGAGCACTCGCCCAAGCGCTCTGTGTGCTCTATGAAAGCTGCTGACAGACTCTCTGGGGGCAGCTCGTCTCTAGAGAAAAACAAAAATTAAAAAAAGTCCAGTCCGAAATTAGACATGCCAGAGTCTTTTCTCCTTGATAATCTTCTGCCAGGCGACAGTCAGGAGGCCCCCAACCACATTAGATGGTTGGTATTTCCTACCGGGACCAGCCCTCTTTCATCTAGTGTCTATAACAGTCTTTAGGAAAGGTCATGAATAGCAGATGGGTGGAGGTCCGACAAACACAGATCAGCTGTTATCTGCTCCATCCGTAGCGGTTTATATCCAGTGTATGAAGCCGAGCACCAGAGCTCCGTACCCTGTACACTGTGTAGTGGAAACGCCGATCCTATTCACGTCAATGAAGACAAGCTGCAATACCAGAGACAAACCACAGACTGGTGCGGAACTATTTGGGAAGTAACATTTTTCACACCTTTGAGAGCTCCTATAATCCACAACAATGAATGAAACTTCTACCATAACGAAATACAGTATTTTATCATAAAAAGGATTATAAAAACAAATACTTACTGTGACATGCTCGTAGTCCTGACCCAGCTCATGGGAGCCGGCCACGACTTCTCTCTCTGCGATCCACTGCTCCAGATCATCCACTTCCCGGTTGAGCTGGAACAGCCTGTGCCGTTCATCCAGTTTTCCTCTCCTCTCTTCAGACAAATCTTTCAGACCTGCGTAAAGTTTATCCACTTGCGACTGACGCATGCTGATGCGCTCACTGTATAGACGATATAACAGGTGGGCATAATGTTATGTAGTGTTATGTAAGCCACAGTGAAAGAAACATATACTAGACAATAGGATAAGTGATAAATAATCAGACACCAAGTGTATAAACAATCCTTCACAAGATGTATACAAAAATGGCCACTAACCTCTCCGGATGCCCATCTGCCACCAAAGCCCTGCTCGTCTTGGACAGTTGGTGCACAGTCTCTGCATAATCCTCCACTGCCTGCTCCAGGATTTGGTGCTTCTTCAGCATCGACACCGCACTCTGCTCATCCTGCAAGTAAATGTCCGGGGTCAGCAGGAACCCGATATGTGGAATGGGGGTGGTCTGTCTGCGATGCTCTGCAGGATCGCTCGTAATCATAATGGAGCACTGTCCATGACACTTTCCCGGTGTGTACCAGCTCCAAGCATATTTATTCTTTGTATATATAGAAGAGTACAGCCCGTATATATATTAAAAGGAAAACATCACCTAGATTTTTTTTTACACTAATTAAAACTAAATACTGATAAATATTTCATTGTGATTTTCTGACTGTAGATTTGTATTCTACTTTCTCTATAGGATTATAATGCGGCCATCGTGCCCGAGCTGCAGTTATTTACAGGATTCAGAGACTTGCTTACATCAGATGCATGGACCATAAGAAAGTCTAGAGATGTTCAGCGACGTCTATGGGAAAGTAGAGCAGATAGGGATTATGGGCATGCTCTGTGACCTGTGCAGAGGTAATAGTGCAGGGAGGGGAAAGAGGTGAGCTGTGACCATCACCTGCTGTGAATGGTGGGTCCTGTGCCATCTACACATGGGTGTTATCTGGTCATTTTATTTTTGGCTGTTATGATAATGAGATGACTACATAAAAGTGATGATGACCTCTACAGAAATGGAAGTGTCAGACTATGATCAGACTCAGGGGCCAGAGTAAAAACTGCAAGACTTCAGGTTCTTCACTTCCTTGGACTATTAAGGATGTCACAATCTCAGTTATGGATTTTTTTATTATTATTTAACAGGGGGTTTTGGGGGAGGGGCAGACATTTTTTATATATTTTTAAACATTTATTTTTTAGAGCACTTTAACCTGCGACCATTTGATCGCTTCTCCTATATAGTGGAATACTATTGTATGTGCAATATCACAGTTGCAGGGCAGAGTCACCATGAAGTTCTCCTATGAAGCCCAGCCACAGCCTGGGCTTCAAAAGGATGACTAAAATAGAAATTGTGGGAGACTTCAGCAGCCCCCCAGCTGTCAAACCATTGATGTCATTTAGATGGTTAAGCAACAGCAATAAGAGCAAGATGCCGGTTGTGTCCGCTCATTGGCCGGCTCCATACACCAGCACCAAATTACGTCCAAAGACAAGAAGAGGTTGATTGAAACCCAATGTCACTTTCTGATTATAAACAGGTAATATAAATGTATTTGATCAACTCTGTAGTCGTCGACACAATGTTTATTATCGCCTTTGTTATAATTCTGTGTATGCCCAGAACAGCGATATTTCACAATTTTAAAGGTAAGGTTATGTCCTTATGTGCAATTATGTATGGATAGCATTTCATAAAAGGTTTATAATGGCAAAATAGCAAGTTAACCCTTTTAGGGGCTGAATGCTAGGACCCCCAGTGATCCTATGAATGGGGATTTGGAAACTTGACATCTGGGCTCTGCAGAGCATTGCCTAGAATGAAGCAGAAGGGTGCTACCTTGACCTCCACTCCATTCCTCCTCTACGAGAGAGCTGAGAATGAGAAGTATAGCGCTCCACTATGCTTAGCACTTTGGTACAGAATGAATGGAGCTGAGGTTGAACATTCATATCTCCACTTTATTCAAGACAGGGTGACAGGTTTCAAAAGCCCTGTTCTTGGGATTGCTGGGGGGTGGGGGGGGGGGTCAAAAGATAAAGGAGATAACTTGCTATTTTAGAAATGACCCAGTAAGAAGAAAAACAAATTCTCAGTAATGGCTGATTACTTTTTTGCACTGCTATCACCCTATACAAATGATATTCGTAGGCACCTTGGCTTTCTCTTCAGACATCATATACAGCTCTTGCTCGCTCATCCAGGCCTCCGCCTCAGCAGCATCGAAGTAGTATTGCTGAGCCCTGTGAGCCTCTTCCAGCCGCCTGTGTCTCTTCTCCGTTTCATCACTAAGTTGGTTCCATAAAGCCTGAAGATCTGCGAGTCGTTGGTTGATTGGCCCTGCGTTAAGGTTAGCATCTTCCAAAATCTTTTCGCTTCTTTCGAAGATATCTTCATATCGATGCTGGTGACCTTGGATCTCTTTCTGGAGAGTCTGTTCAAAACATACGATACCAACATAGTAAACCCAGTAACAAAACACCAAATACTCTCACTACAAGTAATGATACGGGCTGGTAGCATGACCTAAAACGCTCCACGAACAAGAAAACCACTGGTGATGACAGTTCCCTTATGAAGAGAGCACGGCTCCAGATATGACAGGTGAATGCTTTTAAAGGGCGAGCTGCTCGGAATAGATTGTATGTATTATATTATATAATACTGCAACATTTTATTTAAAAAAAAACAATGACAAAATTAATGGAATGGTATTAAAATTGCTGAGAGTGGGCAATTGTATAAATTTAATGTTCAGGGCAGAAATCGGATGGATATTCATTATGGATTCAATAACCCCACAAGACATAAATAGTGAAACAGAGCAACTCGCTTTTCATAAAGTGTTACGCACACTGTGTAACCAAATATAACAGGCAATATTTCCGCCATGCAATATTAATATTATTCTTAAAATACCGTAAGTTGGAGTGATCATTTCACCATGCTCCTTGCGGTCACAGGTGCTTTTAAGGATCTATTTTTTACGTAAATTCATTTTCTAGTTACCATAATAAAACTTTTTTTTTTTTACATTTTGTTTCTTTTATTAGTTATATTATAGCACGAATGGACACTAGTAAATTGATACAGCAGTAATTTCTGCAATAATGAAATAACACAATATTTAGCCCAACTAGGAGAATGAAGTGTTCCACAACTAATGAAAGCTAACTAACAAGCCAAGGTGGGCATTCCTTCATCCCTGATGAAGGAAAGGGGAACTTTTCAAAATGCGTTAGATCTTTGTCCACTTTGGAGCCCAGTAGCTTTTCGTGACATCACCAGTAGTGAAGAACGAACATGATCGGATAAGGTGTTATACCAGCATGCTTGGGTGCTAACAGAGTCTTCGGCACGCTTGAAAAATATGTTTGAGTCCCCACATCCATATGTTTCGCGGCTGTTCGACAGCTGCAACACATGTAGGCATTACCTGTTTAACACATGCAGGGGTTGCTTAACACAGCTGTCGAACAGCCGCTAGACATGCAGATGTGGACACTCAAACATATTTTTCAAGCACACTGAAGACACTTGGTTAGCACCCGAGCATGCTCAGATAACACCTTATCCGAGAGCACATTTTCTTATCACTGATCACCATCAGCTTCTCTACTAGTGAACTTTGGAGCGTTGCTTCCAGCTGGGGCACTCAACAGAATGGACCCACTCATCCAAAAATACCATCTATCCGCTATCACAAACCTGAAGCAATCAGATTAATAGATGGCAGGTCTATCATCGTCCATTCCTTCTCATTTACGTAGTTTAGTGAACATCCACATTCATTATACCTTCACTTATTGAAACTTGTTTATCCTTTTAGTCTCACAGCTTTGCAATTTTCATTGCTTTATCCATAATCTGACATCAGCACAGGAGGTACATCATTTTATATAATAAAAGTATGTGACCATATTGTAATAGACCAATCTATGACCTGTTCAAAGTCTATTCCACTATTCTATATGCAAACTTAATGGATCTCATTAGAGATTGTGGCAGACATCCAAAAACATTAGAAAAAAAAAATTCTTGCGATCATTCCTGCAATTTTTCATAGTTCAAGAGCTTTGTACAAAAAAGGAAGTTGTGCTGTGATTAGTTGATATCAGAATTTTTCTTTTCGGCAGATTTGTAAGTCTCTCCCTAACATATCTGTTGCATCAGGATTCCAGTATTAGCAGGGCCTTTCCTGGCTGCTTATTAGTCAGGTAAAATTATCATTTCAACATTTTTTAAACTTATAAAGACTTTAAAAATATATGTGCTAAAGAAAAGTCATCAGGAAAACTCTTACAATCACAAAATAATGATCACATCCATATGGAAGGAAGCGAGGCTACCAAACAGTGAGATAATGAGAACAGCCTCATCGACAGCTCTCCCGATTGTTTTATAGGGTGCAGCTCCAAAGGAAGGAAATTACGCAAATCACATTCCACAGTATGAAGGCTGCGAGAAGAGGTGATGCAATTCTGGAGCTGTTCGAGATTTACAAAACTGCAAAATGGAAAAAACTTCATTGTGAGCTGGTGGGGGATAGTCTTACTATCCAGTCTCATTCACAGTCTCTGCAGGTATTACAGCAGCTTGTCACTTTTATAACTATTGGGCTAGGTCGCATAAAAAAAAAAAAATTATATTACTTTTACTAAACTTATAGCAATTAGGATCCATAAAAGCCAAGAAAAATGTTTCTGTATGCAATATTAGCAGTTTATGCTAACCAGTGGTGCCAGGAGCTATGTCAGATCACAAACTTAGAACAGTTAATAAAAAAAAGAAAAAATAGTCACAGACTTCTTGAGAAAGCCACGGTAGGCGAAACGTACGTTGGAGGGAGCTGGAGACACATTGAGCCATTGATCACGGGTATTTATGATCCCATTACATTTCCTATGCACTTTATTTGGGCTTTCAGACTTTAGGTCTGTTCACTATATGCAAGTTATATTGCTCATGGATTATTTATGATCACTGAATTTACTCATGGCCCATGTGTTCACTATGTAATTATCTCCTTATACTATGACATATTATGGTATTGTATTATGTCCAATTGTTTGGTTTTCCTTTTACTGTGTAATTAAATAAAAACTTTTTAAGTCTTTATTAACTTGGACTTTATCTCGGTTTATTCATATTGTCTGAGAAGGTTATCATTATCTTTTATGAATATTCATATACGCCATTTGAATATTAAGTGAGTGATTCTTACTAGGTTGTTGGTCTACTTTATATTCATATAGCGTCTCTTTAGATATGCACAGTATTGCTACATATTATGTAATGATACCCAACAGGAATACTGTAACTCCCTGCACAAAACATTGCAGTCTACCGCATCTACCTCTCTATTTTAGCACATGCTCAGTACAAGGGTGAAGCTGGGCCCCGTACGCCGTGCTGCACTGCACACAGTTCTGTAGGACTGTACGGCAACGCTGCATGTGCGGGATTAGGCGATGGATGCTAATGACATACAAAAGGTGGGACAAAAGCCATTCAAAACCAGAAGGGGGTGTTTGAGCCAGGACTGTGTGACTCTTTCTGATCTGGGCCCCACCCAGATGACTCAAGAGTAATTACATATTCGCATGTTAAAGGGGTTGTCCACTACTTGGACAGCCCCTTCTAAATCCCTAGGTTTCCTCCAAATAAAATAACACCTATACTCCCCCCTCCAGGAGTAAACGCAGGCGCTGGGCCGCTCTTACATTTCCCGGCGTCTGTGCACGGCAGTACTTTGCTCCTTCCTCAAAAGGGCAGAGAAGTATGCCTGAGCAGGAGCACAATACCGGGGAGCCATAAAGCAAGCAGGAGGGCGGCATCGCAAGAAGATGGGAGGCACCGGACCAAGACCTACTACACCCATCGGACCAGACCGCCCCCCTGGCTAAGTATAATAAAAGCTATTTTTCTTATCTTGCAGGTTGGATCGGGCGGTGGCGGTGGCCGTAACGCATATCAGCCAAACCTGGTGACAGTTTCCCTTTATGCACTCGGGGGCACGTAATAATTTCATGGCGTAGTGTAGGGTAGGGACCTATTGGATAGAGTTATCAGGTTTTCTTTAAATCTTCTTGATGTTGTAGTATGCAGGAGATAGAGAAGGAAATGAAGCAATTATACACCTAAATCCTCCACATTCTTTGAAAGAAGTCCTTAACAGAATCCCCTGATGAATGTCTGTATAGAGGGGAAACATGTTGGGAAGAAATATTATTGGAGAACCCTGTTAATCAGAATATCAGATAAATATAAGAACAGATGGTCCAGCTGCTAATGTCAATGCTGCTATTGATTGGGTGATGGGGCACTACACTTTAATGCCAGTCTTTACACTTTTTTTGGGTGTCTATGAATTACTACTATATACAGGAGCTTATTACAAAATTAGAACATCACCAAAAAGTAATTTTATTTTTAGTTGTTTTTCAATACAAAAAGTGAAACTCATTATATAGAGTCATTACAGACAGAGTGATCTATTTCAAATGTTTAAAAAGCAAGAAAACAATTCGGAACTGCTGCTGCCACCTTCATATGTACTATAGTGCGGTACAATTTCACACACCAGGGTTGCACGCCTACTACTCATAGAACGGGTGCTCAATGCAAAGTAAAACATGCATTTTCACGTTGTAAAAAGAATAAAAGGGATGGCACTCACCGTTCTGAAGTAGTGAATTTATTGTGGGATAAAAAAAACATAGGCTAGGGAGAGATGTCTGAACTGGCAAGGACCCGTTGAAGCGCAGTTGGCGTGAAACGGCCGTTGTCCACAGTTCAGACATCTCTCCCGAGCCTATGCTTTTTATCCCACAATAAATTCACTACTTTAGAACAGTGAGTGCCATCCCTTTTGTTCTTCTTTATGCAACGTGGCTATTTCAAGTGTTTATTTCTGTTAATGTTGATGATTATGGCTTACAGCCAATAAAGACACAAAAGTCATTATCTCAGTAAATTAGAATACTTAACACCAGCTTGAAAAATGATTTTAAAATCCAAAATGTTGTCCTACTGAAATGTATGTTCAGTAAATGCACTCAATACTTCGGGGTTCCTTTTGCATCAATTACTGCATCAATGTGGCGTGGCATGACTTTTGGGTTTTCTTTGACTGTAAGCCATAATCATCAACATTAACAGATACATCACTCTGTTTGTAATGACTATATAATAGGAGTTTCGCTTTTTTTACTGAAGAACTGAAATAGATTAACTTTTTGATGATATTCTAATGTTGTGAGAAGCGCCTGTATCTGTTCGTGGTAACTGGCCATAGAATGCACACTATTCGGTTTAGATTTATTATCGAATATTGCCCTGAATGAAAATTATTAGTGCTCACTAGGGAAAGGATAGGGACAGGTGACTGAGTAGGGGCACTACTGCGTAATTTCAGGTGTCCATCCCTGTGGTCAGGTAGGAATGGTTCCTCAAGAGAATTAGGGATTAATTAAGGCCAGAAGAGCATTTCCTTCTTTTTATTTCTGCATTATCAACATATCTGCCATCATTTACTCCATACCCAATACACCACATACCATAAAATTGTTCTTGTATCCCCTTTTTTGAAGGCTGGATATCAGTTAAGGACTGGCATTTGGGAAGTAAAAAGGTCATCTCTCTCTTGTTTACGCAGAGGCCAGTAATTAATACAATGATTTTAATACCCTTAATGAAGGAATTAAATACATAATAAAAGTAAAATTGTAAATGTTTTTTTCATAGAGGTTTTGATATTTGGGACCCTTTTGGCAAAATGTCCTTGGAATGTCATGACATGGAATAATGTATGGTTGGGACTTCTGGGAAAAAGTTGATAGAAGATTAAAAGAAAACCTAAATGTTTTGCAAGATCTTAAAATTTAGGATATTATTTTTTTTCTACTTTGAAAGGATTTCTGCTAATCTAGTATTACAATAACACAGACTTTTCCAGTAAGAGCACTTAGCGCTGGGAAAACCAACCTGATTCTTCTTTATTAGCAGCTGGACAGTCTGGAGGTTGTGTCCGTGGTCAGTGGATGTTGCAATCGGCATTCTTTCTTCAACCCATAGCTGAAAATAGATTAAACCAAATTAACTCTCTACAGAAAGGAAAAAATAATCAATAGAAAAAAAAGCACTACAATCTAAAAAGTAACAAATGACATGGATAACAGGTCCTAATAAACCTCAGGATGTTTCCATTCACTTACAATCTCATCTTCCACATCTCGATTAAACTGATGGATCTCTTTAGAGGCCAGGAGGTACTTTTTCCTCTCATTTAAGGGAGCAAGCAGCTCTACAAATCTCTGCTCCACTACGATGCGCTGGCTGTCCACTTCATCGGTGCTCTTCCCCTCCTGGCTGAGGGCTTGTGACTGGCTCTGAAGTTCTTCCACCTCTCTCTTACGGACATCCATCTGATTTTCTAACATCTGGCAAGAAATATGCAAAGTCAGTTCATGGTTAGACTGTACAATGGTAGGGTAGCACATTTCCCATTTTTAGGTTAGTACCAAATTTTTTTTTTATATGAACACTATAAGTAGGGGCTTCTCTAACCTGACAGTCCTATCCAGTTAGATTTAAAGAGTCTCCTAGCCATTCAGGGTTTCATTCTTTTACATTAATTCCTTTAAAATGAATGATAACACTGTAAAAAAAAAAATTGCCCCGTAGACTAATAGCTATATCGTTGTCCCTATAAATTCCCCAAGCTATATAGGTGGATTTTATCGGATAGATTTATGTCAGCCAAATCATCCTCAGACGAATGATGGTGGGGAGACAAGGGTCGAGCATGGTGAACTACTGTACATCACCAAATTCCTTAGTTCCCAATGAAAATAATCCACAAATTATTGCAGATAACTCCCCTACCCCCATTGAAAACAAGTGATTGATTGGTCATTTTCGCTGGTCAGAAGACCGCAGTCGGCTGACCACTATATAGGAGATATGTACCCTCCGTACACTTCTAATGAAGTTCTTCGTAATGGTCTGTTTATCTACAGGACAATAGGATAAAAGGGGTTGAAATTCAATATCTCATGTCTTTTTCGCCAGTAAGGAGCTTTCTTAAATTCTAACTTTCTGTTTAAGGAAACAAATGTACATTGGCCAAAATGAACAAACTGACCATGTCAACTGTATTGAAGCATCTAACTGGTGTGTGCAAAGGGTCATTGTGGAGGGAGGAAGAGCAGTGTCAGCTGCAACATCATCTATGGTCATTGGTGGATCCCAAGTTATCAGCTATGTAGAGAGGTGTCACCTGTCATTGTAACCCTGCCTCTGCTGATAAGGAGCCTACTATGTTGCCTTTGAATAAAGCTTGTCAACATTTATTTTTAAATACATGTACCACAAACATCACATTTAAACAATAGCTCATTTTCTAATGATAGATTTCAGCTGAACAGTAGACACTCATGCTGTCATTGCCATCTTGCCACTCGGCATCTTTAGGCCGATCAAAGGGACCTTAATGTCCAACTTTCATATACTGGTGTAATGATTTCCACATAAGCACACAATGTAATATTGAGCCTTCATCCCAGAGGGGTTAAAGCCTTTATGGTCAGACACTCGCTAGACAAACCCTTCTCAAGTCTGAGCTAAATATAACAGGGAAACAGAGCCATAAAGAGCGAGAGGGAAATAAAATCTGTGTTAATTCCTTATTTCCAGCATACAGTAGTCTCTGTGTGTCTGAAATCCTTTGAATAGCTGACATTTCAGAGATCACATTCTGCCATAACAATAAATGTGCACACAGAAGCTGTTTAGAGGTCGCGGCGGGCAGGGGCCGTGTAGGAGCTCCGAGCGGTTTACACATTCCCTCCATTGTCCTGGGCTTTCTGGCTCTTATAAATGGCTTATGAACTAATGTAAAAAAGTCTTTTTACTCACTCTTGATGCTTTGTACAGATTTGTCATTGAGCCTTTTAAAAGGATTTCAAAAAGCGTGTTAAAAAAAAAAAAAAGCATAGCATGGAATCTGGGCGGGAGAGGTGTAACCTGCACCAGGACCCTGCTGGATGTGGTACGATAGCAATAACCATCAGTATTTCTACTTTGCTATTTATATAAAATTTTAACCATCAAGGATTCTTATGAATTATAAAAAAAAATGGGGATTTTTGTGTACTCATCGTAAAATCCTTTTCTCTGAGCCAACAATTGGGCGACACAGACAGAGGGTGTTATGCTGCTTGCTACTAGGAGAACATTAAGTAAACACAGAAAAAAAGTTAACTCCTTCCCTGCAGTATATACCCTCTAGCTGGCTGGGAATTCCACAGTTCGGTGAAAAAAGCAGTAGGAACATTAAACAAATGACAATAATCATAACTCTGTCAAAACCTAAAAATGCTACAGTGCACCAATACGTCAAACAGGGTGGGTGCTGTGTCTCCCAATGATTGGCTTGGAGAAAAGGATTTTACGGTGAGTACACAAAAATCCCTATTTCTCCTACGCCTCATTGGGGGACACAGACAGTGGGACGTCCTAATGCAGTCCCTGGGTGGGGAGCATACAACTGCTAATACCTCATGTACCATTGGCTCAATACTGTGGTACTCCGATTGCAGGATGCGTCTGCCAAGAGCTGCATCCGCAGAGGCCTGAGCATGAACTTGGTAATGTTTTGTAAAGGTATGTAGGTTGGACCAAGTCGCAGCCTTGCAGACAGGCCTGAGCATGAACTTGGTAATGTTTTGTAAAGGTATGCAGGCTGGACTAAGTCGCAGCGCTGAAGAACTGTTCTACCAACGTCTGGTGCCGAATGGCCCAAGAGGCGCCTACTGCGCGAACAGAATGCGCCTGAATCCTTGCTGGGACAGGTGTGTCCCGGACACGGTAGGATTCCTGAATAGCCAAGCAAATCCACCTGGCTAGCATGGTTTTGAAGCGGCTAGACCCTTCCTATGCCCCTGTGGAAGTACGAACAGGGCAACCGACTTGTGGAAGGGTGCCGTCCGCGAGATGTACCATCTCAGAGCCCTGACCACATCGAGGGTGTGGAAGGCCGGCCAAACAATTTCTTCATTGAGATGAAAAGAAGACCCGACTTTGGGCAGGAAAGACGGGGACGTCTTGAGAGCTGCCTCGTCCTGATGAAGATTCAGGAACGGAGGACGGCAGGACAGGGCTGCCAATTCAGAATCTTGTGTAATTGACATAATTGCCGCTAGAAAGACCACCTTCCAAGAGAGAATAGCTAGTGGTACGTCCTGCAGTGGTTCGAAAAGAGCCTCCTGTAATGCTTTGAGAGCTAAGTTAAAGTCCCATGATTCTAATGGCCCTTAAAATATAGAGGTGCCACCTGGGAGACTCTCTGAATGAATGTCTTCATCTGAAGTCCGGTGGCGATTTTGCATTGGAATAGCACTGACAAGGCTGAAATCTGGCCCTTGAGCGAGCTAAGCGCGAGACCTGACGTTAATCCGGATTGTAGGAATTCCAATATGGAAAGAATAGAAAACACCAGTGGGGATCGACCATGATCCTTGCACCACGAGAAGGTTCTCCAGGTGCGGTGACAAGTGCGCATGGACACAGGCTTCCTAACAATCATAGTGGAGATCCCATCGGGAGAAAAAACAGCCTGTGCTAAAAACCAGGATTCAACGGCCACGCCGACAAAGACAGGGCCCCGGAGTTCTGGTGGTAAATCAGGCCCTGTGAGAGTAGATTAATGCGATATGGAAGTCGCCAGGGAATGCCAGCGACTAGTTGTACTAGTTCTGCATATCATGGCCGGCGCGACCAATCTGACACGACTAGGATCACTGGTATTCCCTCTGCTCTAATTTTCTTGATCACCCTCGGGAGCAAGGAAAGAATGCACAGGAGCCGGAACCGGTGCCACGGCAGAATTAGGGTGTCCGCTCGGATAGCGCATGGATCGTGCGATCGGGTAATGAATTGAAGAACCCTGTTTAGTCTTTAGGCCATATGATCCACATCTGGAGTCCCCCAGCGATAGCAGATCTGCTGAAAAAAACTTCTGGATGAAGAGACCACTCTCCCGAGGCAAGGCCTTGGCGACAGAGAAAAACCACCGCCCAATTGTCCACACCCGGGGTGTGGATTGCTGAGATGGGCGAATGATTGGTCTCGGCCCAATGGAGGATGTGACTCACTTTGTGCATGTCCACCCTGCTCCGAGTACCCCCGACGGTTGATACCACAGCCGTGGCATTGTCGGATTGGATCCTGATGAGGTGATCTGCAAGGAGATGGTGGAAACTCAGAGCTAATTTGATCACTCGAATATCCAGGATGTTGATGGGGAGGCGTGACTCTCGAATTAACCAACGACCCTGTGCCGTGTGGTGACGAAGAAAAAAACGCACACCAGCCTAGGAGACTGGCGTCGATGGTCACCACCGACCATCGTACTGAGAGAAAGAACTTCCCTTAAATTCAGGGAGGATCTCAGTGTCCCCCACTTGGGGGCTCGTCTGACCCACAGGGACAGAAGGAACCGGCGGTCCAGGGAGAACAGGTTCTTGTCCCAAGTTAACAGCAACGGATGTTGTAAAGGGCAGAAATGGAGCTGTGCTAATGGGACCGCTCCCATCGCTGCCACCATGTTTTCGAGAACTATCATGCTGAAAATGTATGGAGTAAGAAACCGGTCGGGAAAAGAGTCCGCGCTGCCTGTTGTAAGGCTCGGGCCTTTTCTGGAGTGAGAATGACCAACCCGCGAGAAGAGTCCAAGATCAATTCCAAAAAGGAAATCTGCTGGACTGGTGTTAGGGGGAGACTTTTCGAAGTTTATCTTCCAACCCAGGCGAGAAAGTGTATTTACTGTGATATCCACGGATTTCTCACAGGCTGGATGGGATTGACCCTTGATCAACAGGTCGTCCAGATACGGCAGTACCACCACTCCCCGAGCATGGAGAATGGCCATGACAGCCGCCATGGCCTTGGTATAGACCCTGGGGGCGGTGGCGAAACCGAAGGGCAAGGCAACGAACTAGAAGAGTTCATTTTGAATTGCAAAACGCAGGAACTGCTGGATGATAGGGACTCTCTCTTTTGCATGGAGGCGACACCGATCGGAGGAATTCCATTTGGAATCGCCATACTTTGACAAACTGATTTAACAGCTTGAGGTCCAGTATGGACCGCATCGTTCCTTCCTTCTTTGGAACCACAAAGAAAGGTTTGAATAAAAAACCGCTGAACCATTCGTCATGAGGGACCGGAAGGATGACTCCATCCCTTTACGGCACATGAAGGCTGTGACTGAATGACAGCAGACGGCCGCCTACTTTGTCGGTGTCTGCCGGATACCACAACAAGTCATTGAGTAGAGGATCTATGGGATCTGCTTCCTTAGATCCAGATGCTGTCGGCCTGGGTTTCCAAGAGCGGTTAGGTCTGTGAGAGATCTGGGAACCTCTGTCTCCATGCGGGGACCGACCTGATCCGGAAGAGAAGGTTGCGGAAGACCAGCTGGAGCTGTTGCGAAAAAGGTCGACAAACGAGTCGGCTGTTGATTCTGAAAAACAGCCGGGCAGCCCCTTGTTGGGGAAGAAGCCTACTCTTCCCCCCGGAAGTGTCAGAAATGAGCTGGTCTAGTTTCTTGTCCAAACAGGCAAACAGTTTGATATGGCAGAAGTGTCTGGAGGTAGAATCTGCCCGCCAGTCGCATAGCCAAAGCGCTCCTCTGATGGAGACTGCATTAGCGGTTGCCTTAGCAGCGCAATTAGCGGCATCTAATGAGGCGTCTTCTGCAAAATCCCATGCGTGAATTATCTGCTTGGCAACACTGGTTGTCTCCGGAGGATTGCTACATTGGAAGGCAGTAATTAAGATTTCTGCCCAAGTGGTAATTGGCAAACTGCGTCAAAGTTCCTTACACTTGCCAGTCCTACTCTAACATGAAAACCTCAAAAAGAGGAAAAAATCCTCCAAAAAAATTCAGATACGAACCAGACAGGCCTAAATGCATCTGCACTAATACAGGGTGCAGCGGACCCAAGTAAAATGGCAGCTGCACAGGTGCATAAATACCAAATGAAACAGCCAGCCTACAATCAGGGATTGGCCGTGTGGTACACCAGTGCAGAATAATCCGCATGTGACAGTGTTCACACAGGGAATGCAGGGCTTCAGATTCACAACACCATATAGGGGGGCTGCCCAGTGCCAACTAGAATGCATCCCGTGTGAACAGAGGCCACAAGCTTGCAGAACCATTTGGGCGCAACTGCACCCTGAAAGAAATATAAAAAGTGCACAAAAAGAATATCAATATATGTAAGGTATTGGTTGATATTAAGGCCTTAATACGGAAGCTGGCAAACTGCGTCAAAGTTCCTTACACTTGCCAGTCCTACTCTAACATGAAAGCCTCAAAAAGAGGAAAAGTATTTATGCACCTGTGCAGCTGCCAATTTACTTAGGTCCGCTGCAACCTGTATTAGTGCAGATGCATTTAGGCCTGTCTGGTTTGTATCTGAATTTTTTGGAGGATTTTTTCTTCTTTTTGAGGTTTTCATGTTAGAGTAGGACTGGTAAGTGTAAGGAACTTTGACGCAGTTTGCCAGCTTCCGTATTAAGGCCTTAATATCAACCAAGTGGTAATTGCCTTAGCCACTCAAGTCGCCGCGAAAGATGGGAAAAAAAGTCGCTCCTGAAGCTCCAAAAACTGAACTGGCGAGGTAGCCAATTTGACAATCGGAGGGGTTTCTGACTGAAGAGCCCTCAGAAACGGATCAAAGTGTTTTAGGAGCAAGGCACAATACAGGTTCCACCGAGGGGGACTTTAGCCAATCCTTCATTAGATCTGGAGTAAAGGGGTATTTAGCCTCGATAGGCTTTTGCCCTGTGAACCGCTTATGTGGTCGGTTCCTACGTTTCTAGATAATGTCCTTCAACTCCGGATGGCTGGCAAATACCCTGCGTACACATTTAGTCTTCTTAAAGGAGATAACATGTTCCTGAGCGAGAATATTCTTCTCGTCCAACGTTAGACACTTGTTGACTGACTGTTAGAGGATCAAACGATTCATGGACATTTGCGGAATTCTGAGGGACTGACATGTCAGACTCGAATTCAGAGTCTTGTTCTCTGCGAACATTAGGAGAGGGAGAGCGAGAGACAGAACTCGCCGATGCTGAATCGGGGGCGTGACTAGGGGACGTGTCATAGGTCCGCTTTCTAGAGACCTAAGGATCCCTTGAACGAGCACGGCCCCTGCTGGCGGACAGTTCCCGGCCGTCGCCAAAGCCCTTCTCGGGCGGTAAAGGCCAGTTCTGACTTAAAGAGGATTCCCGGAGGAGTCTATAGCCTTGGTCAGTGACTACACAGACCGTGACAAAGACGCAGCCCACACAGGGGGACTAAACGCAGGGAGCACCTTGCAGCGGATGGCGTTTTAGCACAAGCCGGGTCGCAATCCGTGCATAGCGGATTAGTCTGGGTACTGGGCAAGGCAGTATTGCAATAGGTACCAGCGGTAAAGAACGCAGTGCGCTCATTTGCCCCCCCTTTTTTTTTTTGCTTCCTTAGACTGAGGCATAGTACCCGTGAAAGGGTTACAAGCAGAGT
Source organism: Dendrobates tinctorius (assembly GCF_039654945.1). NCBI lineage: Eukaryota > Metazoa > Chordata > Amphibia > Anura > Dendrobatidae > Dendrobates > Dendrobates tinctorius. The sequence goes on from NW_027361870.1 coordinate 27,068,577, forward strand.
CTGGGCTGCAGGGAATGTGCAGCGAAGGGGTTAAGCTTTTCTCTGAGAGCAGATGCAGCTTACCCGCGGTCCTGACGCTGTGTCCTTGGGAGGAATATCGGTGGACGTGTAGCATCACCAGGTGTTGTCCATCCGTGCGTGCACCCCCGCAGCCGTCAGAGCCCGAGAAGAAGAGAAGGGGTTAAGGACATGGCCCCCTGAGAATGGCAGGGCGCTTCTCGTACAGAGCGAGGGGAGCCAAAGACGTGGGCGGCGGCGCAAACAGAGGGCGGCGCTTTGTAAATTGCGGCCTAGTAGGCTGAAAATCCGGGGACTAAATTTTAGGGTCTACCCTGCTCACCGGGTGAAGGGGGAGCGAGGGGGCCGCGACAGGGCGCTGGTATGCCACCACTGAGACTCTGTCAGCGCTTCTCCCAGGGACCAGGACCCGACCCCATACCTCCAACCCGATGCTCGCTCTGTCTCAGCTGTCTAGGAGCCTGCAGGTTTCATCCCATTTCAGATCCTGAGGTAAAAAAAGCTCCCGGGCGATGTAGCAGAGCCGGAGAGGTTGTTACAGGGGTACTGCTCAATCGATCCACCCTATGGGCAGGGGGATGGAGAGCTATGGGGCCGATTCAGGGCATCCGAAAGCGCTGGTCATATCTTCTCCGTGCGCTCATCCTCGTATCCGTGAGGGGTACCGGGACCGTAAAGGAACCATCGCCAGAAGAATCAGCCCCAGTCGTCGCAGGAAAGTGTACGGGGAGGTATACTCCGCGTGCTTGCCTGTTGGTTCGGGGGAAAGCGGGCCGTAGAAAGGAATAGTCGCCCCCCTTCACTCCGTTATTTAAAAAATAAAAATTTACAGAAAATTCAAAAATAAAATAAAAACGGTGGGATCTGAAGCCAGACCCAAGTGCCTCCTACAGACACTAAGCAAGAACTGGGGAATCAGCAGCCAGCGAGAGAGTGTATACTGCAGGGGAGGAGTTAGCTTTTTTCTGTGTTTACTTCGTGTCCTCCTAGTGGCAAGCAGCATAACACCCACGGTCTGTGTCCCCAAAAGAGGCGTAGGAGAAAAGTGCACCGTGAAAAAAAAAACAAAAAACACCCCAAAATACAAATTACGGTGAAGTCCCATTGTCAGTGCTCAATGGGAAAAATGTATGAATTGGACAAAAATGAAACAAGACGACTACCCAGAAGCCGCTGTCTGTAGAGGTGTACAGTTTGGGATATATCGCTGTAGTGTTGCAAGGCTGATAAAAAGGTCGACATGCAGCACCAGCCATCTTCACTAGGTGGCAATTATAAAGTTATCCACGTTGGCCAAAGTGGATAAGAAAGGAGAAAATATAGCCCACTGTTCTCCATCTTTCTACAATTAAAGACGACATGTCCGATTATATAAAGAAAATGTCACCCAAGCAGACTACATTCGACTACTTCTTTAACTCCTGCTTTTAAAGTGGATCTGTCACAAGATTTTGCCATGCAAACTGTATACATTAACTAGATCTCTTAAACCTGATGAAACTCATATACTTACTTTGATAATCCATGTCAGAATGGCCGTGTATTCCTTGATATGAAGAGGAGCATTTTAGGAGTCCATAATCTAGATCTCATGAGTCTGTGCCCACCCAGATAGCAGCAGCTTGTACTGAGCATCTCAGCAGCAGCAGGGAGGAAGGATACTGAGGAATTGGACGTCAAGGTGGAATGATTTATAAAGAATTATACAGCCATTCTGCATGGGTTATTCAAGTGCCACATTTTTATTGGGTGTAAAATCTATTTAATAATATATGTAGTTTGGATTACGAAATTTAGTGTTTTCATCATTTTTTATGTTTTAGTAGAATTTTCTTCATCTGCTACATTTGTATCATCTGTTTTTTTCCCAATATTCACAAAGTTTTAATTGCGCTCTAAAAACAAATTATTTGCTTCTAATCGTATCTGAAATATTGTAGAACCACAAGTATTCATATACTGCTGATGTGGACCCAGCATTTTACTCCGTGTTTAAACTCTAAATGCATGTATAAGCTTCAATGATGAGGAGTTGATATCTAAAATGTGTGTTAAAATAGACGCCATGGACAAAAAATAACCCCCACAACAAATAAACCAGATATGAAATCAAAACGCATCGCTTCACTGTAGACCTGGATGAAACATCTGGCTGCACAAATAAATCCTGAAAAAAAGGTGTCCAAAGCACCAGCAGTATTTAAATACTGTTGCTTTTCCATTTTGGCTTTGAAGAAGAAAAAAAAAAAAAAAAGGTACGTGAAACTTTGTTTCCCCTGTAGCCCTCCAGCTATGGTATATCTATTAGGCTATAGCGCATAATGATTGCTATTGTGAGAAAGGCTTCGTGCAGCCATCACAGATACAGGTCAAAGTCAACATCAACGACCACGGATGAATGTTATGGAAGTGCTCAAGAAACAAGGCTTTTTTTTTTTTTTGTCTTTCTTGCTGAACTCACCTGCTGTTTCTTCAAGAGGATATTGACACTGGTGAGATCCTTTCCATAATCGTCAGACTGAATCTGACTCTCCAGGCCATGGAGCCACTTGTCCAAGTCTGCGCAGCTCTGGGTAAAAAGTTCAGCTTTGTTGGCATCAAAAAGTCTCTGGGCCTTGGTCTGTGTAGTGGATTCAAGCTCTTCCCACATCTTATTTAAGGCGGTCATCTTCTCCCTCACTATGGCTTCAGTTTCTGGTTTCTCTGCAATCAGTTGGTTTCCTTCCTAAGAAACAAAATAATTCACTGTAAACTGTTCAGTGGAAACTTCTGATATTTAGAGAATGCTTTGGAAAGATGACTTTTGCAAACCTTCCCCATGGCCACCAGCATCTACAGAAACCTACTGAGAATATAGAGAAGCATGCACAGTAATAAAAACTCAGATGTGGTCTGAAATGCACCTCGCTTTTTCTCTGTAGGACACACCAGTCACTACGGGACTACAGAAATTTATGAATTTTTTATTTTTTGTGACATAATGAATAATGTCAGCCACTTTCCACACAATTTTAAAAAAAGTTGTCTAATGTCGAAAGTTGCAAAATTTTTGTGCAACTTTAAAATGTGTCTTTTCATACAGTTTTAAGCCAAAAATATCAGTAAAACAGTTTGGGAAACCGGGGCCTTTTTGTTTAATTGTACTTTTTAATTATAGTTAGATCCCAGCATGATATTTGTTTTTGTGATCTCCACCCTTGGAGTTTAGTTGTCACATGATAATGGGCACCTAACAAACATCATTACACAGAATACTAATTATTGTATGGCGGACATGATTCTAGCTCAGGAAAAACATGCGCCGGATTAACCTAATTAACCTGCAGAGATCCTCCTGCTATACAGCAGGTAGTGCAGCATGCGCAATGCTAGATCTGCTTGACGAGCCTTTTGTGATGGGACATAGTAGTGACCATTAGGCTCCCAGGCTCATACACTGTATGCACAACTGCATATTGGAGCAATGGAGAGCCAGGTCACCATGTATCATTAAACTATTGGATACTGGCAGATCATTGCTCATGTATCTCTATGGTAGTAAAATGAGACTAAACGTATCATAACGGGTCCTTTTACAAGGACTAATAAGCTGCTCACAACAAGTGCCAATTGACAAAGCACCACTCCGGCAGGTTGTTTGGCGTTTGTTTTGTAACTTCTGCAGTATCACTAATGTATGTGCCCTGTCCCTAATAATTTACTTACCAGCTGCCATCTTCTTCTGCTCTCAGCACCACTCCGGTCGTCTTATGCAGTTTGTGACCAGTGTTGGCAGTGCAAGCCGGAGGTCACTTCTCAATGTAAGTCTATGAGAGTCAGAACGAGGGTCTCAGACTTACGCTGAGCACTTGTAACCGTTACCTCTGACTTATGGTCAGTCCAAAGTTGCTGTCACATGAGCAGGTAGAGCAGAAGACAGCAGCAGGCAAGTATATTACTAGCGGTAGGGTACAGGCATTATCATTACCACTCAGCCAGTGAAGTAAAAAATGCTGACGTGTTGCTTTAAAGAAATCGATCCAATTTTTTTCAACTTCACTAATGTGTCACAATTACCATGAGGGGCTTTATACAAACAATCTCCAATTCGCTCCCCTCATATTTTGATTGCTAGCAGCACTTCCCCCCGCTTACATGTAGAGTTGGGTAACAGACCAATAATTCTAAAAAGTGACCAGCTCGAAATGTCCAGCAACCAAACAAGAAAACACACAAGTTAATACTGGACATTAATCTGGAAAGAAATCTGTTTTGCCAATCATGGCCCCATCAAAAGGACCTTTAAAGGTACCAACTGAGGGACATAAAATAGGGATCAGTATCTTGCAGAACTATTGAAAATTCTGGTGCAGCCATGACATCTTTGGAGAAACACGGAAGGTTCGCAATAAGAGAAGGAGTGAGGAATCAGATGCCACACAAAATGCAGTCAGAAACCAAACCTTAGAACTTCTCCAAGACCTGATGAGTGGTTAAAGGGGTCTTCCAGTACTTTGATACTGATGACGTATCATCAGGTCATCAATATCAGATTGATTAAATAGGAACTGAGTTACAGTCCTCAGCAAAGGCTCTTACACAGTTGTCGGTGCTGTGCAATTCTGATCCATACACTATTTACAACCGGCTGCCAGAGGCGATCTGTGGGGATTTCTGATCCAAAATCAGATACTAAAATATTGGGCTACTCCTTTAAGAGATCTGGTGTGCAAGTCATTTACAGAGTTTTCATACATCTGAAGGACGACTAATATTCATACCAGATGCCCTTAAGCAGAACTTACGCACCATTTGACGTTTATTACCTTTTCTATTTTGTCCAGCCATTCTTTGTTGGAAGCCAGTTCTGCCATAAAGGCTTGGTGTTTCAGCCATTTACTGTGTAAGTTTCTGGCCTCGTCATAAGACATATCTCGAGCAGTGAGCATTTTCTCGTTAATCCACAGGGAGAGCTGAAAGACAGGGAAAATGTGATATTTCTAAGATACACGTAATGCTCCGAACAAACCTCCAATCTACTGCCTGCACATCTGGAACGTATCAAAAGTGCAAATAAACTAAAACATATGGAATTCTCTCGATATGATCGAAGACTGATCTAGGATCCAATAGATGACACATCCATCTCTTCCTGGAGAGACGCCCGTTTATCTTAGGAGCTGCTGATCGTCATCCTTATGCTACATTTTATCTCCAGGTTAACAATATAAAAATATCAAGAATAAAAGTTATTAAAAATAAATGCAAGGACTTGGCTCTAAGCTACCTGCACCTCCCCGAGTTGGCTTTATCTCCCCCTTCACAATTCTACAGCACAGCTCATAAATAAATAAAGCTTCTCGCAGACGCCATACATCATTAATGCACAGATATCATGGGACACCAGAGAAGGAAAGGCACCCAACCATGTCAGCAGCTTAATGAAATGTTAGTCAGCCAGAAGAGTACACAGTAAGGTGTGCAAATTTTGTAATATACTGTACATAAAAAAATACTACATTTGTGAACTTGAACCTGTGCATTTTCAGCATAGCAACTTATGTTAGAGAAGATCCGAATACTCTCTTGCAAGCTCTTTTACAAATTGGAAACCTCACAATATAACAACTCTAAAAACTTGTTTCTACATTTGCTTTATGTTGCCCCCTCTCATTTCTCCTACAAAAGGGCGTTAATTCCTTTTTTAAAAGGGGCGTGTTCCAACACAGTCTGGCCCCTCTAAGATCTGATTGGGCAACAGTCAGTCTGCACAAGGACACCCCCCCAACTGGTAACACCCACTTGTCAACAGCAGGAAGAATAGAAAAACAGCTGTAAGAAAATAATCAATATTTCATACTAATTAGTAATGTAAGTTATTACAAAATCAAATATGTCTTATCACTCTATGTTAATAGCGGATAAGAGGTGGTACCTCTTGGCAATCCTGTAGAAACTTCTGCATCTCTCGGTTGTCCTTCAGACGTGTCAAGAGGTCGTTTGCAGCTTCTCTATTTCTCTTATGTCTAAATAGAAAAAAACAAAGCATTTAAATACAAAGGTGCAGGACTACTACTACCCTAATCCTACAGGGAACCCATTATGTCGAAAAATGAATCCGATTTGAAAGCAGGAGGAGCCGATCAGACTGATAGACATTTTTGTAGGAAAAGTACGACTCGCATTTTACTCATACAAATCCTGTGATTGTACACATACGATTCTGGTGGGAGGTCCTACTCCATGACTGACAGTAATCCTTGTATGACTGTGCTTGCAGTGATAGCTGGTAATGACTGCATTGAACCGCTCACTGGACTCATGCATACAAACAGAAGGGGGCTCAAAGAATAAAATACAATTCATACTGAGTCGTGCCCAATAAACCTATATATCATGATGCACAGTTTATCCTTTTTATATTATACCATGATGTCCAGAAATCATACTGCATGCACAATGTAACAGGTTTACATTCATCGATCGTTAAAATCCTTCAATAGAATGGAAATTGAATGAGTATTGTTCTTTCTTCAGACTTCTAAGTTTCAGAAAAGGAAAACACTTAAATCACTAAGAATGCCGACTACAGATGGAGTCCGAAGCTTTGGGAAAGTATTAACGCTTTATATATCACCAATAAGAAACTGTAGACGGTTCATACCTGCTGTCAATGGAGTCAACCTTTTCTTCAATCCTATCCGAGTTTATGTTGCCATCATTGACCAGCCTTCTTCCAGTGTCTACAACTGCATTGATTTTCTCCTCGCTGGCATCCATGGTGGTCATAAAGTCTTCTTGCTTTTTGATGGCAGCTTCAGCAGCTTCCAAGTTATTTGGCATTTCAGTGTGGGCCAGGACATATTCCTATGATGAAAGGATCATACACAGACTTAGAGTTTTTCTAGACTTTTATATGCCCTGGTTCAGTTTTCTAATAAATTGCTTTTATGTGCCATTTCTTTAATAATTTGCTCACACATTTATATTATCAGTAGAAATAATTTTGACTGGGGGATATGCAACGTATTGATGTTGAGTTCAAATGAATCAATCGAGTAATCAGAACTAATCCATGTATAGCAGACATGACCCTGCTAGAGGCAGAGTAGTTACGAGATTAGAAAAATATGCCTGTTTTCTTACAGAAATAGCAGTCCTCTGGTATAACATTCACTTGAATGAAGCCTGGCTATATTTGCCGCTTTCAAAATTGAGACATTTTGTAGCAACAACTTTTTTCAGGCCTCTGAGAATTAGGTCGGGACACCTAGGGTGCTACATGGCTTGTCTGTGAATTCACATCCCCCAAATGTGGTTTTTAGAATAGAAGCACTTTATAAGCAGGCGTTTCCCATGTAAAAATCATCTCAATTTGCAGTAAATCACTACCGTTATGTACCGTATATGGGTATCCTTAAAGGCCTCATAGGATCAGTCATTACAAGAAATTACAACACAAATGCAATGTCTCAACACACCTGATTATTAAGGAAAGCTTCTGCTTGCTTGGTATCTCTTAAGAAGAGTTGGTAGGCATGAGACTGGCTTAGGAGATTCTGTCTGTTTTCCCACATTTTGTGAAGCTCGTTCCAGCCAGTGTCTAGAGCCTGAAGACGCTGGCGCAAGAACATGTACTGTGCATCTGTCTGTCCTTGTGTCACCATTTCGCCCATGTCTCTCATCTTCTGGTAATCTTCCTCATAGTTGTTAATTTCATTCTTGATGTTTTCATGCTGAGTCAGTAACTTTTCTGCCTCTGCTAAGGTGTTTGGCATGTCTTCGGAAGCAATGGCTGTTTGGGTCCTTGATAACCAGGACTGGAAGTCATCCAAGTCACGCAAGAATTGTTGGAGCTTGCTGGCTTCACCAAGAGACTCTTCTCGGTTCTTCAAGGTAGTTTTCATCTCTTCCCAAACGTCATTAATCTCTGCAAGTCTCGTCATGATCGCTTGAGCTTGATCAGGGTGCTCAGCTTCCAGTTTCTCAGCTTCCTTCTGGAGATCGGTAAGTTTGGCTTCAATAGCTGCTAAATCACGTTCCATTCCTGTTAACTTCCTCTGGAGAGCCATAACTCCAGCCAGGTCATTACCCAGCTCCTGAGTGGACTCAATGACTTTGGTCTTTTCCCTAATCCATGACTTGGTCTCATTGCATTCAAGATGGTAATTCTGAATACTAAGGGCTGAACTTAGGGCATCTTTTGTTCGATCCACCAGTTCTCTGAACTGACTCCATCTAAGGAAAACAAAATACAAAAAAAGTGTAAACATGTAAAAATGCTAGAAATGAAAGCTTCTGATGCCTGTCTAGATACATACCTGGTATTCAACTTATCTTGCTGTGCTTTGATTTCCTTCTCACTTGGATGTCCACTGTGGATCAGCTGACGGGCAATCTGGTTAACTACGGCCACCCGAGAAGCTTGATTGTTCATTTCTGGTTCCAAGCTTTCAAATCTAAAATTATGACAAATCACTATTTAGTATCAAATACATCTCATAAAACCTGTCTTCAAACAACAAGTAAAGTATGGCTACCTGTGTTGAATAACCTCCAGATCCTCCAATTTCTCAGGTATTTGCATATTGTTCAGCCACTGCTCCTTCTCAACGATCCAGAGTTCACAAGCATCAGCTTCACTAAACATCTTATACAGAGTAAGGGCATCTTGAAGAGCCTGTTTCCGAAGCCTTGATAGCTCAGCCAGTTCCTTGTATCTCTCCTCTATTCCAGACAACCTGCTTTGTACTTCCGAAGACTCAAACTGCTCCTCCGGTAGGGCGGCTGCTTGCTCGTGGAGAGCCTCAATGATTGATCTGTAACTTCCAATCTCCTCAGCTACGTCTTTGTGTTTCTTTACTAAAGTCTGTGTAGAGTATTCATCATGTCCAACATCATTACTAGATACAATTCTTAAGATGTCCAGCATCCAGGCATCAATGTCATCAGCATCTGCTTGGAACTGATGGAAACTGGATGTTTCTTCCAGACGTTTCTTGCGAATAGCAGACAACTGCTCAAGGTTTGTCCACTGCTCCTGAATATCCTTTATTCTCTCTCTTATCTTCTCAGATCCAAAGTGCTCCTCTGCAATCATCTCCTCACCTTCCTTGATAGTCTGCAGCAAGTGACCGCTCCGTCCACTCATCTCATCTTCAAATGCTTTATGTTTGCAAAGCAAACGAACAACACTGGTCAGATCCTTTCCATAGTCATCAGAAGACAAGATCTGCTCCTTCTCTCTTATCCATCCCTCCTCTTCTGCCATTTCCCAGAAAAACTTCCAAAGACGCCTCGATTCTTCCAAACGTGCTCGTCTTTCAGCCGCCAGCTGACACAGTTCTTGGTAGCAAAACTCCATGTGAGCCACACGATCCCGTATGACTTGTGGGTCACAGGGCTTATAACCTACAAAATAGAAAAACCCGCATATGCTGAATGTGTTTTCTACAATGGTCCATCTTTAGCCCTACAGGTTCTCTCAAAAAATATTTTCTTAAAATGTAAGGTGGAGACAAGATGAACCAATGATCTATTATCCAGCAATTAATTACACAGGCATCGGCAGGGAATATTGTGATATTCATATTTACTAACTTTACTCTCAGCAAATAAAAATCTAAATTATATAAAAAATATCTAATCTATGAGGCCAGTCACATGGATACCAATCAAAGGGGAGATATCATGCATTCAATTTTAATTTTATTTGATTAGATGATATTGAACATATAGATGATAAATAATGTGTTACTGATTATTACCATTGCAACTATTGTTTTTATTTATAAACCTTCCCTGGAGGCAGCTATATTGGTAGAACACATTTCCTATATGTACACAGTCAGAACAGCAGGATGCAGTTGTGCAGTTTATGGCATCAGAACTAATTGACAGGAAAATACTCAGATTTTTGCAGAACGGATGAGGGAGACACAGAGATCAGTGTGTATAACGATACTTAGGCCGCTCATTTAGACATAAAAAAAAAAGAGACAGTTTTTGATTCAATTTGTGGATCCAAGTCGTCCACTGAAGTTAATGGGTCAGTGAAAAAAAATGGACAGCACATTGATAACATCCAGGCTGCAACTTGCTGATGCCACACTGATGGTGAAAAAAAAAAAAAAAAAAAAAAAAAGACACTGCCCAAAAACAGCTGTTAAAACAAAAGACTTTTTCACATGTGCAAAATTAAAAACACTGGAGTCTGAATGAGGCCTTACTGGTGTTTATACACACTATCGTATCTACAACATCGCTGTTATTAACATGCACACCCTCTAATAATAACAATGATGATGAGATGACTCCGATTATCTGTCACGGCATACACAGCAAAGCTTATAAAAGAGCTGCAGAAAATATCAGGATTTTGTACCAATTTAGTGGTCAGTGTGAAACTGCAATGTTTCAGGATATTTTCATGTGGATACATTTTAAAAAAAATATAATAAATATCTGATCAATTTCTTACAATACAGCCCCACTAAACAAGTTCCACCAAAGACTATCCCCCACCACATTAGACACCAGCCCATCTTTTACCTTCTCCTCCGGTGGCAAATCTCTGGGCAGACGCATTAACACCTCGCACCCTCTCAGCCTGAATGGCAATATCTGCTTCTACCAATGCATGTTTCTGTAACAAGTCCTCAACCCCCAACAAATGTTTTCCATAATCCTGAGATAATAGTAACACCTGCAAAGGAAGAAGACTGTCAGCAAACATAGGCTAAACATTGCATTGCAGAATAAAGTACAGAAGAAAGACAACCAACCTTCATCTCATCCATCCAGTCCATAATGTAGAGCATCTCCTGGAAAACCTTCTGCAATCCAAGGTTCATTTCCAGGCGCTGCCGCCTTGCACGCAGCAGCTCCAAGAGATATTCCCAAAGCCGGATGACATTATCTTTACGAGCAGTGATGCGTTTTATGTCGTGATAGTTTTCGGCTTCCAGTTCTCGTGCCACGGCCACCACAGCCTGCACTCGCTCTTCATAGGCTGCTATATCGGTCTCAATGGCTTCATGTTTTTTGGTGGCGGCTTCCACAGCAGGTAGGTCAAAGCCAAAGTTATCCTGGAACAAGAAGAAATATTTATTCTTAAAAGTGAGATGTATTACTGGTGTAAAAAGCAGGGGTAGGCTTTGAGATAATTTATTAAAAATTAAATGAAACTGAAATGAAACTATTTCCTGCAACTATTACTTTGAGGCTATGTGCACACGTTGTGGAATTCCCGTGGTAACTTCCGCGGGTATTCTGGAATTCCATTCCGCGGGAAAATCGCATTTTAAATTTCCGCGATTTTCCTACGGAAAAACTAGCGATTTGCAAGCGTAATCAGCTTGCAGAACACTAGCGTTTTCCAAGCGATCTGTAGCATAGCTTGGAGAACTGATTGACACGTTGGTCACACTCGTCAAACAGAGTTTGACGAGTGTGACCAAGTTTTTACTATTGAGGCTGCCTATGCTGCATCAGTAGTAAAAAGATCTAATGTTAAAAATAAAAAAATAAAAAAAAAATTGGGTTATATTCACCTTCCGGCGTCCCGCGCAGCCTTCCCAGGCCTCAGCCATGCTCCCGTTTCCAGTAATGCCTTGCGAGACCTTTGATGACGTCGCGGTCTCGCGAAACTGTAGCGATCTCACGAGGAATAGGGACCGCTACAGTATCGCGAGACCGCGACGTCAAAGGTCTCGCAAGGTATTACTGGGAACGGGAGCATCGCTGAGGCCCGGGAAGGCTGCACGGGACGCCAGAAGGTGAATATAACCCGATTTTTTATTCTATTTTTTACAGGGATATGGTACCCACAGCCTGGAGGAGAGTTTCCTCTCCTCCACCCCCTGGGTACCATCCGCAAATATTCTGCTTACTTTTCGCATGGTGGGCACAGCCACATGCAGAAAGTAAGCAGAACAATACATTCCTATGTGGGCGGTATTACCCGCGATTCCGCAAAATTAATGAGCATGCTGCGTATTTTTCCGCAATGCAATTCTGCCGCGGGAAAATCCGCAGCATTAGCACAGCATTGCGGAATCCCATAGGAATGCTTTTTTTGCGTTTCCGCGGCAAAAACGCGCGTTAAAAACCGCCGCGGAAACGCGAAAAAAATCACAACGTGTGAACGCAGCCTAAAACTCAAAAGTTAATGTCTGTAAACAATGGAGCCAAATTGTACATCCATTATGAAAACAAAAGCACCAAAAAAACAAATGTACCTGGATTAAAAGGGAGTCTGTCAGCACAAACTGACTGATCAAACCAAGCACAGACCCTTGGTGCACCCTTATCGTGGCCAAACCATATAGTGCACCTTCCCAAGTACCTGTTTGCCATCTATCTCAATACTTTTTTTCCTTCATTGACAGCTCTGGCTTTACAGAAGCCAGAGAAAGGCAGAGCTAATTGGTGGAACGGTGCACCGAACTGTTTGGGCATGCCAGGGGTGCACAGAGCGCCTGTGCTTCATTTGAACAGTTTCTGCCGAGACTCCCTTTTGCTCAGGTGCTTACCAAGTGGCTTCTGCGTGCTTGAAAAATATGTCTGGCGTCCCTGCGGCTGCAAGTCTCAAGGCTGTCAGACAGCGACAATACATGCGGGGATTAAACACAACAAATCCCTGCATGTGTTGCAGCTGTCAAACAGCCACGAGACATGCAGCCGCAGGGACTCTAGAATATTTTTCAAGCACGCCGAAGCCACTTATCTGAGTACGTCTGCTCATCACTACAACTCATAACAAGTGATTTTTTTTTTTTTTTTTTTTTTTACATAAAATGATACTCCTTTTATATTTATTTAAAGGGTCAATGACTGCAGATATATTCAAGTCAGTGGAAGTTAACAAGTCGACTACTGCAGCAAGAAACAGCAAGTACTCTGAAAGACTTTTCTGGTCCAACTGAACGTCACTATTGAAAACAAAACAAAAAAAAAAATAAAAATTGGACAACATAAAAGCCGACCATCTGAGGTTTCTATATAGACGCTGAATAATAGGGAATTATACAGCAATAGCTACTAAGTAGCTCAAAAGTTACCTTACTGAGATCACATATTTATTAGTCAAGTATCCGACCTTTCCTGCAGGTTTGTCATCTCTGCAGGACCCCATACCTGAGACACCAGGCGCTGGTTCTCACTCAGCCAGGTCTCTCTCATAGCTGCCTTGCGATCAAACCTGCGTGCAAGTTGTTCCAGTTTCTCCTGCCGAATCAGCTCGTTTCGCAGTGCCAGTTCTCGCTCATGTTCGGCTTTTTCCAGTCTTTCCCAGGCCTGGGCAAATTGAATAAAAAAAAAAAGAAAGAAAAAAAAAAGAAGAGCGCTTTTTTACACTGAGATCAGAAAACTTATCTCCAAAAGGGACACTTCTCAAGGCAGTGATGCCAAGTCTAAGAAACAGAGGACCATTCACTGAAACTCGGCACAGATGTTGACAAGACCAGGAATTAGGGATGTGAATCTTTTGTCAGGCCATTTACTGTAATATACGAAGTAATGGGACAACAAGAGCCTTTGTAGCAACTAAACCGAGATCGGCACAAGCTCTGACCCAACTTCGTACAAAATGTCTTACACCCCTGTACCCAACTGCGGCTCAAAAAATGGACGGTTGTTCTCATTCAACATGTAAAAGCACTGAATCAGCAGGAGCTGGTAGAGAGCACAGACGTTCTCCTCCTAAACACTGGCTCATAGCACCCATCATACGGTATTGGATAAGCATCAGAACGATAAAGAATATATGAGACTGAAACATTACTTACTACGTGTTACAAAATAAGAACAGTGACCTGATCAATTGCTATGGCAGACCGTTACCGTACAGACACTTCCACATTATTGTGATGTACATCTGCCGCAGTTCTATCACTCTCCCAGTGTATACGGATCCGCACACTGTGGCTGTTCTCACCTTGTTGATATCGGAGATGAGCTTGCCCTCTCTTGGCATGTACACTTTCTGGTTGTTAGCCCTCATTTTACTCTGAATGGTAAAGAGCAGCACTTCCAAGTTACCTTTCTCTGTAAATCTACAAAAACCAAGGGAAAAACAAACGACGGTGAGAAAATACACAACTAATTTACCATACAAATCTTCTAAAGTCAAACTCTGCCATTTATTATCTGCACTCGGCAATTTCCTTGCATATCCTTATAGCATTGTAGCAGTCTACTCCTTTATTGTGATCGAGAAGTCAAAAATGACAGATTTATAGCGCAACAGTCATTTTAATTTTTTTCATAAATCAATACTTTATGTGACAATATGAATCTATGTAATATATCTTCAAGAAATCTGATTCACCTCTCTACTTCTGAACTGACCTTTCTCAAAATTCTCAGGGAGAATTCAGATTTTCCTACTACCAAGACGCCAGTTGGTGCTCATAACATTCTATGGAGAACCATAGCATTTTTAGGAGAACTTGCAGCAAAGTGCCTCTGTCGGCGTCTAGCTTCTCCCTCTTCTCCATAGAACTTTAGAAGCACCAACTGTAATCTCCTACCTTAGTAATGGGAAAAACTGTCTTCCCCGAAAATAGATTATACCCATGAAATAACATTGAAAGATGAGCCCAGAAGGTGAAAAACGCAAATTTCTCTGAGAAGACACATTACAAAATTGCTTATTTTATTTTTATGAAATAAAAATGTAAAATAATAGTTATGCTAAGGCTTTGTCTCATCATAGCTTTTAAAATCTCCACCTAAATCCCCAGGTCTTTGTCCTGGAAAACCGCCGTATGACAGCAAAGTCCAGACGCCGCTCTCACATATCAGATTGATTTACTGTGGATTTCAACCTGTGTACACTGAAGGAGTGAAACCCGTGGTGATAATCTGTGGCATTTCGGCATGTTTCAGATTTGAAAACTGCAGCTAATCCTCCACGTCTAGACTTGCTCTAAGCCTAAATTCACACAGGAGTATAAAAAAAATTGTCCGATTTTACTCCACACAAACAAAACAAAAAAAAAGTGATTTTCAGGTCAAATTATATGTATATGTATGGCCTCAGACTTTCCGCATCAGCAGTTATTAACCCCTTCATGACCCAGCCTATTTTGACCTTAATGACCTGGCCATTTTTTGCAATTCTGACCAGTGTCCCTTTATGAGGTAATAACTCTGGAACGCTTCAACGCATCTTAGCGATTCTGAGATTGTTTTTTCATGACATATTGGGCTTCATGTTAGTGGTAAACTTAGGTCGATAATTTTTGCGTTTATTTGTGAAAAAAACAGAAATTTGGCGAAAATTGTGAAAATTTTGCAATTTTCAAATTTTGAATTTTTATTCTGCTAAACCAGAGAGTGATGTGACACAAAATAGTTAATAAATAACATTTCCCACATGTCTACTTTACATCAGCACAATTTTGGAAACAATTTTTTTTTTGTTAGGAAGTTATAAGGGTTAAAAGTTGACCAGCGATTTCTCATTTTACAACAATATTTACAAAACCATTTTTTTTAGGGACCACCTCACATTTGAAGTCACTTTGAGGGGTCTATATGGCAGAAAATACCCAAAAGTGACACCATTCTAAAAACTGCACCCCTCAAGCTACTCAAAACTACATTCTAGGAGATTATTAACCCTTCAGGTGCTTCACAGGAACTAAAGCAACGTGGAAGGAAAAAATGGACATTTTATTTTTTGCACCACAAATTTTCTTTTATCATTAATTTTTTTCATTTTCACACGGGCTACAGGATAAAATGGATCCTAAAATTTGTTGGGCAATTTCTTCTGAGTACACCGATACCTCATATGTGGTCATAAACCACTGTTTGGGCGCACGGCAGGGCTCGGAAGGGAAGGAGCACATTTGACTTTTTGAATGGAAAATATGCTGGAATATTTAGCGCTTGCCATGTCGCGCTTGGAGAGTCGCTGTGCGCCTAAGCACTGGAGCTTCCCCACAAGTGACCCCATTTTGGAAACTAGACCCCCCAAGAAACTTATCTCGATGCATAGTGTTCACTTTGAACCTCCAAGTGCTTCACAAATTGATCCGTAAAAAAAAAAAAAGTACTTTTTTTCACAAAAATTATCTTTTAGCCTCAGTTTTTTCATTTTCACGTGGGCAACAGGATAAAATGGATCCTAAAATTTGTTGGACAATTTCTCCTGAGTACACCGATACCTCATATGTGGTCATAATCCACTGTTTGGGCGCACGGCAGGGTCCGTAAGTGAAGGAGCACCATTTGACTTTTTGAATGGAAAATTCGCTCCAATCGTTATCGGACACCATGTCGCGTTTGGAGAGCCCCTGTGTGCCTAAACATTGGAGCTCCCCCACAAGTGACACCATTTTGGAAACTAGACCCCTTAAGGAACTTATCTAGATGTGTAGGGAGCACTTTGAACTCCCAAGTGCTTCACAAAAGTTTATAACGTAGAGCAGTGAAAATAAAAAATCATTTTTTTTTCCTCAAAAATGATTTTTTAGCATGCTATTTTTTATTTTCACAAGGGTAACAGGAGAAATTGGACCCCAAAAGTTGTTGTCCAGTTTGTCCTGAGTACGCTGGTACCCCATATGTGGGGGGGAACCACTGTTTGGGCGCACGGCAGGGCTCAGAAGGGAAGGAGTGCCATTTGACTTTTTGAAATGAAAATTAGCTCCAATCGTTAGCGGACACCATGTCGTGTTTGGAGAGCCCCTGTGTGCCTAAACTTTGGAGCTCCCCCACAAATGACCACATTATGGAAACTAGACCCCCTAAGGAACTTATCTAGATGCATAGTGAGCACTTTGAACCCCCAGGTGCTTCACAGAAGTTTATAACGTAGAGCCGTGAAAATAAAAAATATTTTTTTTTCTTAAAAAAAATATTTTTAGTCCGCAATTTTTTATTTTCACAGGGGTACCAGGATAAATTGGACCCCAAAAGTTGTTGTACAGTTAGTCCTGAGTACACTGGTACCCCATATGTGGGGGGGGAACCACTGTTTGGGCACACGTCGGGGCTCAGCAGGGAGGTAGTGACATTTTGAAATGCTGACTTTGATGGCATGGTCTGAGGGTGTCATGTTACATTTGCAGAGCCCCTGTGTGCCTAAACAGTAGAAACCCCCGCATGTGACCTCATTTTGGAAACTATACCCCCCAAGGAACTTATCTAGATGTGTGGTGAGCACCTTGAACCCCCAAGTGCTTCACAGAAGTTTATAATGCAGAGCCGTGAAAATAAAAAATCATTTTTTTTTCCTCAAAAAAAAAAAAAAAAAGATTTTTAGCCCGCAATTTTTTTTCACAAGAGTAACAGGATGAATTGGACCCCAAAAGTTGTTGTACAGTTTGTCCTGACTTTGATGGCATGGTCTGCGGGCATCATGTTACATTTGCAGAGCCCTTGATGTACCTAAACTGTGGAAACCCCCCACAAGTGACCCCATTTTGGAAACTAGACCCCATAAGGAACTTGCCTAGATGTGTAGGGAGCACACTGAACCCCCAAGTGCTTCACAGAAGATTATAACGCAGAGCCATGAAAATAAAAAAAAATTTTTTTTCCTCAAAAAATGATTTTTTAGCTCGCAATTTTTTATTTTCACAAGGGTAACAGGAGAAATTGGACCCCAAAAGTTGTTGTCCAGTTTGTCCTGAGTACGCTGGTACCCCATATGTGGGGGGGAACCATTGTTTGGGCACACGTCAGGGCTCGGAATGGAAGTAGTGACGTTTTGAAATGCAGACTTTGATGGAATAGTCTGCGGTCGTCATTACGTTTGCAGAGCCCCTGATGTGCCTAAACAGTGGAAACCCCCCACAAGTGACCCCATTTTGGAAACTAGACCTTCCAAGGAACGTATGTAAGATGTGTTGTGAGCACTTTGAACCCCCAAGTGCTTCACAGAAGTTTATAATGCAGAGACGTGAAAATGAAAAAATCATTTTTTTTCCACAAAAACAATTTTTTAGCCCCCAATTTTTTATTTTCCCAAGGGTAACACGAGAAATTAGTCCCCAAAAGTTTTTGTGCAATTTTTCCTGAGTACGCTGATACCCCATATGTTGGGGTAAACCACTGTTTGGGCACATGTCAGGGCTTGGAAGGGAGGGTGCACCGTTTGACTTTTTGAACGCAAAATTGGCTGGAATCAATGGTTGCACCATGTCGCGTTTGGAGACCCCCTGATGTGCCTAAACAGTGGAAACCCCTCAATTCTAACTCCAACCCTAACCCCAACACATCCCTAACCACAAGCCTAACCCTAATTCCAACCCTAACCCTTTCCAAAATGGCGGCGCCCATGAACTGGACCCGCCGGACACCGGGAGCGACAGGGGGACTTAGAAGGTGCCGGGGGAGGTGAGAGGGGGTGGGGGGTTATCAGAAGCTGGCGGGGAGCAGAGGGAATGGGAGGGGGGCAGATGATGACAGCGGCGGCAGATCGCCGCTGTCATTCAGTTGCGGGGGGGGGGGGGGGTGATCGCCGGTGGGGGGGTGGAATCGGTGTCTCCAGCCATGTCCGATGCTACAGCAGCATCGGCCATGGCTGGATTGTAATATTTCATCAATTTTCATTGATGAAATATTACTATCGCTCTGATTGGCTGTTTCACTTTTAACAGCCAATCAGAGCGATCGTAGCCACGTGGGGGCGAAGCCACGCCCCCTGTGGCGAAGAACAAAGCCCCCTGTATCTGCGGGTCGGGTGACCTTTCAGTGACCTAGGTCACCCGACCCGCAGGGGGGCTTTAAAGTCATGACGCCACATAGGCGTCATGGGTCGTTCTGGCACGACTTTTCATGACGCCTACGTGGCGTCAAAGGTCGTGAAGGGTTAAAACTTACTAGACCATATTCAGTTTCATATAGTAATGAATTGCAATACGTAAAAATCAAGACGCTATACGGCTGATCCCGATAGTATCGGATTTCTTTATAATGCGCACCTATGAACTTTAAAAGGCGAGTCAGACACGGAAGAAACTAGTGCATGCAAAGATTTTTTTTTTCCTCGTACAGATTTGGCACGTAAAAAAATAATAATTGAACATCTAAATAGCAGTTTAGTAACCCTTAAAGCCATATTCCGAAGCGCATAAACGCTGTTTTCCTTCCTAGCGGTGTCTGCACCAATATACGCAACAGCAATCTGCTCTAATTATACTTTTTTTTTTTTTAATTTTTTTTACAGGATTTCACTTTATGTGGTTTTCGTGCCATTTAATGGTGTTTTATGCGTTTTTCAGTGCAAAAATTCTGGGATTCAGCACTTAAAATCAGTTCAAATACTTTTTTTTAAACATGCACAGGGGCCCACGAGCTTTCGTCAAATCATATCTAATTTGCTTGAACTGTTAAAAGCGGAATTTTCTGACTGGAAAAAAAACAAAACAAACCACTGTTTACACTGTGTGGGGACATGACCTTACATCAGAAAACCAAAAATTCACTCCCCTATTAAGTGCAGGCATTTTTCTCTTCTTACTTTGGTGGTTTCTCCACTGTACGGTAGGTGTTGAAAGCTTGAAGCTGCTGCTGAACACCGACTAGCGAGTTGGCGAATTTCCGGTTGTTCAGGATGATGATCGTTTGCTCGATCCATTCAAGCAGGTCGGAGGCTAGGGATTCATACTTTTCAATCATCTTTTCGGTTTCGATGGCATTGTCTAGCACCTGCAAATGCATAGAAAATTCTTAGAACATTTCACAAACTCCTTACGACTTAATCTGTGGTGGAGGCAAGAATTCCTTCCGTTAGTTCTTCTAGAGGACAATGACATGAGGTGTGCTGACTGATAGAACTTGCAGTAAAAAACAAAACTACTAAAGTTTTTATAAAATATGAAACTATCGCTATTAAAACAAAAACTGGATGAATTTTACACACAGTATAACAGAGTTTGACTCACTCAAGGAAACTAAACTGGTCTTTCCAGTTTGGAATAAAGAGCACAAAAGCCAACATGGCCATGGCAGCAATAACAAGGAAAGTTATAGTAACAGTAAGACATCTGTGACAAACTGGGAATGATGGGATTCAAAGACCTGAATACTTTGGCCATTTAGGATTCATGAATTATACAATCGATGCGACATCTAAAAATCTGACCATTTTAATATTTCGTATAGGACAAACCATTGATCATATAATTCGGAGTGTCCCAATAATGGGGAGACTTTGTAACATTTGCTACATTAATTATTCCACGCAGGGGCAAGTATACATGCTCTGCCCATTATGTCGGGATTCTCCCCCCCACCCCAAGAAAAAAGGTTTACATGTTGGGGCTTTTGTCCAAAATGCCATTTGATTTCCACAAGTTTGGACTTCACATCTGCAATTTTCCGTCAATTCCAACTCTACTTGTCATATATAAATGGCCTAAATCAAATAGAATCAGGACTCCTTACGGCTTGTGACTTGCATGACTATTTTGTAGAGCTGTGTACCAGCAGCCATGCCTGTAGTCCCAGATCGACACTATAGTAGGCCCGCTGTCATCAATGCAACATAGTACACGTGACACGACCGGAAAGCAATCAGTAGATGCGCTGGGGTATGCAGTGTTCTGGTCCGGCAGCCAATGACTGATTCCTAAATATCTTTTTGCCCAACTCTATTTTATGATTCGGGGAGGATGAGCAAGGAAGTTAACAGAAAATGGTTACCATATTGCTAATGTCACCTTTTGTGGCAATTTCACAGTGATTAAATGTATTCTTAAAAAGGGGTTTGACTGGAACTTTAACATTGATAGCCTATCCTTAAGCTAGGTCATCAATGTCTGATCGGTGAGGGTGTGACACCCTGCACCACCCCCCACAAATGAGGTGGTCCCGGTATCGGCCGGAGCTACACAATTCCATCAACGGAATAGAGGGCACGGATGAGAACTGCACATACACCCCCTATTCAAATCACTAGGGGACAGATGTGCAGTACCCAACGGCGGCTACTATCCTGTTGATGTAACTGTGTAGCTCCGTAACGGAGCACTTACCAGCTGCCAACGACACCAGGAACAGCAGATCGTTGTCGATGCCGGGAGACTAGAGTTGAGCGACTTTGGTCGGATCAGGTTTCATGAAACAAAATTTGTTTCAGATGAAACTGGTCCAACTAGGGCAAAAAAAAGTCGGAGTTTCGTCCGAAACCCGACCCCAATGCAAGTCAATGGGGAATAAAAGTCGGCATTGAGTGGATAAATGTCATCCGCTCAATGCCGACTTTTATTCCCCATTGACTTGCATTGGGGTCGGGTTTCGGACGAAACTCCGACTTTTTTTGCCCTAGTCGGACCAGTTTCATCTGAAACAAATTTTGTTTCATGAAACCCGATCCGACCAAAGTCGCTCAACTCTACGGGAGACACATTCCCACCAATTAACAAAGATGACCTATCCTACAGACAGGCCATAAATGTTAAAGTCCTGGACAACGTATTTTATGGTCATCTCAACAAACGACTTTATGAACAAATATAATGCAACCTTTTTCTTTTAAATACTTACTTTTCCAATACGTTTTCCTTCCACGGCTAAAGCCTTCATTTTTGAGAAATAATGATAGTATGTAACAACATAAGTGATGATGGATTTTTCATCAGGATGATCCACACTGATATCTAGAATAAAAGCATAAAAAGTTCAAAAAGGCCTCAACCAGTTATTTATTTTGTCTCGACGACAAGGTTACATTATAAAGATTTTGTAAAGTCTACATCAAGTTAGCCTATAAAGAACAAACATATGCGTCTGTTCTTTAGGATTGAAATAATCTTTTAATATAAACATTTCCCATAGGGTAAACCTGTCTGTATTGCACTGCACCCATGGGAAAAACTAATCAAAGCAGCTTTGGAATTCTTGAAACCTGTCACATTTAACACAAAATTAAATCTTTGCTCTCCACGTTATAGAGAAGGAGGAACTGAGAAAATGGATAGAGAATATATTATATATATATATATATATATATATATATATATATATATATTTATTTTTGTGGGGAAATTAGTATATTTTGTAAATCACATTTCTATTCCTGCTCCTTCTGGGTGTCCGGTGTCCAGTGGGTGATTTAACCCCTTAGTGACCGAGTCAATTTGGTAGTTAATGACCAGGCCAATTTTTACAATTCTGACCACTGTCACTTTATGAGGTTATGGCTCTAGAACGCGTCAACGTATCCCACTGACTCTAAGATTGATCTTTCGCGACACATTGCACTTCATGCTAGTGGTAAAATTTCTTCGATATGATTTGCGTTTATTTACGGAAAAAAAAAATGGAAATTTGGCGAAAATTTTGAAAATTTAGCAATTTTTAAACTTTTCATTTTTGTACCCTTAAATTAGAGTGGTGTCACACAAAATAGTTAATAAATAACATTTCCCACATGTCTACTTTACTACAGCACAATTTTGGAACAATTTTTTTTTAACAATTTTTTTTTTTAGGACGTTCTAAAGGTTAGAAGTTCATCAGCAATTTCTCATTTTTCCAACAAAATTTACAAAACCATTTTTTTTAGGGACCACATCACATTTAAAGTGACTTTGGGGAGGGGGTCAATATAACAGAAAATACCTAAAAGTGACACCATTCTAAAAACTGCAGCCCACAAGGTAAGCAAAACCACATTCGAGAAGTTTATTAACCCTTCAGGTGCTTCACGAGAACTAAAGCAATGTGGAAGGAAAAAAATTATCATTTTACTTTTTTCACAAAGTTTTTTTACTTTGGAACCAATTTGTTTTTATTTTCACAAGTGTATCAGGAGAAAATGGACCACAAAATTTGTTGTGCAATTTCTCCTGAGTACGCCAACACCCCCGTATGTGGGGGAAAGCCACTGTTTGGGCACATGGCAGGGCTCAGAAGTGAGGGAGCACAGTTTGACTTTTTGAACGCAGAATTGGCTGTAATCAATGATGGCACCATGACACCTTTGGAGACCCCCTGATGTACCTAAACAGTGGAACCCCCTAATTCTAACTCCAACACACCCCTAATCGTAATCCCAACCCCAACAGAAAAATGGCAGATCTCGGCGGGTGCACTGCGCATACGCCCGCCATTTTCTTCCGGGAAGATTATGACGGCGGCAGGGCGAATTCAAGGAGGAATGCAGGGACACCGGAGGTACCGGGGGAGGATTGGAGGACCCAATTCTCTTTCCTATGATGTGCGATCACATCAGGAGAGAAATTAAATGGGAAACCGCACTGAGAAATTCTGACTCTGGGGGCGTGCTATACACTTATTTTTCAGCGCGGTTAAAAAACAGCACTGAGAAATAAGTACCCTTGATTGCCGCAGTTAAAAGGCATATCGGCGGTCGTTAAAGGGGTCAAGACTTTCCTCTATAGGTGTGCCTACAAAAATAGCTGTCCATGACAGAGCAGGTCCGCCTCCTGGACTCACAAATGCAGAACATGCATGAATATATTTTTAAACTTTAAAGTCATAGTAAGTCTTTTCCTACAAAACTATATCAATCTGCTCAGCTCTTCTGCTCCACAACATGCTCTCATAGACTGGACTGCATTTTCAACATCACAGGTACTCCTTAAAAACATTCTATTGTTTCTTGCTTACAGCTCCTCCACAGACCTACGACTCCCTATGGATACAGACTACCCATGTGTACTCAGGCTGCTGGGTTACGCTTACATTTGACCCTTTCTACTATCTGTACAATGGGTTATCACATGAGGGGTGGGAAGTGGACGACTGCAGGTTCAAACTTCAACTAGAGTTCATTTTTGTAGTCTGTAACTAGAAGTTTATATTCAGACTGTGAAGAAAAAAAGGTTACTTGACTTTCCTCGCAGGCGGGTTCTCACACATCACCTTAAAAGCACAGACCGTGATGCATGAAGATTGCTGATCTCCTGACCCAAACGTCCCAGCCTCAGAGGCATTTACAATACTGTCGAGAGCAGGTGAAGAGATCACAGGCTAGTCCATACATTGTGGTCCTGTGGTCTGATGTGCGAAGCCACATGAAGGGTATTTGCACACTGTCTTTCGTATGCCAGCGCACTCACCGGATTTTCCGTGGCGAAGATACACCATGTTTTTCCTAAAGCATCTTTGTTGGCATTTTTTCAGGGTATTTTAAGAAACTTTAAATAGACAGCGGCTTCCAAGAGTGAACATAAAGCCGCCCAAAGAGAAAACAAACTACAACTTTTAACATATTCTCAGCTTTTGAAACCTAAAGTGGTTAAGAGAGGTAAAAAAGGACAGAACATGTGCACAGCAATTTGTTTTTTGCTGCTGTGCATTATGCTTGTTCTTTGAAGCATTTTTTTTTCTATGTTGAATCTGCCTGAAAAAGACAGTGTACATAAAACCAAGGGGACATTATGGACTACTAAGCATCTTTCTTGTAGGAAGTAGCCATGGAGGCAATCAGAAGACAACCAGCAGTGAGAACTGCACTCACTTACCAGGGACCTCCATTAGGACTTGTAAGGACACCTTCTAGATGCCGTAATTTTAGGGGATCTTTGTGGTGATGAATTCTCTTAGAACCAACTTGTACATATTATGCTGCTCACCTTCTGGGTCCAGGAGCTTGGTGAGCCCGAGGTGCTGCTCTGCAAGATTGAAGGCATTCTGAAGATTGTAGTGTGCATTGGACTTCTTCAACTTGTCAAAATCAATCAGATCCGGCCTGGGATGAGAACAGTTCATGACTTTCATGAAGACAAGTCACAACAATAAATGTAGAAAGAAGATAAAACATACAATGACACCGTCACACAGAGCCAAGCCCAGCGGCCTAGGCCTGACCAGGACACATCAACATAGAATTTGTATATTATTCTTGTTCTCATGGAATGGATAATGGGATTTCTAGAAAACTGAACTGAATCTTAGACCGCAAACTGAATGGCGATGCTTACAAAGAATAAAAAATACAATGCCACAATATCCATGCCCTTTACTAATACAAGGAAAGACCACTTATTTCAGAGTATAAATTTAATTACAGACCGACTTCCTGACAATCAGATTCTAATCTAGACTGTTTTCCTTGGACCCTGAACAAGTGGTTTAAATTATAAAGACCATGGTGGCAAAATGACGACTTATTGGAGATAAATAACAAGAATGAATGGCGTACTGAATAGCGGGATAACAGATATTTCCTGGCACATAATGAACGTCTGTCTCTAAAGGCCTTTAACCCTGGCTGAACAGCCTACAGATATACTGACTGGAGGAACTAATTAGGAAAATTCCTCTTTGCTCTGACTGCGTAGACCACAACTCCCAGTTTGCCACATTAATGAACTTCGCACTTCCCTGATCCATTTACAATTACTACTAACGATTCCACAAATGTGAATCATTCATTTTACTGTAATGCCTGTCATTTCTCCCTAAATGTCTGTTTTCATAGTAAATGGAGCCAATAACCCTATATAAATATGGGGCACACCTCACTGAGTTATACATTCCTGCACGTTGTTCAGCACTGGACGGCTATAAATTTACATACATTTATCATGTCAATTTTGTGTAGCTAATGGAGAGTCTATTTTACACAACCTCCTCAGATTTTGTTGTTGAAGCTCGTGGAGATCGGCCGAGAACTGATGAGGACGAACTCGTGTAGTGGAGTCTTCAATGGCCCCCATAGTGGTGCCTCGTGGAGTCACGTTCCTCAATCAGGGGGACATTTACCCAACAAGGGTATTTATACAGTCCTAAATTTGTGATATTAATAAGCAGTGTAATATAACTCGCTTCATCTATGTGACATCGGTGCGAGCGTCGTGGGAAATGTTCCCACGGCACCCGCGCTGACGGCAGAAAGGTGAACTGAGTTAATTGGCCATAAACTCGCAGGATGTCAGATGGCAACACGAGCCGGAGAACTCTCTCACGCTCACGGTGCCCTCAGACAGGGAATAGCAGTTCACAGGCAGATACTGAGCACACTCTACTCGGTGTCTCTGCTGGATGACAGGCTGCATGGTCACATCATGCAACCTGCCATCTAGATGTAGCAGAGCTAGACCCGTCGTGGGACAAATGGATCAAAAGCATCTCTGTGGAAAGGTGAGGAATATTTTTTTTTTTTTTTTAAACTCTTCTGCAGTTGAGGGCATCAGGGGAATGAGCGAGGTTGTAAGTATGGTTTAATTAAGAATATTAAAGAAGTCTGTCTTTCTTCAATTAAAGGACTTCTTTCTGGGTGCCTGTGTTTTTTTACAATGTGACTATGGGGATAGTAATGTGGGCGCCTTATGGACGGCTCTCCATAACTAACCTCGGGGCTTGATGTCACCTGACAATACAAAGGTGACATCAACTCCCCCCCCCCCCCCAACTATCACCCTACTTGCAACATGTCTTTAGCTTGTTGGGGGGCCAATATCCATGGCCCCTTCCTAGGCTATTAATATTCAGCCCGCAGCTGTCTGCATGGCCTTTGCTGGTTATTAATTATAGTTGTACCCTGTGTCTTTTTTTAGAGTCCCCCATTTTAATAGCCAGTAAAGGCTAAGTATACAGTTGTGAGCTGATATTAATTGCCTGGGAAGCTCCATGGGTATTAACCCTTTCCCAGGCTATAAACATCGGCCCCCAGCCTTCGGCTTTCCCTCTGCTGGTTATGAAAATTGCGCGGAAGCCTACACCATTTTTTTCAGAAAATTTTTTTATTAAATACATGTACAGTAATCTGCACACACACTGTACTAATTGTATTTGCCATAGACATCTATATATCTACCTATTCTATTTGTATTCACTGTATGTAATCCATCTATTCTATCCTGTCGGCTCCTGCATTGATTTTACAGTACAAGGCACATGAATTGCCGACTTATCTTGTATCTATCTATGCAATATAAATACATATATATTTGGAGGTGTCACAGACATCTTTATATCTATCTATCTATCTATCTATCTATATATATATATATATATATATATATATATATTCTATTACTGTGATTTTACTGTACACGGCACATGAATTGCCGGCTTTTCAAATGCGATGTGTGTAAAAATCGGACAGCACTCGCAGGGTCCGAGTGCTGTGGGATTTTTTTCTTGCACCCATTGACTTCTATTGCAGGATGCGATCCGATTTCCGATTACAATTGCAGCACGCTGTGACTTTTTTCCAAGTCCGATCATGGGAAAAAAAAACCCAAAAAAAACGCAGGTGAACACACAATCATAGAATAACATTGGTCTGAATTCAATCAGATTTTTTATCTGATTGCAATTCGTCCGATTTCATCGCAAATGGGAATGAGCCCTAAGAGATTTCAGTGTAGTATGTAGAAGGGCCTTTTGAAACTAGATAGCATTGTACAATAAAAAACTACTTTGGGTGGATAAAGCAACAAATAAAATATATTAATCTTATAACTTTCAAATATAAAGCATTTTCTTGCCTTACCGGTGTTTATGAATGAGTGCATTGAACGCCATGCCATCTCTCCAGCTGGTTGTAAAGTTATGAATATTCACATTTGGATATCTGCAACACAAACACAATTATAAGAATCCAAAACATTGACTGCTCAATTAAAGGACAATGGACCAAGTACAATAAAACTGATGTCACTACTCCATTTCCAAGTTACTAGTAAGACACTTTTGTTAAAAAGACTTCCTTGCCGTAGGCTAGAGAAGCCGGCCACTATTCCTCCCAAATTCCTCTATTTCCAGTTAAAAGCACTCTGAAATATTTGAAGATCCAGCCAGGGATTAAAGAAATAGATGTGACTGGAACTAGCGCCGCTCTTGGACAGCATTTCCCAGCACCACTCTAGCTGATATACAGTTCCATCCCATGTTTGTACATAGGAAGATGTGTCAATCAACTGAATCAGTGTGGGGAGAAGGCAGCCAGGGGTGGCACTGATTTCAGACACATCTATCTCTATAGACCCAGGACGCCTCTTAAAACGCTGCTTTCTCTTAAACATTGTGCTTCTGAGTAAAAACATACCCATCTGCCATCCAGCTGCCAGGCTCTGAATCATGCCGCCTGTGGTTTGGGCACCATGAATAGAGTGACCACCATGAATAGAGTGACCAGTTCCCTTAAAATACCACATGAGATTAAAGAAACCCTATGGGGGTAGGTGCTCTGTAGACTCCTCACACATCACCAGGCCAAGATACAGCTGCTGATAAGGTATTTCTCTTCGGACAGGTTAATGGTCAAATATAAACTAGGGGTGCAGCACGATGCCTCAGTGGTTAGCACCGCAGCCTTGAAGCGCTGGGGTCCTAGGTTCAAACCCCACCAGGGACAACATCTGCAAGGAGTTTGTATGTTCTTTCTGTGTTTGCTTGGGTTTCCTCCGGGTTCTTTGGTTTCCTCACACCCTCCAAAGACATAGGGAATCTAGATTGTGAGCCCCATCGGGGACAGTGATGAAGATATCTGTAAAGCGCTTCGGAATTAATGCCCCTATATAGTACAATAAATACTGATAGGGAATCTAGATTGTGAGCCCCATCAGGGACAGTGATGAAGATATCTGTAAAGCGCTGCGGAATTAATGCCGCTATATAGTACAATAAATAAAATAAAAATGCCCTGATTCAAAGAGATTATGGCAGAATAATGGCGCAAATTGCTTTGCAAAGTTGCTAAATTTTTGTGCAACACTGAGTGACTTTAATGAATTAAGATTTGTGGCGAGGCACACACCACTTGTTAGAGACTCCGGATTCATTGAGATCCATGCGCCGGTATTGATGAATCGGGACCTATACATCGGCAGGAGCCAAATGATATTTCTGCTATTCCATTTCTATAGACAGCGTTAGAAAAACCCACAGGGTTATTTGCAACTAGTACATTCCTTTGGTGTGTTGCCTGGCCTGCTACTGAGGCAATATAGTGTTACTAGTAATATGCATCTCTCTAAGAGAGGGTACATGTGTGAGGGATAGGCCTGAAACCATCCACGCACACTGGATTAGTAAGTGAACCCACCTAATGTATGCATATTTCCTCACATCCCCACAATCCCGGTTATCTGACTGTGAATACAGTCATTTATGTGCATTGCAGTAATCCAGTTACGGGGGACATGCTTGTAGCCAGCACAATTGTTTTTGTGAAAACTCTAAACTCTGTAAGAAGATCTTTTGAGTTAATCCTTTAATCTCTACTCACCCAGCTGTCTTCATCTGGCACCATAAAAGCAGAGCATCCTTGGCAGATTTCTTCTCCTTGTTGTCCTCCGTTTCTACACTAATATCTTGTATCTAGCAGAGACAAAGGGCATTCAGTGAGCGGACGCCGGCACACGGCCGTCAGGTGGCACGCAGCTTTATTTTCACTCATTACCACAATGCGTGAGCTACAAATTCAAGGTTCATAATAGTATGAAAGCAAAACCATTCATTATGATAACATCTGGCCCAAAAGGCCTTGAGGAAGAACGCCGTTTGCGCTCGAAACACGTCGCCATGTTTCCTGTCCCCCGCAATGTGCCGTGGAATTTTAAAGGGTCTTTAATAAAAGGATTTTCATACTTTTATGGATTGTTGCCAGAAGATAGAATTTTTTCTACTTGTCTCAGTATAGTTCCAGCCCCTGATTACCAATGTCATGAGAGAACTATTCCAATTTTTTGGCATATATTAGTCCAATTTCTATAACGGTTTTAGGTTAGTAAAAAGTAAGTTTTGCACTTTATGCCTAGGAGGACAATTTTTTTTATCCAACAGTAGTCTGTTTTTTACTTTAAGCAATACTGGCTTGTCTGTTAGAAAAGTAATCACATTTTTCATGGTCAAAATTTGTTTTTAATAAATTGAATGTATTCAGTCATTTTGTGTGGGTTAGTTAGACATATACCCTAGTTATGGTCGCTACACGGCAGGCAGAGCTTTGTATACGGCTGGCGGGTGTATGTACTTTTATATTAATTTAATTTTTCTTTAAGTAATCCTAGCAGTTTGGTCATGTGAATGATCACCCAGCAATCAAGTGATCATTGTAGACCGTGGTTGCCTCAATTTCAGATTCCTCACTCATATGAACACAACCTAGTGAAAGATATGAAAGGCAGAAACAGGGACATCGGGTTTTTTGTCTTCTCTTGCAGACCAAATCACATGGGGAATGAATGGAGAGGCAGTGGATAGTTGAGATGTTAAAGGGGTATTCTGGTAGGTAGAAGTTAGCAGAATTTATGTTGTTTGTGGAGAATAAGCACCATGATCCATCTTACCTGGAATCGGAGGATGATGGTCCATATGAGGCCCAGCGTCAGTCTGTGGTTTCCATCAACAATGTCATGTGATCCCATGTTCTCTAGATGGACTCTTTGCTCTTTCAAGAACTGCAGAGCTTTATCTACATTCTCCAGACAATGGATACGCATTCTTCCCTTGGTGGGTTTAGGCTGTATTTAAAAAAAAACAAAAACAGAGATTAAAGTATATGTATTGGCCGTGGTGGCAATAAATCTACAAAGAAAAATACAAAACAATGGCTGGATGTAATGTAAAAACTTTAACAAGTGCAGATGTGTTAAACAGGCTGGTAAGCCAGACTGGAAACCAGCCAGTGGATTTTCAGACACAAGAATTATCCCCAGCCCAGACCAATACCAGGACATCAATAAATCTGGCATTCCCATGTATGGCGAGCACAGGAGAATATTGTGGCATAATTCCACAGTATATATCCTATATGGTTTCTGCATAATATGGAAAAAAATCCACATTTCCTGGATTTTTTTTTTTTTTTTTTTTTACAGAATTTGCTCAGTTTTTCTTTATTTTATGTTTTATTGTCACTAGTAATAAACTATAGGACTTCTTAAAACATGGGACAAAGGAGAGGACAGAAGCCAAGGCTTTATAGTCCATCAATCTTATCCGCCTTGGCTTTAGATGGAGAGACAAAGAGGACTGTTAAATGGGGTCTATTGGGGGGGGGGGGGGGGGGATAATGATCCATGATTGTGTGTTATTGTTGGACTTCCAATCTCTGAGACTAGCAGGGCCAATGAATGCTGCTGCCAACAATACAAGCCTAGATAATATGTCTGAGCAAAGAATGAAGGTGAAATGATCCTCCAGCGAACACCGTGGTCCGTTGATGCTGCTGAAAAGTGAACATTGAGGGTAATATACATTAAGGGTATGTGCAGACAATCGGTAAATGCTGCGGGTTGGATGTATAGCATAGTGGATGGGATTTTAAGAGATCCCATGTCTACTATGCGTGTCTCTCCAGACCCAAGTATGTCAATTTCTCTTGCGGAGACAATAGTCTCCACAAGAGAAATTTCGCCAATGCAATGTATTGGACGCATTGAATCCACACGTTTCAGTGAACACATGCGGATTCACCTGCGTTCAATAGACAGCAACATTTTGGAGGCAGCGAACAAAAAAAAAACCAAAAAAAAAAACTGGATTTTTGGGTTGCTTTCCCTAAAATCTGGTAAAATCTGTTTCTCGTAGCCTTCATTGGGGGACACAGAGACCATGGGGGTGTATGCTGCTGCCACTAGGAGGCTGACACTATGCACAAAAAAAGGTTAGCTCCTCCTCCGCAGTGTACACCCCACCGACCGGCAGGGAATTCCTCAGTTAGTGAGAAAGCAGTAGGAGAAGTAACAGAATAGATTGAAAACAGAACAAACAACTCAACTGTAACCAAATCAACCAAAGTAAGAACAGGAGATGTAGAACATGAGAGGGTGCTGTGTCCCCCAATTAAGGCTCCGAGAAACAGATTTTACGGTAAGCAACCCAAAAATCCTGTTTTCTCGTTCGCCTTATTGGGGGACACAGAGACCATGGGACGTCCCAAAGCAGTCCCTGGGGTGGGAAACAACCTTCCATCAGGCCAGTGGACTCACCACCGCTGCCTGCAGAATCCTTCTACCTAGGCTGGCGTCCGCCGAAGCGTAGGTGTGGACCCTGTAGAATTTCACAAACGTGTGAACCGAAGACCAGGTTGCAGCTTTGCAAAGCTGCAGCGCGGAGGCTCTGTGGCGTACCGCCCAGGAAGCACCCACTGCCCGGGTAGAGTGCGCTCTGATCCCCGGAGGGGCCACTCGATACTTAACCCGGTAGGCCTCCAAAATTGCCGATCTGATCCAGCGAGCAATAGTAGCTTTGGAAGCCGGGTGGCCTTTCCGCGCCCCATCTGGAATGACGAAGAGAGAGTCTGTCTTTCGCAAGGAAGACGTCCTAGACAGATAGACTCTCATCGCCCTGACCAGATCCAGCTTGTTCAGGGACCGCTCCCGAGGGCGAGTTGGACTCGGACAGAAGGACGGCAGAACAATATCCTCCTTGAGGTGAAAGGAGGACACCACCTTCGGAAGAAAAGAGGGCGGAGGCCGCAGAACTACCTTGTCCTGGTGAAGTACCAGGAAAGGAGAGCGGCAAGAAAGAGCCGCCAATTCCGACACGCGCCGGATGGAGGTGATGGCCACCAGAAAGACTACCTTCCAGGAGAGAAGGGAAAGGGAGACTTCTCTGAGAGGTTCAAAGGGAGAACCTTGCAGAACGTCAAGCACCAGATTAAGATCCCATGGATCCACGGGCGCTCGATACGGAGGAGCCGTGTGAGCCACGCCCTGAAGAAAGGTTTTGACCTGAGGGCGGGAGGCCAAAGTCTTCTGAAATAAAATGGACAGTGCCGAAACTTGACCCTTCAAGGAACTGAGAGCAAGCCCCGCATCCAGCCCTGCCTGAAGAAACGCCAGAACGGAAGGGAGCGAAAAGCACATAGGCGCGATGTTATTGGCCTCACACCAAGTGAAATAGGCCTTCCAAGTACGGTAGCAAATTTTGGAAGATGATGGCTTCCTGGCTCGGATCATGGTATGAATTACTCGACTGGAGAATCCTGCTTGTTTCAAAACCTCAGTCTCAACAGCCACGCCGTTAAATTGAGCGGCCGAGAATTGGGGTGGCAAATCGGACCTTGAGACAGCAGATCTGCCCTCTCTGGAAGCTTCCAGGGGGCGTCCGCAAGAAGGTTGACAATGTCCGCGAACCAAGACCTTCTGGGCCAGTTCGGGGCGGTGAGAATGACTGGAATTCCTTCTGCTTTGATCTTCAACAGCTTGGGAAGAAGAGGCAGGGGAGGAAACAGGTAGGGGAGCTCGAACTGTGACCAAGAAATGGCCAGAGCGTCGGTGCCCACTGCGAGAGGATCTCGAGCTCTGGATACAAACTGTGGGACCTTCCTGTTGAGGCGAGAAGCTAGCAGATCTACGTCCGGGGTTCCCCAACGACTGCAGAGCTGAAAAAAAACCTCCGGATGTAGGGACCACTCTCCTGCCGCGAGACCCTCGCAGCTGAGAAAGTCGGCAGCCCAGTTGTCTATGCCGGGAATGTGTACCGCGGAGATTGTCGGTACCGAAATCTCTGCCCACTGAAGGATCTTGGACTCTTCTGCCAGGGCTGAGACACTCCGTGTCCCTCCTTGGCGGTTGACATATGCCACTGCTGTGGCATTGTCTGTCTGAATCCGGACCGGCAGGCCCCTGAGGAGCTTTTCCCAGTGGACGAGAGCCAGATGGATCGCTCGTATCTCTAGGACGTTGATCGGCAGAGCTGATTCCTGAGTTGACCAACGACCCTGAACAGTGTGATGGCTGAACACTGCACCCCAGCCGAGGAGGCTAGCATCCGTTGTTACAATCTGCCAGTGAATGGGAAGAAAAGACCGTCCCAAGTGGATAAGAGGTGACGTCAACCACCAGTTGAGTGACCGCTTGACCCGGCATGAAAGAAGTACAGGGCGATCCAGGGACAGAGCCGACCTGTTCCACCTCGACAGAATGGCGTGCTGGAGAGGTCTGGCGTGAAATTTAGCAAAGGGAACTGCCTCTATCGCCACCACCATCTTTCCCAGGACCCTCATAGCTGTTCGGAGGGACGGAAATCGTGTGATCTGCAGCGATCGTACATCCTGCTGCAGGGAAAGAATCTTATCTCGTGTGAGAAAGACCCTTGACCGACGAGTGTCGAACAGTAGGCCCAGAAACACAAGACGTTGAGAAGGAATCAGACAAGACTTTTTCCCGTTGACGATCCACCCGAAATTGGAAAGGGTGTCTAGGACGATCGTCAAACTTAGGCGAGCCTGTTGAAAAGAGGAAGCTTTGATCAGAATATCGTCGAGGTACGGAAAAAGAACGAGACCTCTGATCCTCAACAAGGCCATCAGCGCAGCCATGATCTTCGTGAAGACTCTGGGAGCGGTGGCGAGACCGAAGGGGAGAGCGACGAACTGGTAATGTTCCTGGCGTATCGCAAAACGCAGGAACTTCTGATGTCCGGAGAATATGGGCACGTGTAGATAGGCATCTTGGATGTCTATTGAACACATGAATTCCTGCTCTTCCATGGAAGCGATTACCGAACGAACCGACTCCATCCGGAAGTGGCGAAGGCGTACTCTCTTGTTGAGAAGCTTGAGATCCAAGATGGGTCGGACCGCCCCGCCTTTTTTCGGCACCACAAAAAGGTTTGAATAAAATCCTGTGAACCGCTCCGAGACGGGAACGGGCACAATCACCCCGGAACTGAGGAGAGAGGTGATGGCCGTAAAGAACCCCGGGATCAAGGCTGGATCCTTTTGAGGACGGGATTCGAAGAAACGATTCGGTGGAAGAGAAATGAACTCTATCTTGTATCCTGACGATACAACCTCCCTGACCCAAGCGTCCTCTACTGAGGCCAGCCAAACGTCCCTGAAGAAGAGAAGTCGACCTCCCAATCGGAAGGGACCCTCGGGAGTCCGACGATAGTCATGCAGATGTAGACCGTCCAGACCTGGGAAGAGTGGGATCGCCAGGAAGGAGTGGGTCTGAAGGAAACGTTCTATCTTGGCATGCCTGCGGTCTTTGTTGGTTGGATGGGTTCTCCGCCGTATTGAAACGGCGGAAAGCCCGAAAGGGTCGAAACTGACGCCTTAGTGGAGGTCTGCGAGGCTTAGACTGAGGGAGAAGGGAACTCATGCCTCCGGTGGCGTCCTTAATAATCTGGTCCAATTGGGATCCAAAGAGGCGTACTCCCTGAAAAGGCAGATTAGTAAGAGACTTCTTAGAAGACAAGTCCGCCTGCCAGGCCTTGAGCCAAATTGTACGTCGGATTGCCACAACGTTGCTTGACGCCTGAACTGCGCAGGATGCGGCATCCAAAGAAGCAGAAAGCAGATAATCCCCCGCATGGGAAATCTGATTGGCGAGATCGGCCAATCGCTCTGGTTGTGCTTTATCTAGGATGCCCTGACGAAGATCCTCTGTCCAAGTAGCTATGGCTTTTGCTGCCCAAGATGAAGCAAAGCTTGGACATACCGCCGCTGAAGCCGCTTCGAAGGCGGACTTAGCTAGCGATTCTATAATCCTATCATTAGAATCCTTTAGAGCCGACACGCCTGAAAGCAGGAGAACCGTGTTATTAGAAAGTCTGGACACGGGCGGGTCCACCGAGGGAGAAGCAGCCCAGTTGTCCGTGAGCTCTTTAGCAAACGGGTACAGTACGCCGTGACGCTTTCCTCTTTGAAAGCGTCTGGTCGGATCTTCTCTTTCCCTGGTAAAAATCTTTCCAAACTCAGAATGGAAAGGAAATACCCTGGAGGGTGTTTCCGCCCGTCTGAACGAAACCTCCTGATCTGAGGATTTCGCAGGGGGGTCAGCAATCTCGAAGGTCTGGTGAATCGCTGCAATGAGGTTCTGCACCGTAATATTCATGTTCGCATCCTGGTCCGAATCCAGCTCTAAAATCCCCTCAGAAGACCTGTCCGAGAACGCTTCATCTGACTCGGGAGAGGAGGACCGGGAAGGAGGCTGCTGAGACGGACTATGCGGTGAGATGGGACGAGGAGAGGATTCCGGCTGGAGATCCTGCCTGGGTCTTTTGCGACTAACGCTGGCTGACTCAGAAGGAATCTCTTGAGACCTGCTGGACCCTGCAGAAGTGTCCAGGGGCAACTTAGCCAGAGCAGCTACTAGGGACTGTGACACCCTTGTGAGGTCTGCCACTGATTGAGAAAGAGATGAAGCCCAGCCAGGCATGGGGGGGTTCACTCTCACCTGGGGCCATAGATGGCTCATGGGCGGCGTCAGGCTGAATTGGATTGCTACAGTCCAGGCAGAGGGGAGTGGACTGACCTGAGGGAAGTTTGTGATTGCAAGAAGAGCACGCAAAGTACTTGACTAGAGTGCAGGGGGGAGCCGTAAAGCGGGCACGATCAGATTTAGAGTTAGACATAGTGATAACTGAGGTAGTGCCGGAAGGTTGGGGGACAGAAGGCAGAGGAGGGTGTCAGTCTGCAGATGCAGAGCTACTCACGGTCCGGTGTCCCCAGAGACAATGCTATCCGGATTGTCTGCAGCTCAGAGCGAAATCCGGCTGACAGGCCCAGAGAGCGATATCAGGCTGACAGAACGGCGTCCAGCTGACAGGCTGGGAAGATGGCGACCCCCTGAGAGGAATGGGAAACACGGCGGCCGCCTGTCAGCGCGGGGCGGCGCGGAGGTCCCACAGCGCTGCCGCGGCAACCGCTCTGCAGAACGCCGCTGCTATCAGCTGGGCCCAGGACTGAAGGCGGGGGGGGGGGGGGGGGAACGCCGGGCAAGGCCCCTTCTGACGCCAGGGCCAGGAGTAATTGCGGCGGCTGCAGTGGCCGCTTTGAATAAGATTGGAGCCGCCGAGATGCCCATCTAGGGATGAGGAGGACGTGACTCGGCCCCCATACTTACCTCCGTCTGGCATTCAATAAAGGTACCTCAATATCCCACGCTGTCTGTCTTCTGTAGTGTCCGCGTCTCATACAGACCGACAGGCTGGGCGAGTGGGTGGGAGACGGGGAGCGAGGACCATCTGGATCGCTGGCACGCATCCGTGCTGAGCTCTTGGTCCTGCTGTAGAGACCTATGAGGATACGGGGTGGCAGTACACGCCGTACTCATAGTCTCTTTGTGGGAGTACAGCTGTGACTTTTCACACTGTATCCCTCCGGAACCTGAAAAGGAACGATGCACACTGAGGTAGATAAGGGTCTAATGAAAGACCCGTGTCCACCTCCTACTGACACTAAGCTAAACTGAGGAATTCCCTGCCGGTCGGTGGGGTGTACACTGCGGAGGAGGAGCTAACTTTTTTTGTACATAGTGTCAGCCTCCTAGTGGCAGCAGCATACACCCCCATGGTCTCTGTGTCCCCCAATAAGGCGAACGAGAAAAAAGGTGCTAGGTTCAGCCAAGTGCCCCCGTGCTCTAACAGCAATTTACTTCCTAGGAAAACAGTGCACTGAACTATGTATGAGGAAAGGCCCAGGATGTATACTATACTTCTGACAAAACAGAAACATATTGCACTGTAAAGACACACAGTGGGATAGGTTGCAGCAGGGCTGTGGAGTCCGTAAGCCAATCCTCCAACTCCACAGCACTGGTCACTACTGAGCATGTGCATAAAGTGCAGCACAGATTCCTCACATCTACAACTCCCCAGCACTGGTCACTACTGAGCATGTGCATAAAGTGCAGCACAGATTCATCTCATCTACAACTCCACAGCACTGGTCACTACTGAGCATGTGCATAAAGTGCAGCACAGATTCATCTCATCTACAACTCCACAGCACTGGTCACTACTGAGCACGTACATGAAGTGCAGCATAGATTCATCTCCACTAAAAGCCGAGATCCTTACATCAGGAACAGAACAGACATTTATAGGACATTTCATAACTTTACCAAATTCGTATGAAAAAAATATTCAGCACATCCTGCACTGTACTACTGTACCCAATTTATTATATATTTTAGGAGTCAGAGTCTGTCCATTTTTGTGGAGTCTATATAAAATGGACAGACTCCGACTCCACGGCCCTGGGTTGCAGTATACCAATAGTATATCAGCCCAACAGAGGACAAACAGACACTCTTGGGCTCTGGTATTGTAATGGAACTCAAAAGGAAAAAACAATAGATACTGGTGAGATTCCGATGGGAAATCTCCTCTGACGCCACAGGCTGCCATAGCACCCAGGGGCCTGCTAACGACCCCCATTATTAATATTGTGGTGCTCCTATGAAGTCCTTCATAAGAGATGGATACTTTTACAAGGTGACGCATTGCAATATATACATAGTGACCAAATAATTTCAGGTTCAAATGCCTTAGGGAGATTAAGGGTATGGTGCGCATGTTGAGTATTTACTTGCACAAAATTTCTGCATCACTTGGCAGCAAAAACGTGAGTTTTTGTAAGCTATTAATGCTTTTTTGAGCTAAATAAAGATATTTGAAAAAAAAAAAAAAAAATTGTTTTGTGATGTAAATTCCTGGTTCACCCAGTTTTTCATTCTGATGCAGTGGCATCAGAGTAATGGGATTAGGGCTTGGTGTCAGCAGTTGTCCCTAGGTTTAATAATGGACAGGTATCAGCCAGACACCCCCATTGCTAAACCGGTAAGAAAAGAGTTAAATAAACACACTGTCACCAGCCTATGTAGGAGCATTAACAGAATGAACCTACATAGGCTGTAACCAAACAGCAACTGGCAGAAATCAGTGTGCACCGCGATACCGGTTAATTAACAAAAAAAAAAAAAAATTAAAAAAAATTTGAGTGAGCTCTTGTGTAATTTTCATAACCAGCAGAGGGAAAGCAGACGGCTGAGGGCTGATGGTAATATTTTGGGAAGGAGTCAATAGCCACAAAAGATTCCCAGGCTATTAATATCAGTTCACAGCTGATTGCCTAGCCTTTTACTGGCTAGTTTACACAGGGACCCCAGAAAAAAAAATGGACATATGGTCCTCCTATGAAATCTAAGAAGCAAAGGCTAGGCAGACAGCTGCCGGCTGATATAAATAGCCTAGGAGTTCACCTGATGAACTTGTGTGACCTCGCACACAGCAGCTCAACTCTATACACTGTGGGAACGATGACGCTCCTCTCTGTGTAGCCGGCGGTCAGTCCGTTGTGATTGTTCTACAAGTGAAATCGTCGTGGGACACTCTGGATTACGTGGACTACGGCGGACAGGCGAGTATATGGTTGTTTATCATTTTGATTGTTTACAGATGACATGGGCATCAGGGATTAGGCGTTAGGCGAGTACAAGGTGTTATTTTTATTTGAATATGTATTTAAATATTTAAAATTATTATTTTTTTCTTTTAAAGTTTGAGCACAGACGCCGTCTGATGAGAGACTTTCTACCATCGGCGGTGCCTGCTCTCACTGTTATCAGTGACATCAGATGTAGCCGGATGGGAGTCTTCTCATCAGACGCCTGCTGACCGGTGGTAAGCTTTTTACCAAGGGGCAGTCACAGCTGTGGAGTCACGTCCAGTCATTAAGGGGTTAACAGCTAGAGGTGACTTGGGGCATGTTCGCCATCCTACAATTTAAATTAATTAATTTACACAAAAAGTTGAGTAAGGTCAGTGGTAACGCATCCTTTATGGATCATTGGTAATGACTTGTACAGTGGGTCAGAGCCGCACAGCGCGGCACAAAAGGGGGCTTCTACGTAAACAAGTGAAATAGTGGTGCCTGTCGCAACAAATAACTACCCACCTATCAATTGTCTAGCGTCAGTCAGAATTCTGAAGGATACTAACTTCTGTGTATGCCGATGTGTTACACAGACATGACTGGAGATGATGAATAATGCATTCATTGTGTAGACATTTACACACCCACTGATAACAGCGCTATTTTCCACAATGAATTCCTGCTGCATAGTGATCCAGGCAAACAACTCTCTCAAAATTACTGGGTGCACAAGGTAACCCTCTCTTTTAGGAGGACATGAACCTTTTCCACTGTTGGACTAAAAGGCGGTGCAGGAGAGGGCAGTTCTGCAGTCACTGAGGGTTCTGTACAGAGTCGATCATGTGTCTCTGGAGCCGCACATTATCTAGACATACCAGGGCCAGAATAGAGGTTTGTTGGTACACAAGGAACAATGTCCCTTTCACTTGGAGCTTGTAATGACCGGTCAGACCCTACATTACAGAACGAGGCTTCTTTGTAAGATCTGCAAGATAAAATTATCTGCACTAATTATAAAAAAAAATACATAAGAAGCCATTCCAGGGAACTGGAACTCTGCTGTAGCATGAAGAAACTGAAAAGTAAAGATGTCTCAAGCTCATGACATCCGAAGCCTATAAACACGGGAGAGACTGTCCATCTACACTATATGTACGGGGGTCTCTTGGCACGTTTGAAAGAACAAACGACTGAACAATGATTAATTTCATCATGGAATTTATAAACTGTGACAGGGCCTGTAATGTCCCGCAGCTTTGGGTCCTGAGACCCCCACCAATCACACAGACTCTGCTCCTGCATGAATAGGTACACAGTGCAGGCCCAATAGAAAATCTATTACACTGTTCTATGCAAGGCTGGGAGTCTATCTATTTTGGTGGTGTCGAAAAAAAATGGACCAACTACAACATATAACAAATTGGGTACAGTAGTTCAGTGCAGGATGTGCTGTAAATGTTTATAAGAAATTGGGAAAGTTATGAAATGCCCTATAAATGTCTGTCCTGTTCCTGATGTAAGGATCTTGTCTTTTAGTGGAGGTGAATCTGTGCTGCACTTTATGTACATGCTCAGTAGTGACCAGTGCTGGGGAGTTGTAGATGAGATGAATCTGTGCTGCACTTTATGCACATGCTCAGTAGTGACCAGTGCTGTGGAGTTGTAGATGTGATGAATCTGTGCTGCACTTTATGCACATGCTCAGTAGTGAGGCAGTGCTGGGGAGTTGTAGATGAGATGACTCTGTGCTGCACTTTATGCACATGCTCAGTAGTGACCAGTGCTGTGGAGTTGTAGATGTGATGAATCTGTGCTGCACTTTATGCACATGCTCAGTAGTGACCAGGGCTGGGGAGTTGTAGATGAGATGAATCTGTGCTGCACTTTATGTACATGCTCCTGTGGCTGTGGAAGAGGGACCTCTTTGTCAGATGAGGTCTCGTCAATGGGCCGCGTCCCCTTTGGACGCGGTACATTGATGATGTCTTCTTCATCTGGCAGGGCACGCCCGTCGACCTTGAGCGGTTGATGACCATTTTGAACAGCAATGACCGTAACATCCATTTAACATTTACGTATAGTTCAGAGGCTTTGGATTTTCTAGATGTTACTGTTAGGAGGGACCCTGCCGGGTTTTTACAGACGGACATCTTCAGAAAGACTACGGCTACTAACTCCTTACTTCACGCCACGTTATCTCATCCAGAACATATTAAATCTGTCCCAGTTGGACAATTTTTACGATTACGTCGTATTTGTTCGACGGATGAAACTTTCTTCTATCGTGCAAATGAGCTCCATCAACGCTTCTTAGATCGTGGATACAGCCGTAGATCACTGAAGCGAGCCTTTAATCGTGCCAAACATACTTTCAGACAAGATTTACTGTATAAAACGGAGTCATCTACTGAGTCTAGGGATCGGAAGGTTGTGAGGTTCGTTACCACTTACAACTCCAGATCTAATGCCGTTCGGACGGCTTTACAAAAGGCCTGGCCTATACTCCGGATTGACCCAGTCATTAATAAATTCACCACCGAGAAACCGTCTTTGGCATTTCGATGGGCAAAAAATCTAAGACCATTTGGTCTCTAGTCATTATTCTGGTCGTTTTAGACCCTCATTCCTGGACTCCTTTACTCTCAGGGGTGGTTGTTCTCCATGTGGTCACTGTTGCCTGCCCCAACATATTGCGATGCAATGATTTCACCAACTCGGATGGTGATCAAACTTTCACCATTAAACAACGAATCACATGCACGACAAGATACGTAATTTATTACGCTACTTGTCCGTGTGATCTTATGTTGGCCTTACAACACGCCAACTAAAGGTCCGTGTGCGGGAGCATGTGTTGGGGATCCAGGCGGCACGGGACCACATGGATGACTCCACCCTGAGAACTATTCCCAAGCACTTCAAAGATCATCATAAATGTGACGCATCTTTATTTAAAGTGCGTGGCATCGAGGCTCTGAGAATAGATATCAGAGGTGGGGGCCTATCTAAAAGGCTGGGTCAATTGGAAACCAGGTGGATCTGGAAGTTGCAAACGGTTCATCCGAGGGCTCTTAATGAGTAGCTGTCATTTGCTCCATTTTTATGATTATCCTCTCTATCCCCTTTTCTGCTGCTGCCAGTTGGGTGACACTTTGAGTCTTTGGTTTTAACATTTGTTTTTATTTTAGTTTTAATTGCAGGCACCTGTCTGATGGTTTTCTTGTGGCTTTCCTTGTTGGGTTGGATGGATATCCTACTAGGGAAGATGAAGATATATCTACTCTTCCATTGTTGTATGGAGAATATGGCGGTTTCAAGGCCTCATTTTTCCCTCATCGCAATACTATGAATGCTGGACTAATAATGCCTCTGGTATTTATGTGCCAGTTTACTCTATGGCACATTTTGAATGGAGAATTTGGCGGTTTCAAGGCCTCATCTTCTTTTCATCACAATACTATGAATGTTGGTTTAATAATGTCTCTGTATTTATGTGCAAGTTTAATTTATGGCACATTTTCATGGAGAATATGGTGGTGCCCTAGTCCTTATTCTTTCTCCATCTCATTATTATGAATGCTGGACTAATGATGCTGCTGTATCCATATGTAGGTGTATTTTATGGCTCAATATTATGGATGTGTATACTGATGTATATATCGACACGTATACAGCTTTTGTGCGGCTTTATGTATTTAAAATTATGTACTCGATTATATATGATAGGTATGGGCACTGAATACTGGTTACTGTTATTAACTCTGTAATATTATGTGCTCTGCCTCTCATTTTTACCGATTATTCTTGCTGCCCATGTGTAATTTATACTTTTAGTTTACATTTACATTTCTTGTTAATGCCCTATTTGCGCTCCCTATATATTAATTTGTATATCATTGGTGATGCATTACTACATTGTTATATTAGGGTACTTCATTAGTTGTAGCGCTATTCAGCCCGTTTCTATCTTGTAAAGTCCTTTCAGGGACGCTCACTATTCCCCTTCACAGTTCTGGCAGATTTCCTGCCTTTTACCCATATCCAAGATGGCCATGGCCATCTTTCCTGATCCTGTACAGTACATGTGTGGGTGGACGCGCTTCCTGTCCCGCCCCCGTCTGCCTGTGGTCTGGCGTCTGACGTCATGGGGCCCCGTGCTGATCAGCGCCAGCCCAGGCAGCGATGGGGGATTGGTCAGCGTCACCCCTCATGATTGGTGCTTGTTTTTACTTCCCCTATTTAAACCGCAATTAACACCCTATTGACACGCCCCCTGAGGAAGGAAGATCATTTCCGAAACGTAAGTTGGGGTCAGCTGAGCTTGGGATTCAGTGTCTCTCCCCTCTCCCCTCCTGGTACGTTTACCTTGCTTTTGTGTCTTTGTAATTTCACCCCTGATTATATGGCTGTCCAGCTGGGGATTTTACCCCTTACTGCTTTTCACTGGTCTGCCTGTTATATATTGGGTGTTTATACTTGGACACTTATTTATTTTTACCACCAGGTGTTTACTCACGATAAGGGTCAGAGTGAGGTTTTTGACACTGTATACCCCTTTGCTCTGCTTCTGCTTGTGTCACCCTTTGTCTGTCATTGTTTGTGCTTTTCTACCTGTGTTATCTAATAAAGATTTGTGATTTTATCATACCTTGGACATCTATGTACTGATTTCCTTTTGCTGCTTCTTATTGATTACAGTGTGTCCTACACTGATTTTCCATGGGCTGATTGTGTTGGTTTTCTTTTCATCTGCACCCACATGTAATATATGATGTTATACTGTTTCAGCCTTGTGGTCTGTCATTTTTATTTACCAGT
The DNA here is from genome assembly GCF_039654945.1 of Dendrobates tinctorius. Lineage (NCBI taxonomy): Eukaryota > Metazoa > Chordata > Amphibia > Anura > Dendrobatidae > Dendrobates > Dendrobates tinctorius. The sequence continues at coordinate 27,112,441 of NW_027361870.1, forward strand.
GCTGGGGAGTTGTAGATGAGATGAATCTGTGCTGCACTTTATGGACATGCTCAGTAGTGACCAGTGCTGTGGAGTTGTAGATGAGATGAATCTGTGCTGCACTTTATGGACATGCTCAGTAGTGACCAGTGCTGTGGAGTTGTAGATGAGATGAATCTGTGCTGCACTTTATGCACATGCTCAGTAGTGACCAGTGCTGTGGAGTTGTAGATGAGATGAATCTGTGCTGCACTTTATGTACATGCTCAGTAGTGACCAGTGCTGTGGAGTTGTAGATGAGATGAATCTGTGCTGCACTTTATGGACATGCTCAGTAGTGACCAGTGCTGTGGAGTTGTAGATGAGATGAATCTGTGCTGCACTTTATGGACATGCTCAGTAGTGACCAGTGCTGTGGAGTTGTAGATGAGATGAATCTGTGCTGCACTTTATGTACATGCTCAGTAGTGACCAGTGCTGTGGAGTTGTAGATGAGATGAATCTGTGCTGCACTTTATGCACATGCTCAGTAGTGACCAGTGCTGTGGAGTTGTAGATGAGATGAATCTGTGCTGCACTTTATGTACATGCTCAGTAGTGATCAGGGCTGTGGAGTCAGGGGAAATTGAGGTGTCGGAGGTTAAGCTTACTGACTCCACGGCCCTGGCTCTGTGTGCGCTCCCGCTTTCTGACCAACATATGGTAAGTGAGAAATGTTTTGAGCGATCAGAGGGGGTCTCAGGGCTACGTCACGTATTAGAAAACAAAAACATAGTTGTGCTTTAACTCCCTCTCCCCACTGAAAATACATCCATGCATGTGTATGAGAAAGGCAGAGAAGGTTGGAGAATAGTTAGGCGTGTGTGGAAACTAAGGGTATGTGCTCACGTTGCGGATTCTACTGCGGATCCGCGGCGGATTTGGACCTGTGGATCCACAGCAGTTTATGCTGCTGTGTACAGTACCATTTAAGGCAGTGCAAAATGAAAAACACAGTGCCCACGGTGCGGAATTTTCCGCGCGGATTTGCTGCGGTTTTAAATCCACAGCATGTAATTTCTTTTGGCGGATTCTGCAGCGGCTTGGCACCTGCTTCATAACAGGTGTCAAACCACAGGGGAAAAACGCAGGCTAATCCGCAGATACCGCCCGTCTTTTGACCTGTCGATTTAGAAAAATCCGGGCGGAAAATTCCGCAGCAAAATCCGCAATGTGTGCACACACCCTAAAAGTAAGATGAAAAACAAAACTGGGAAATAAAAAAAATAATTCAGACTTTCTGCCAGCAGAATACAGGTGTGGTTTCTGGAAGCTTATATTCTGTTATTGCTGTAGACAAATGAGCGATCACTCCACCTATACTGTACACTGCTTTCATCAGATAGCGATGGAAAAGAATGGCTAACAATGTGATAAAGTTTAAACTGATCATATTACATCCAGAAACTCTATTTACCTGCAAATATGGGGTGAATCTATGGGTGAATAATGTTGAAAAGTTGATTAGCAGTAGCTACAGGGAAAAAAAATAAGGTTTTATTCTCCCTGCAGATGCTTGCTTCCAGTCATCGGGACGATGTAGAGAGCCGTTACAGTCACAGGTCACTACACAATCAGCGCACTTTAATTACTCTGTGGCACAATGATTGATAGCCTGTTCTGCAGCATGTGTGTGCAGAGTACAGATAGCCAAAGTGCAGGAGAATCAGCATCACGCACACAGTATAGCGAGCGGTGACTAACAACTTCCTGCACCGCTTTAAAGAGTGGATGCGAGCAGCTGCAAGTAAAATAAAGTGTTATTTTCTCTTATTAGCCCCTTGCTCCAATAAGGCTAGACAATAAGGATTTAGCCCTTTAGTGACATGGTTATTTTCTATTTTGCATTTTTGTTTTTTGCTCCTATTCTTCCATGAGGGCTTGTTTTTTTTTTACGGGATAAGTTGTACTTTTTGAATGGCACCATTCATTTTATCATGCCATATACTGGAAAGAAATTGCAAAAAAAGTAATTGTACATTTTTTTTTTTTTTAATCGTTCACTATGCGGTAAAAATAACCTTAAATAGGATTCCGTAAGTCAGTACAATTACGGAGATACCACATGCATAGTATGGCTAAAAATAAGACTATAGGAAGAAAGTTTGGAAAAAACTTCCAGCCAATCACTGGGGAACATGGAGACACCTGATTTTTCAACCCTAAACATGCGGCCCTACTACCCTCTGTAGTAAATAAGCAAGAACTGATTACTGGTAACTAAAAAAAAAAAAGAGCAGCATGTGTGTGAGATTTAGAAACCTCATTAACTTTGATGGTACTGTAGAATGCTGCGTTTTTTCTATGAAAAAAATGTGGTAAAACTGCAAAGTGTGAACAAGCCCTTAGACTGCTTAGTGCTACTGAGGAGGAGCTATTTTTCAGTTTTTTGCATAGTGTCAGCCTCCTAGCCACAGCAGCATACACCCATGGTTACCTGTGTCCCCAAAGAAGTGATGAAGAAAATTAAGATAAATTGTGGTGAACTTTTGCGAAATACAGGATTACAAGCTAAGATACGCCTGTTTCCCCAGTCACATTTTGATATGCAAGGGGATTTGATTTCCTGTAAAAAATATGGACGTCATTTAGCGCAAATAAAAGGTTGTCCACCCTTGAGAACATTTTTTTTTTTTTTTTTTAACTTAAAATACATGTACTTGGGGATGAGTCATTTTTTGCAACTGGATATATCATTGAAAATGTTCCACCACGTACCGTTCTAGTATGTGTTGCACTGTCTATTGTTATCTGCAGAATAACAGAGGATCTTTCACCAATTTTTTCACGTTGCACTGGACAAAATTTAACAATGGCAGAAAAGCAGAATATATACATTTTCTTTACACCTTGCGTACTTCTCCCAGTGTGATGCTGACCAATCATAAGCAGGTAGCAGCATAGAAGTGAAGGATCAGTGAGGTCATCAGGGTCACATGACCTGAGTACACAGGTTCTGTCAGCCAGAGTGTGCAGCCCAAATAAGTTAATAGCACCACACTTCTATGCTGTGTGATAGATTTTCAGTCATAAAACCCTAATGACATCACCAGTCATTCTGCTCTTGTATGCTGCTGCCTGCTTATGATTGGTCAGCAACACATTGGGGTAAGAAGTACACGCCCCCAGTAAAAGCTATATAACACCCACTTGTGTTAAAGTTAACTCACCAAGTTTCACACTCATGGTCACTGCTGCAGGGTATTCAATGGTGAGTAAGGTGTAGTTCACTATTTTAACATAGCTCCACCTGTTGACCAGCTTTATAAAATTCCCAGACAACCATTTTAAATACAGCTAATAATGGCCTATATTTAGTATCATTGAAGTCACATCTAATATGATCTGGCAGCCATAGGTCAGTCTATATCAGTGTCATCTGCAAGATGAACACCATATAATGTGCATTTAAAGGGTTTTCTGACAAATTACAAAATCCTTTCCAGGAGTTTTGAATGAACACAGCATTACCTAAATGACGAGATAGCTTTTATAGTGTTGGTATAGAATTGCAGATCAAGCAGGAATTTTACTTTACATTTTAGATGTCAAGTTCCCAGATGACTCTTTATTACACATGATTGGATGGAAGATGGTAGCGCAGTTATTATAACCCCCATTTATAGCAGAAGACAAGCAGCAAAATGTGTAGCAAGAAACCGCCACACCTCGATTCCTGTGTGCTTAGCAAGGGAAGTAAATGAAGCTCCTGATAACCCCATGTGAACTGAGAAATCCCCTACAGTATAGAAATGAGTTACACCAAGAGTGGCTGACAATGCCAGGTGACAAGGACGTTACTTACAAGTCTTTCTCCAGAGAGAACCTCCAGTAGTTTGATAAGCATCCGCCCATCTCGGAGGTCGGCGTACAAATCAGTAATCCTGCAGGAGACTCGGGCCAGGTGTGAATTCACCCATTTTGTGAAGGTTTTCTTTTGGACAGCCTCGCGCTCATCTAGAATACAGAAAGTGAAAAATGGACATCATTAATCATCAAGGGTCAACGCCAAGCAAGCGAGAAACCTCCACGTGTGATATACATCATGGTGCCCGCCTCTGTTACACGTATCATTAATGTAAAGCATTTGTGAAGTTTCCTTACTATAAGCTGCTAACATTTTAATCAAAAACCCCTCTACCTTTGAGCAATGCTGGCATTGTGGCAAGTAAAGGTAACATAGTATCTTTATTAACTTTTATGCTGTTTTTATGCATAATTGTATACAGCTAAAAGGATATATAAAACGAATTGTAAAAAACAGTCAACAATGCTATTTTTTTCCTCCTCATTCTCAGAAAAGATGGCATTCTTTATTTTATTTGCCGCCTGCGATATAGGTTACCGGCCACCGCTGCAGTCTATCAGCAGTGGCCAGACTCTGAAGCAAGAAGCGCAACGCTTACAAGGTCTATGCAATAGAGTTTGCAAGTCCTGCTCTGAAGCTGCAGAGGAAAAGATGCCTCTGCTTGCAGAATCAGAGAGCACTTGTTCGGGCCAGCCTCTGAACCATGGCGCTAGCTCGAACTGTCAGTCAATAATAAAAGCAACCCCCGACCAAGCATTAAGCTGGAAAGAAGGAGAAAGATGCGTTCCTGAAGTCACATTAATGGTGCAGTCAGACGGCCGTAGTACTCATGAGAGGATCGCACCGCAGTTCTAAGACTGGCCGTCTGCTCTCTTGACCTGACCGTGGCAGCATGTATTTCTATGCAGCTGTCACGCTCAGGTTAGGAGAGTTGACGGCCAATTCGAGGAATGCGATGCAAGCAACACAGCCATCTCACTGTGCCCTACGGACAACACTTTAAAGGGAACCTGTCAGGATTTCACACCCCAAGCTATTTACATGTGCATGTAGCGCTTTCAAAGAAAAAGTCCAGAAACACCATTACATGGCCAGTCTGCTCCTCCGCTACTGAGAAATCAGTGTTTGATTGGTGTGTAAATGAGTCTGAAGAGCCATTTGTAGTTTTGAAGCCTCTGTCACTCCAGCTCTACTCGCTGCCCAGTGCCGCATCCTGCTTCACTGACGGCTCTTTATCCTGAAGTCAAATACAATAGAGGTTGTCTGTCAAGCAGGAAGTATTGGACGTGGGATTAGAGATGGAGTGACAGAGGCTTCAGAAGAATTCTGAAAATTATGGACTGGTCCAGAAGGAGAAAGAAGCAAAATTAGTCTGATTAGATATATCACAAAGTTGATTATTTTCATAAGCACTATTGACTTATTAAATAAAAATTGAAACCATAAGGCTAAGTGCACACGTAGCAGAAATTTTATGCTGAAAAACAGGACTCCCTTTCCAGAGACCACGCGTTTTTACCACAATTTTGCGTTTTCTGCGCAGTTTCTAGACACGCGGAAAAAAACGCGAAATTAATGAGCATGCTGCGTTTTTTTACCGTGATGCTTTTTTTTCCGCGGTAAAAAACGCATCAATGTGCACAAAGTGCAAAATGCATAGAAATGAACGGGAAGCTTCTTTTTCGCGTTTTTCCCGCGGATTTTTTAGGCAAATCCGCGGGAAAAAAAGCGAAAAAAACGATGTGTGTGAACACAGCCTTACACTTTAAATATATTTTTTAAAAAAATGAAAACCTAATGCGATTCCATTGCATTTCACGCAGACATCAATATCACATGTTCACATTAAGCATCTCAGATCTGCAGCTCATCAAGAAAAGTTGATGCTCTGCTTCCTTCACGTGTTGACATTATGGAACAGAATTCTGCCCGATGAACTACGACACAGTAACGCCATTGTGTTGGCCGTGCAAGAAAACAAATGCAATAGCAAAGGAAATTCCACCACTTCCTCCAGTGCTCAGACTCCAAGGGGTAAGAGGACGTGCGTCTTCCATGGGTGAAGTATTTCATGTGGAGGAAGGTAGAATGTCAAATATTTTCATCATTCAGTAAATATCAGCAATTACCTCGGACCCCGGCCCAGATATTACCATGATACATTATATACCGTACATAATCATGCTCCATCACAAGGCATCTTGTTTTTACAAAGTCTCTATTGAAAGATTAGAACTATGACTCTTTGGGCCAGGAAATGGCCTTACTATTGCTGCTCTGCCAAAACTGTAGACTGATACACAAATCTTTAGATTTAGAGTTTAAAGAACTATAAAGCCCTGACTTGTTAATGATACTAATGGTAGCCCCAATAGTATTTCAGCGTATTCTTCCAGTGGCCATAATGGTGGAAGCAGTAGTCTAAAGGTTGCTATCCACCTCGGAAAGCTGTTGGCCGAAAAACTTTTGTTCCCTACTCTCCGTACACATGGCTTGGTCAAGAGTGTTTTTTTTTAAAAAAAAAAAATAAGAGGAATATGGCTCACTGTTGTGAGTTCATTTTCCCCTTCGTCACTGAGGTCTGCTGAACTCCCTATTCTGGCAAAGGAAGGTAATGAGCCTGATTATCAGGCACCTGAGTCTAATGAGGATGACTGGCTGAGTGGAGTCACGGACTGGATATAAGGCTGCCGACGCCCTTCTGCCCTGCGGGTGATTTCTCTGTGGACTTCTAGGACACCAGTCTGATTCCTGCTCCTCTAAAGCTAAGTTTTTTGCTTTGCCTGTTGCATTTGTGTTTTGTTTTTGTTTTCCTTGCTTTTCTGGATTCTGCCATTCCCTGCTGGGGTAAGCTGAATCTCCTTTTGCCTGTTGCTCTGTCTTCAGAATATTCCTGAGTACTGACATAGCTTTTTGAAGCCTAGCGTCTTCAGGGCCTTTTTCTCTGTCAGTCTGTTGGCTCTTATTTTCATAGGGTTTTTCACGGACTGCAGACAGCAGCCTTCCTGTCCTTTTCTATCTAGTTATCTTGGGCCCCGTCTTTGCTCAGTCTATCTTTCTGTCTGTGTTAGTGTTCTTTCTTCTTGCTTCACCGTCATTATATGTTGGGGGCTGCCTATTGCTTTGGGGTCTGCTCTGGGGCAGTTTAGTTTTCCCCTTTCTTTCTTTAGGCCTATTTAATTCTCCGGCTGTGATCGAGGGGTCTAGGGCATCGTAGGAACCCCCCACGGCTACTGCTAGTTGTGTTGATAAGTTCAGGGGTCTGCAATCCGATAGCTGCCAACTTCTCTGGTTTTCTGGACTTAGCTAGCATTTCTGTTTTTGCCTCCTACGGTGACTCAATCATAACAGCTCACCTCATAAGAATAAACGATCGGGCATGTTCTAACCAATATGCCCAATCAGGGGAGGACTTTCCATTGGTACCCATGAGGTGAGGAGGTCCACTTCCGCCTCCAAAGCAGGTAGACTTGTGCATTATGATGAGCTATTGGACTGCAAAAGGCCCATATATAGCTTTTGCACTGGGTTCTTCTTCAGTCTGTACCCGATCAGACAAATGTTCAGAGACTTGCATACACATTTGATAGTCCACCAGTCAAATGGAAATTGATGGCTTCAGCAAATATGTTTAAGCACTTTAAAAAGAACCTGTCAGCACAATTTTGTAATGTACAGTAAAGACATGACTGTAATGATGCTATAATACGGATTACAGCATACCTTTGGTGAATAAATCCACTTTGTTGTTGTTCTTTGCTCACCATTTGAAATTTTCTACTATTTTGGTGCACAGGGGCCAGGTTGTACACTGTCTTCTCCTCCCCGACTCATACCGCAGCCTCCACCTGTCTCCAGTCTGTGAATGACAGGTCACTGCTCTTTCAGTGATTTGCCTCCTCTCTGAAATCCCCTTTTAAAGCAGAGGATGGCGGCGGAGGGGCTGGGGAATCAAAGGGAGGGAGGAGAAGGCCCAGTGCACAGTCCAGCCCCTGTGCACCAAAATCTAATTATAAGAAAATGTGAAACGGTGATTAAAGAAAAAAAATCATAAAGTGGATTTCTTCAAAGGTCTCAATTTAATCTATATTGAAGTCATTACAACTAGATCTTTACTTTACAAAACTGTGTCGACAGGTTCACGTTAAGACACTACAGATGCCAGTAAGATATGAATGATGGGGGCAATACTGCCTGTGCTTATATCAACTTTTAAAGTTATTTATTCACAAGAAAACTGATAATGTGCTCAGTGAGCGGGCCAGCAGTTGAGCACGTGTACCATTGCTTCCTTCAAGGTCTATAGGACTGCCAGAGATGGCCGAGCACTGTAGCTGCCCAATCTCTAGCTGGCCCATAAACAAGGAATCGAGTGGTGGTGCAAATACTCGACCGTCGCTACACAATCGACAAAGCTCTACTGTGCCCCATTCTTGGTAGAGGTCCCAATCGCTGGACACTGCGATCGGCACGTCTGCACATATTTTGTGGGTAAGTGATTGTTTTCAAACTTTACTTGTCTTGTCCTTCACCAGTCCTTGGTATAAGCCTGTAATGGATCTATAATTGCATTATAACTTTCTTCCGTCCCAATGAATCGGGAAAACTGGGTAAAAACAATCACTTAATTTTTTTTTCTTTTTTTACGATTACCAAGAATTATCATTTTGATGCCTTACTTCAAAACAGTCTCCCCAGGGGAAGAAGTGCAAATGAAGATGCAAAGTAAAGCAGGAAAACAGAAGAAGACTGAAACCGAAGCAGTTGACGGTTATCTTGCGTTACCATGAGGAAGGAAGCTGCCTGTACGGAAGGCAATAAGGTCATACAGCAACTCTGCTCGCCAAGGTCTGTTTCCTTATTACGGATTTTGACAAAGTATAACCAGACTAGTAATAACTAACAGAAGTCATGTGCCTCAGCTGCAAGTTTACACACAAACACAAAACTTCACCTATGCCAAAGGTATTCTGCCTTGCTCCCCAGATCCATTATTCTATAACGTCTTGCACTGAGGATTGTAGAAATTGTTTCATACCAAAATAAAGCAATAATGGTCTAAAATTACACTGCACTTGTTTACCCTGGATATGTGGTAAACCGCAGGAAAAAGAATGATTTCACTGGCTACAATCCTAAAATGAGGAATAAAGCTCTTGCATTTTTGGGATTTGTATCACAGGTTATGGTATGGAGCTGAACGATTTAAGGTTTCAAAGTGGATGAGTAAATTAAAGCACAATAGTATGTGGAAAGTCTCAGGCTAGTGAGGCATGACTGTAGTAATTGGCTTAGACATATACTAGACATATACCCACACTGCCGTCTGGGCATTGCAATGGATGAAACTGGCAGATAATGTCCACCGTGTAAGGCAGGCAACAGATCAGACAAGGTTTGTTCTTTTTTACATTATACCTGAATAGGGTTGTGCTTTACTGTCAAGCTTCACATGACAAATCTGAAACAAATTAGACTTAGTTCACACCACGACTTGCCCTCCATCGGGGAAACACACAATCGTTTTTTCTAGTTCTCAAACAGAACCACTGACTTCAAACAATGGAGGCAAAAAACCCCACAAAAAATATGCAACTTTTGGCTCCTTTTATCCAACTTTCCGGTGGAGTCTTTCGAGCAGAACACAATAGCACGGTACATGTAGGACCAATGCTAACCGCAGAATACAGAGTTTGGATGTTTCATTCAGCCCCTTGACACTGAACAGAACGGGAGGGCACACGCTTTACGGACCCTCCATTCACACTACTCCTCACTAACTATCCAGTGTAAGAAGCCATTTTGTAATTTCTAATGATTCTTTTAAACAAGAAGATAATTAACGGGCGTTTGGAACTTCCTATCGGACAGGACTGACATGCCAGCAATAAACCGACCAAGTAAAACACTTGTTAGTTGGGTGATCTGATATTCATGCTGGCATAAAAATCATTGTTATCAGCTGCACATGGCTCGGTGTAAACCGGAGGAGATACGCTGCCAATAACATGATGATGTATGGAGAAAGAAAGATTGCAATTATGACTGTTCAGTCAACATCATTGCCCATCAGCCTGTATTTACAGGCCGGTAAACAAGCGCTCAACAACGTGAATACACCTCAATTGGAACTCATTAGTGACCCGGCACCGGCCCGAGTAAGCGGTCTATAAATCTAGAAGGACCCAGCCAGTGCCCGCTTCTATATCTTCTGAAAAGTCAGTGAAAATTAGTTTTGCACAAATCAACATCAGTGACTACATATATTACCCAAATCTATGGCATCTAACCCTCACACATGTCACACGCGCGTGCCCTCTTTACCACAGGTGTAGAGAGCAGCAGTTGTGCTTTGTTCTGAGGAGGCCTCAGACTGCGGAAGGCAGCTGCATCAATGGGGGCTTAGAAATGGAGTGTAGGTAATGACTTAAAAAGAAGAAAGAGAAAAATAAAGTGCCTACCACCAAATACCTGACCCCACATCTAAAAAAAAAAAAAAAAAAAGCTGCAAGTGAAAGCATTATTCACAAGCAAGTTCAACGGACTTTGCTAATAAAAAAAAAAATAATTACAGTTGAGAAAGGATACCACCACATATCTGGAGGTTACTGAGAGCAAAGAGGTCTTGTGAGCATTTGTATGTGACATACAACTCAGGGAAATTATGTTCTCTTGGAAGGACCCCCCACGTTACGACATTGGCGGGGCATCGACCCCCAACATGCTGCATACATGCTTAGGATTATGTATATGTTGTGTGTCAGGGGTGACGTTAATGCACATGACCTTGATGCACATGACCTCGGGGTCTGTTCACAATCAAGTCACTTGCTTTTTTTTTTTTTTGTCAGAGACCAGAAACATGCTGGTTACGATGGAAACCGAGTCAATAGCAAAACAAGGAAACCGCATGGCCAATATCTGCTGTCACCGTGTATACAGCATGTGTACAGCATGTGCTCCATCTTCACTCACGTGGGGCCGAGAAATGTTCAGCATACCGCACAGGTCATTAGTCACATTATCTGTATTACTAAATATGAGCCAGATGCAATTTCCTGTGCTTGAAACTCTATCTAGACATATCGAAAGGAACTGCCCAGCGGGACAAGCATTTGGTATGAAAAGTTCTTACAAATGGTCATTGGAACCTGCTAATCAGAGTATTGAAGGAAGTGGAGGGGGATGGGAAACATTGCCACTTAGCAATTCACAGAACGCTTCATAGGTTGTAATTGTTACTAGATAGATTTCATGTTGCAAATCTGCGGACAGCAAGTTTGTATAGGATTTAAAAAAAAAAAAATAAAAAATATTTCATCCATACGGTTGTGAATAATTACCATGATGAGGCTGACCAGTGCTGTTAATTTTTAAATGCCAAGCATCTAAGTTTTCTATCTGCAGAATTTCACCTTTTGCAATATTTGCGGCCACGTGTGGACATACTCTTTATGACCAATTTAAGGATTGCAGTCATGTTGTTCACACTGTACTGCCAAGCAACAGAGAACAGGGGCATCGTTGGAGACCTCATAACTGAACCTGTGGGCTGAAGTTTGGTGAATGAGGACAACCTCTTTAAGCCTACTTACGTCGAAGTTTCCAATGCAAGTAAAAACGGTTCTACCAAGAGAAAAAAAAAAGATAACAGAAGCATGCTTTTTTTAAATGATGGACGCCATTATAGCGAATGAGGACAGGCTGGTGCAGAGCTGTTTTTTTTTCGTTGTCTGTCCTCATCACGTAAAATTATATTATAATATATATATGTGGTACAGTATAGGGTGTTTTACTGGATGGGAGATACATTTCTCCCAGCAGATTAATGTTTGGCCGGGTTTTTCCCTAAAGACAGGACCTGCGATGATGTCATGGACACGTGATCAGCCCATGTGATGTATACCTCACTTGTAGGAGAGGCTAGGTGGCTATGTAATGGAGGTTGGTGTTTGGCACATGGTGAGTATGTGTCTGGAGGTTACAGGAACTTGGCTGGACTAAGCCTGAACTTGTATACAGGACCCCCGTGCTGCAGCACTATAGCAGCAAGACTCTCAACAACCCTGGGACTGGCACCTGGCAGCCGCTTAGTTAAGCCCGTCCCATGCAAGGGGAGAGTCTGGGACCAGTGGTTCTCCAATCCAAGCTGGAGTATATTTATGTTTTTCCTTACTTTCTGTTAACCCCTTCATGACCCAGCCTATTTTGACCTTAATGACCTGGCCATTTTTGGCAATATTGACCAGTGTCCCTTTATGAGGTAATAACTCAGGAATGCTTCAACAGATCCTAGCGATTCTGAGATTGTTTTTTCGTGACATATTTGGCTTCATGTTAGTGGTAAACTTAGGTCAATAATGTTTTCATTTATTTGTGAAAAAAACGGAAATTTTGCGAAAATTTTGAAAATTTCGCAATTTTCACATTTTTAATTTTTATTCCGTTAAACCAGAGAGTGATGTGACACAAAATAGTTAATAAATAACATTTCCCACATGTCTACTTTACATCAGCACAATTTTGGAAACAAATTTTTTTTTGTTGGGAAGTTATAAGGGTTAAAAGTTGACCAGCGATTTCTCATTTTTACAACAAAATTTACAAAACCATTTTTTTTTAGGGACCACCTCACATTTGAAGTCACTTTGAGGGGTCTATATGGCAGAAAATACCCCAAAGTGACAACATTCTAAAAACTGCACCCCTCAAGCTACTCAAAACTATATTCAAGAAGATTATTAACCCTTCAGGTGCTTCACAGCAACTAAAGCAATGTGGAAGGAAAAAATGAACATTTTAATTTTTCCAATAAAAAATTTCTTTTAGCATCAATTTTTTCATTTTCACATGGGCAACAGGATAAAATGGATCATAAAATTTGTTGGGCAATTTCTCCTGAGTACACCGATACCTCATATGTGGTCATAAACCACTGTTTGGGCGCACGGCAGGGCTCAGAAGGGAAGGAGCGTCATTTGACTTTTTGAATGGAAAATATGCTGGAATATTTAGCGGTTGCCATGTCGCGTTTGGAGAGTCCCTGTGCGCCTAAACATTGGAGCTCCCCCACAAGTGGCCCCATTTTGGAAACTAGACTCCCCAAGGAACTTATTTAGATGCATAGTGAGCACTTTGAACCGCCAGGTGCTTCACAAATTGATCCATAAAAAAAAAAAAGACTTTTTTCACAAAAATGTTCTTTTAGCCTCAGTTTTTTCATTTTCACATGGGCAATGGGATAAAATGGATCCTAAAATTTGTTGGGCAATTTCTCCTGAGTGTACAGATACCTCATATGTGGTCATAAACCACTGTTTGGGCACACGGCAGGGTCCCGAAGGGAAGGAGCACCATTTGACTTTTTGAATGGAAAATTAGCTCCAATCGTTAGTGGACACCATGTCGTGTTTGGAGAGCCCCTGTGTGCCTAAACATTAGAGCTCCCCCACAAGTGACCCCATTTTGGAAACTAGACCACTCAAGGAACTTTTCTAGATGTGTGGTGAGGACTTTGAATCCACAAGTGCTTCACAGAAGTTTATGACGCAGAAAAGTGAAAATAAAAAAATAATTTTTTTTCCTCAAAAATGATTTTTTAGCCCGCTATTTTTTATTTTCACAAGGCTAACAGGAGAAATTGGACCACAAAAGTTGTTGTGTAATTTGTCCTGAGTACACCGATACCCCATATGTCAGGGGAAACCACTGTTTGGGCGCATGGGAGAGCTCAGAAGGGAAGGAGCGCAATTTTGGAATGCAGACTGATGGGATGTTCTGCGGGCATCATGTTGCGTTTGCAGAGCCCCTGATGTGCCTAAACAGTAGAAACCCCCCACAAGTGACCCCATTTTGGAAACTAGACCCCCCAAGGAGCTTATCTAGATGTGTAGTGAGCACTTTGAACCCCCAAGTGCTTCACAGAAGTTTATAAACGCAGAGCCATGAAAATAAAAAATCATTTTTTTTCCTCAAAAATGATTTTTTAGCCCGCTATTTTTTATTTTCACAAGGGTAACAGGATAAATTGGACCCCTAAAGTTGCTGTTCAGTTTGTCCTGAGTACGGTGGCACCCCATATGTGGGAGGGAACCACTGTTTGGGCGCACGGCAGGGCTCAGAAGGGAAGGAGCGCCATTTGACTTTTTGAATGGAAAATTAGCTCCAATCGTTAGCGGACACCATGTCGTGTTTGGAGAGGCCCTGTCTGCCTACACTTTGGAGCTCCCCCACATATCACCCCATTTTGGAAACTAGACCCCCTAAGGAAGTTATCTAGATGCATAGTGAGCACTTTGAACCCCCAGGTGCTTTACAGAAGTGTATAACGCAGAGCTGTGAAAATAAAAATATTTTTTTTTCCTCAAAAAATGATTTTTTTAGCCCGCTATTTTTTATTTTCACAATAGTAACAGGAGAAATTGGACCCCAAAAGTTGTTGTCCAGTTTGTCCTGAGTACGCTGGTACCCAATATGTGGGGAGGGACCACTGTTTGGGCACACGTCGGGGCTCAGAAGGGAAGTAGTGATGTTTTGAAATACCGACTTGATGGAATGGTCTGCGGGCGTCATGTTACGTTTGCAGAGCCCCTGATGTGGCTAAACAGTGGAAACCCCCCCACAAGTGATCCCATTTTGGAAACTAGACCCCCAAGGAACTTATCTAGATATGTGGTGAGCATTTTGAACCCCCAAGTGCTTCACCGAAGTTTATAACTCAGAGCCGTGAAAACAAAAAAAAATCTTTTTTTTTTCACAAAAATCATTTTTTTAGCCCCCAATTTTTTATTTTCCCAAGGGTAACAGGAGAAATTAGACTCCCAAAGTTGTTGTGCAATTTTTCCTGAGTACGCTGATACCCCATATGTGGGGGTAAACCACTGTTTGGGCACACGTCGGGGCTCGGAATGGAGAGAGTGCTGTTTGACATTTTGAACGCAAAATTGGCTGGAATAAATCGTGGCGCCATGTCGCGCTCGAAGACCCCGTGATGTGCCTAAACAGTGGAAACCCCTCAATTCTAACTCCAACCCTAACCCCAACACACCCCTAACCCTAATCCCACCATAATAATAACCCTAACCACAGCCCTAATGCCAACACACCCCTAACCCTAATCCCAACTCTAACCCTAACTACAAGCCTAACCCTAATCCCAACCCAGCCCTAACCCTAATTCCAGCCCTAACCCTAATTCCAGCCCTAACCCTAATTCCAGCCCTAACCCTAATTCCAGCCCTAACCCTAATTCTAGCCCTAACCCTAATTCCAACCCTAACCCTAATTTTAACCCTAATTTTAACCCTAATTTTAACCCTAATTCCAACCCTAACCCTAATTCTAGTCCTAACCCTATTTCTAACCCTAACCCTATCTGTAACCCTTATTCCAACCCTAACCCTAATTCCAACCCTAACCCTAGTTCGAACCCTAAATGGAAAAAAATATTTTTTTTTATTTTATTATTTGTGCCTGGCTATGGGTGTGATAAAAGGGGGGTGTATTTACTTTTTTTTTCATTTTGATCACTGTGAGAGTGTATCACAGTGATCAAAATGAAAAATGAACGGGCAACCGGCAAATTCATGGGCGCCGCCATCTTGGACAATGGCAGGCGCACTGCGCATGCGCCCGCCATTTTGCAAGATGGCGGCGCCCATGATCCGGACGCCGGGAGCCACGGCGGGACACCGGGAGCACGATCGGAGGTCCTGGGGGGATCGGAAGGTGGGAGGGAGCGATAGGGGAGGGGGAGCAGATGACGGCGGCGAACGATCGCCGCCGTCCATCGGTGGCGGGGGCCGATCGGCCCCGCCAGTCGGTGTGTGTGTGGGGGGGGGGGGGGTCGGTGTCCAGCCATGTCCGATGCTATTGCAGCATCGGCCATGGCTGGATTGTAATATTTCACCAAATTTCATTGGTGAAATATTACAAATCGCTCCGATTGGCTGTTTCACTTTTAACAGCCAATCAGAGCGATCGTAGGCACGTGGGGGCTAAGTCACGCCCCCAGGGATTAACTGTAGAGTGTCCTTTGTGTGCGGGTCGGGTGACCTTTCAGTGACCCCGGTCACCCGACCCGCAGGGGGGCTATTTATAGCATGACGCCTACGTAGGCGTCATAGGTCGTTTGGGCACGACTTTTCATGACGCCTACGTAGGCGTCATGGGTCGTGAAGGGGTTAATCTGCTGTTTGCAAAGTGACATTAAACCACTGAAATTGGACTTTAAGCCTGTGTGTTGCCTCGTTACTGCAGCCCTGCCATTACCTACCAGAGCGAATCCTTACAATATTATACATCTATCTATCGCAACTCAGCATTAAGAGATAGGGAATAACATAAAATTGCTTCAATAACGAAAAAGGCTAGTGCGTATGTACCGCAATACTGTGACAAAAGCTCTGGACTTGTGTAAACCTGAGTTTTTGCCCTGATTTTAATTAAATTACATCAGAAAAATGCAGTTACAAGTGAACATGGCCAAAATTGTCAGACTGAACTGCTACAGTTTTCAATAATAAAATTCTCTAATTTTCATTGGGCATGAGGCCGGCACAGGGTTTTTATTTGTAATATTTCATGTACAAGTGGAAGAATATATTACGAATGTAGCAATACCGTCATAAGATCCAATGACAAAGAATCATGTAGTCTTAGAAAAGACAGTCATCACGTCTAGAGAAGATGAAACCAAATAAATATCCAAATACCATAAATACAGGGAACAACGCACAGAGGAAGTGAACGTGGGGTGAACTGTAGCAGCTGCGAGGAACATTTCCTGACGCTCTTGGCAGCTGAAGACAAACCAGAAATTGGAAGTTTATTTATAAAATTAGCACAGAAATAAATCAGAAGCCAAAAGTGGCCAGCTAAGACCTGAGAGAAGGGTCAGTTAATGAGGAACACAAAATGGACAAATTACTCACTCCAACAAGTGTAAAAATGGGTGTGAGCGACGGTAATTGTGTTTAAAAATTGGTCAAAATTGATGGAGTTCCTGAGGAAACCCAAGTCTCCATCCTGTAGTGGGGCCATATATTTTGGAGAGATATCTTGTAGTGGACTAAAAGCCCCCATACACAGACTAATGTCGGCTCCACCCCGATGTTGATGGGTTCACCCGAACGTCTAATATGTATTGGGACCCTGGTTGACTGATGGTAAGGATGGATGTCAATTGTGCATGTTTAAAGGGACTAAGCACAAAATGACTGTTCAAACCAAAAGCACTTGGTGATTTACAGTGCCCTGCGAAAGTATTCGGCCCCCTGGAACTTTTCAACCTTTTCCTACATACCATGCTTCAAACATAGATACCAAACGTAAATTTTTGGTGAAAAATCAACAAGTGGGACACAATTGTGAAGTTGAATGAAATGTATTAGTTATTTTAAACTTTTGTGGAAATTCAAAAACTGAAAAGTGGGGCGTGCAATATTATTTGGCCTTTTTAACTTAATATTTTGTTGCGCCACCTTTTGCTGCGATTACAGCTGCAAGTCGCTTGGGGTATGTCTATCAGTTTTGTACATCGAGAGACTGAAATTCTTGCCCATTCTTCCTTGGCAAACAGCTCAAGCTCAGTGAGGTTTGATGGAGATCGCTTGTGAACAGCAGTTTTCAGCTCTTTCCACAGATTCTCGATTGGATTCAGGTCTGGACTTTGACTCGGCCATTCTAACACCTGGATACATTTATTTGTTAACCATTCCACTGTAGATTTTGCTTTATGTTTGGGATCATTGTCTTGTTGGAAGACAAATCTCCGTCACAGTCTCAGGTCTTTTGCAGACTCAAATACGTTTTCTTCAAGAATGGGGCCTGTATTTGGCTCCATCCATCTTCCCATGAATTTTAACCATCTTCCCTGTCCCTGCTGACGAAAAGCAGCCCCAAACCATGATGCTGCCACCACCATGTTTGACAGTGGGGATGAGGTGTTCAGGGTGATGAGCTGTGTTGCCTTTACGCCAAACATAACGTTTTGCATTGTTGCCAAAAAGTTAGATTTTGGCTTCATCTGACCAGAGCACCTTCTTCCACATGTTTGGTGTGTCTCGTTGCAAACTTTAAACGACACTTTTTATGTATATCTTTGAGAAATGGCTTTCTTCTTGCCACTCTTCCATAAAGGCCAGATTTGTGTAGTGTATGACTGATTGTTGTCCTATGGACAGACTGTCCCACCTCAGCTGTAGATCTCTGCAGTTCATCCAGAGTGATCATGGGCCTCTTGGCTGCATCTCTGATCAGTCTTCTCCTTGTTTGAGATGAAAGTTTAGAGGGACGGCCGGGTCTTGGTAGATTTGCAGTGGTATGATACTCCTTCCATTTCAATATGATCACTTGCACAGTGCTCCTTGGGATATTTAAAGTTTTGGAAATCATTTTGTATCCAAATCAGTCTTTAAACTTCTCCACAACAGTATCACAGACCTGCCTGTTGTGTTCCTTGGTCTTCATAATGCTCTCTGTGCTTCAAACAGAACCCTGAGACTATCACATAGCAGGCGCATTTATACGGAGACTTGATTACACACAGGTGGATTATATTTATCATCATTAGTCATTTAGGACAACATTGGATCATTCAGAGATCCACAATGAACTTCTGGAGTGAGTTTGCTGCACTGAAAGTAAAGGGGCCGAATAATATTGCACACCCCACTTTTCAGTTTTTGAATTTCCACAAAAATTTAAAATAACCAATAAATTTAATTCAACGTCACAATTTTGTCCCACTTGTTGTTGATTATTCACCAAAAATTTACATTTGGTATCTTTATGTTTGAAGCATGAAATGTGGGAAAAGGTTGAAAAGTTCCAGGTGGCCGAATACTTTTGCAAGGCACTGTATATACACCTTCCCACCTGCTTGTTTTCCATCTATCTTCACCCTTCCCTGGCTCTAAAAATGCCAAGCGGTCAGTCTAAGAGGAGGATGGAGATTGAGGGAAAACAAGCAGGTAGGCAGGTGTATTTAGTTTGGCCAAGTCATGAAATTCATACCATTTGAGGCCTACATTTGGTGTACACGCCGGAAAAAAGTTATTAGCAAAGCCTTATCCATAGGACACCACTAACGAAACTGAGGCCAAATGAGAGATGTTTTGCTTTAGATGTGTACTAGATGACTGTTTTTCTACAGTCTATAGGTGACATATGCCATTGTAGGCCTAGTAGTAGAGGACAGAGCCTTTCCGTAGGGGTACACATAGGGCAACACGCCTGTTTGACGGTAATCTCTAATGTGGTGTGAGCAAGGCTTTAATCATTAGATTATTCAGGAACCCATCAATATCCAAGGGACTTTACCGTAATGTAATGTATAACGGCCAATATACACATTAGTATAACATCCATCAAACCTGTCAATATTGATGTGTAGGGAGGAGAGGTGGGCAACAACAGACGATCGTCAGGGGAGAGAAGCGTCCTGCATGTCACATTTCGGACTGCTTGATCCTTTTGTTCTCTCGGACATCAGATGAGTCTAACAGTGGCTCTATCGTAGAGAACAAGAGCGTTCGGTAGAGATCGCCATCTAAAATGTGTGGGGCTTAGGAGCAACCATATAGCCTCCTGATATCTGCTGAGATACAAGGTTTAAGAATTTTAACCTGTAGCTAAGCAGAGGCTGGTAGCCGCTTATCCGTCCTATCCTGGTGGTAAACATGAATACTTGACCATTTAATTATTTCTAGTCAACGCTGGCAGAGATACGGTCCTGGTGGTGTTTTTTGGTCTTTTGAGTTTATGTCTGTGTAACAAGATGGACCATTCCGGCTTCTACCATGCTAGCATTTACGAGTATCCATACTGTATTCCACAGGGAAAAATTAAACAGATCAAAATGTTGACAGGTCAACACCTCCCTATAGGATCCCACAGCAAAAATCCTGTATAGCCACTCTTATTCAGGAACAGAAAATGATCTGGTGAATTTCTACAATTACCTCAGTATTCCAGAAAATTCTCAGTATAACTGTGGCAGAAGGAATACGAGGAGTACAATGTAGTACACCCACGTAGAAACGATGGCAGATAATGCGCTGCATAGGAAAGGGGGAGTGTGCGAGAGAAAATTGCTCCTAGAGAAGATGATTTGCCTGTACACATCAATACTACAAAGGTAAAACCTGATAAATGCATTTATGACCTGCAGATTACCCAGTCTGTAGACTACTACATGTTTAGGCCTCATTCATATCTGAAAATAGACAGAAAATATTGTATTTAGCTTCATATGTTTGTCAGTATTGGGCTCCCACTTTATTTACTTTATGAGTCTGTATTTGCCCCCATATTGCAGAGCCAAATACTGAGCCACAACACGGATGTAAAATACAGAACAGCGGAATGGTATATTGTTTTTCATTTATAAGTGGATTTTGTATGTATTTAGTGCCAAAATCTGAATGATAGCTGTCCATGTTTGCAATGGGTAATTTTCTCTGTCGTTCACGTTCATCTGACAATGGATTTTTCATTGGAATTGGATTAGGTGCAGTTTATTAGAGTCCGATATTGCGAGGTCAGCCTTAATTTTCTGCAAACATACATTAACTCACAAGAGAGCCATTTGTTCCTGGCTACACAGGCTACTATGAGAAGAATACAGCAATCATACAGCACAGTGTAAGTGCCAGAAAATCACAGAATAGCACATTTGCTAAAATAAAGGGGCCAACACTTTTACATATGGGTCAGGAGACTTGTGGTCGGTCCGGACATCGCTGTCCATACTGGGACGTGTGGAACTGGCCTAGGGGTATCTTCACCTGGAGTGTTTTGATGTGGATTTTGGAGTGGATACACATCAAAATCCTCATCAGAAAACCATTCATAGGTTCCCTGGCTCATATATAGGAGGACATGGTAATTACATAAGCATTTATTCCATCTGGCAGCAGATATACTGAAAGAGATCTGTAACAAGTCCAGTTATGGAGAGAGCTCCAGCTGGACGGCAGCGAGCAGACCGGGGAGTCTAAATAAATTGGGCTTTTTTTTTTTTTTCATAGCTTAGTACATGTTGTATGACTCAAAGATAAATTGCTGACTGAATGCCTGGACAGATGCTAATCTGACCTGACTGCTGAGAATCCCTCTATTCTGTGCTGTGTAGACACATCATTCCTCACCGCACACCTTCTCATTGCATCTCAGGTAACAGAAAACAATAAGGACTTAAGAACCATATACAACAGGAGAATGCTGAAACCTTATAGCAATCTCCTGGTGGCAGGAAGCTCACTAGTGGCAGCCCAGCTGGTAAGACCTCCTACATCTCAAGATGCCCTAACATGGCACAGGTCAATGACCAGTACTCGGAGTAATCCGTACATCTGGGCTGGACATACTTGGAACCAAGTAAATAATTTATCATCCAATTTGTGCCAGAAAACTGGGGTGAAACAGTTGCAAATTGAACGACATTTTTGCGCAATGCCTGGTGCATAGATTTTTTACAAAAATTTGCGACTTGGTATTTGCTGGGCTGCCTAGCGCAGACCAAGAAACTCATTATAATTGACGCCACAAGAATGGCAATTACTTATAATAGTACTGCAATCCAGTCAATCACTGGGGTACGTCTCACACACGAGCTGAAAAGATCACCTTTTTAATGAATATTCGGAGGTTGTGGGTAACCTACGCTGCAAAGGTTATACCCAATAAAGGAGTCCAATTGTGAAAGGGCATCAGTGCAGTTTCTTCTTTACGTATTTCAAAAGTATTCTTACTTCTGTGTTTCTCCTAAAGAATACTTTGAAACGTGTAGAGAATAAACTTGGACTCCTTTATAGGCTATAATACTAGCAGCTCAGATTACCCACAACCTCTGAATATTCCGATACTACATTGGTTATGCCAATCTGTGCAGCTGCAGAAGATGGGATCCATAATTTATACTCTTTACAGTGTTGGCAGTACTGCCTTTTCTCTAAGGGCTCATCCTCACTTGCGAGAGACTCGCACGATTCTCGAGAGTCTCTCGCTTGAAAACCCAGCACTGTCGCCGGCACTGGGACCGGAGCGTGCAGCTGCACAGAAATACATGTAGCTCCGGTCCGAGTGACGGTGACAGTGCCGGGTTTTCACGAGAGACTCTCGAGAATCGTGCGAGTCTCTCGCAAGTGAGGATGAGCCCTAACGCTGTAATTTGAATAACACTATTGCACTTTAATTGTTCCCCGTCATTTCCTTAATGAATTTGGCGCATCTTACTCCAGTGGTCTCTGTATGAAGACCGGTGTATAAAATGCCAGCCTTCATGCTTCCGCATCCAAAGTCTCTTGGCATTTGCCATGTGAGCAGTTCGCTACCAATGTCAATGGGGCAGAGTCCTGTTACATTAAAGGGCGTGCTGATTCACTGATCTACATACATTCCCAATATATCCTACAAAGCTGAACGCTCTAATCTTAACATCTTTACTTTTTTCATGCGGTTTTCCAAGAATGCAGTTATCTGACAACACTTCAGTTGCTAATTAGACATGATTCATAGGAATATGTAAACTTTTCACCATTGTTATCAAACTATCCACAATTTCCAGTGCTACTGAGATTGCATAGTGTCCACTGTCAAAACTTTCCAACAAGGGCATTGAAAAAAAAATTTTCTTCCAACTACCATCTCCAAAACGGTCTTGTAGTAGAAAATTAATAATCGCGCGCACAATCAATGCCAACTCTCGCAGAGGAGACCCAGCCCAGCTCGCACAGGTCTGCATAAGCTGACGAGCAAAGGTCACTGGATGGAAAGTAAATGCCGTTTTCTTCCTGTGTTTGTTCACAGCGTGACTTGTGTCCTCTTCAAATCAAAACTATTTGGTAAATGAATATTACCTAAGCTGTGAATTTTATGAACCCGTATAGTAGCAAAAAAAAAAAAAAACCTGTCTACCCAAAACTTGGGGGTGTGACAGGAAGGCCGAAAAGAACCAAGGTAGAGATAAAACTTAACTTTTTGGCACAAACCAAAAAAAAAGGGGGAAAAAAAACACTCAATTTAGAAAATGAACTCTTCTTAGATATGCCGCCACAAAGGTTACATGTACAGATTGTTCTGCATGTTTCACCCCACACTAAACTAAAAGGGCCTACCCAGGTCTTTTTTGGGGCCCAGCACCTGCGCGAAGCATAAAGGGAAAAAGAAAGCAATATTAGGCCAAGTTACCTCATTGTGGTTATCGTGCACTTGCTGCCCACATCATTGACTTCTGCCAAAATTGGGGACAGACGGAAAAAGACAGGTATAAATGAAAGCTTTATACGTTTTTCCCATTGGACTCATTCCCAGTATCAGAGGGAAAATCACCAAGTTAACAAAAACAAACATGTGGGTGGCAATTACTACGTGGGAACCATACCCTGGCGCTTACTTACACTCCTGTTATTCAGAGCCGTAAACCCTTCCATTTTTACTTTTTTGCCAAAATGCAAAAAAAAATATTCTGGAAATAGGAAAAAATTAAAAAGTAAAGATTTTCCTCCATTTCTAAGTGAATAGTCTGGCCGAGTACCAGTGTCTCAGTCATTCTACTTCGGCCTTTATTAGTCTGACGTACAGCATTGTAGGTAGTTCATGCGTAGATAAAATAGTGTTCAAAACTATCCAGAGTGAACTGAACTGTTTCATTTGCTTTGTTCCCTTCAAATTTTGGAAATGCAAAAACTTAGTGTTTCCAGTATTTTAGAGGCCACATGAGCACAGCAGGGATGACGACCATTTGCGGAAATGATCCAAACTGTAATATACAAAACACATTTCTGTAACTAAGGGGTCTGTTCACACCTGTGTTGGACATTCTGTTCAGATCCAGCAAAAATTCCTACACAAAACAGTGAAAATGCCAGGCATCTTGATGGAAACCCAATGGATTCCTGTCATGAACTCATTTTCTGCTCCACCAGTTGAGAGTTCCCCTTCCGTTCTCCCTCTGGTGGTGACAGGAGGTAGTGCGGTTGGTTTAAGTGGTAGTGATC
Source organism: Dendrobates tinctorius (assembly GCF_039654945.1). Taxonomy (NCBI): domain Eukaryota; kingdom Metazoa; phylum Chordata; class Amphibia; order Anura; family Dendrobatidae; genus Dendrobates; species Dendrobates tinctorius. The sequence continues at coordinate 27,136,267 of NW_027361870.1, forward strand.
TGCCACCTGATGAGGAAGATGGATTGGATCTCTGGAGTATCAGACTGGATATAAGACAGTCGACGCCCTATCCGGGTGCTGGTGATTCAGTCTGCTTCTCAGGTCCTGGACTTCAGCTCTCTTCCAGTCTTCTATTTTTTGCTAATGTTCACACTTGCTCTTGTTAGTCAATTCAGTTTTTTATGTAATCAGCCTGCCCCTGCTGGGGCTATGCTGAAATTCCACTCCTATTAATCAGTATTTGCCAATCTGCTTTTTGTCCCTAATTAGATTGGCCTCTTTTTTGCTCTGTCTCAGAATATTTCAGAGTGCTGATATAGGTTTAGAAGTCTAGTGACTTCAGGGTTAATTTTGCTATCAGAAGTGTTGGACAATATTTTTGTAGGTTTTTTTGGCAGATTGCAGACAGTGTCTTTCCTTTTCTGTCCTTTTTAGTTAGCCAGGCCCCATCGTTTGCTCAGCCTATTTTCCTGCCTTTGTTTGTATTTTCATCTTGTTTCACCGTCAATACATGTGGGGGGCTGTCTTTCCTTTGGGGTCTGCTCTGGGGCAGTTAGTTTTCCTCTTTTCCTGCTTTAGGCTTATGTAGTTCTCCGGTTGTGACGAGGCGTCTAGGACCAACGTAGGAACGCTCCACGACTGCTGCTAGTTGTGTGGTTAAAATCAGGGATCTGCAATCTGCATAGTTACCAACTTCTCTGGTTTTCTGAGACTTAGCTTGTTGTCTTTTTTTCCTCCTCGGTTTCCCATTCATAACAGATTCCTTTACTGTAAATGAGGTACAATGAGTACCACTGACGCCTGGCATTATCACTAAATTAAATAATTCTGATGTGAACCAAGCCTAAAACCTGTACGTAAGAAATGAAGTTAATACAAACGTTCCCTACTAAGTGACATTACAATGCGTAACCCTGTGCCTGTCTAGCGATCTGCAGGAATGTACAACTGCAGATTTCCAGGGAACTTTGAAGCCTGTGGAAGAAACTTAAACTGCAATGTTCCACTTTCACTGTAATTTTTCATCATTACGAGAACAGAGAGGCATTGAGAAGAACTGTGAGAATCGGCATGTGATAGTTACCGAGGATCCAAGCATAAACAACAGCCTCTGTGTGCCACCAGACACTAGACCAGAAAATGGCCGGACACATGAGTGACAATGCCCGTCCCGTGGGCTTTCTCAAATATACTCAACCATCAGCTCCATACATTGTCACAACTAACAGCAAAGCAAAATGACAAACCTTACAGTGTAACAGAAGTAACCGAATGGAAATGAAAGAATACAAGGTACCATCCAATAAGCCCAGGGATTGAACCAAAAAGTAAAAAAAATAAGCTAAAGCCATTTTCCAAATAATACCATCCAATGACTGTAGAATATAGACTCTACTGATCAAACGTACTGAGCTCGGTCGCCAAGCTTTCCTACATTCTCCTAAAGCGGCGTGGTGATGATCCACCGAACCCAGAGACTGGAAGATGGACGGATAAGACGGAAAATCACCGGTATGAAACAGTGTAGACATAATAAGTCATGTGATTGGCAGAAATACAAGCTCAGTAGCAAAAGACAAATTACAAATGGTGAAGGCCATAATGTAATGGACAACGAGTAACATCAAGCACTAAGGTACGTTAAAAAGGGGGGAAAACATGAAAGTTTTTCCCCATATTTCTACTGTTAGTATATCTAATAGTTAGAGCCATCAGGAGCGTTTTACACATCAGGAAATTACACATACGACTTTCACACAGTCAAGATCAAGAAGATAAACAGATAAGACAACCCATGGTCACATGAGAAACAGACAGATGAGGAATTATAGACCCATTCGAGAAGATCGAATCTCTCTCATTATGATGAAATCTGAGGAGTCAGTATAGGTTTTATTCTTGCTGTACCATGAAAGTGATGAAGACTAATGTTACTTGCTGGGAACAGACCAGATTAGCGGCAGTGTTGAATAATCCAAGACATTTCTGTCTGAACTTTTTGCCTTACTGGTAAAGGACACACCCTGCCGATACATGGCGGGGTCGTTTACCTTCTGGAAGCCTACTGACCTTGCATTTTTGGCTCATAATGCAATGAAGTTCTTTATCTTGCAGATGCTCTGTCTCAGATGTAACTGCAGAGGCCTCTGGAGAGGATGTAAAATCATCTGTTCTTGTTAACGACAGATGTTTTAGATCGTACAGGTAGAGCGCAGGATGAATGTGCAGCTGTACGACAAGTCCTTACACTTACCCGCCCGCAGTTTATGGGCTGAATAACGTTCCCCAGATGTCAGTAAGGCAAACAGAAAGACAAACGTAGGCTACTAGAAGAATTCCTTTAATTTGATAAACACTTTTCAAATGTAGGGGGCTTCTACATCACGATAATCATCATAGAATAGCAACATTAGTCTGCCGTAAAACACTGGAGACGAAAAAAGCTTTTTATTAATCCATGACAAAGACAGAAGCGTAACAACCATAAGGCTGTGTGCCCACGTAGCATTTATTAAGCGTTTCCGTGGCGATTTTAAAAGCGCGATTCTGCCGCGGAAACGCTTAAAAAAGCATTCCTAATAGAAAACGCACATGTTGTGTCAATGGTGCGTTTACCGCTGCAGAATCGCTTAAGCTGGTTTCACATTAGCGTTAAAACAACGCTGCGCACTGCGTCGGTAAGCCCCGCCCCGATCCGGCTCCCTACCCGCCCCATCCAGGATCACCGCCTACTATCGCAGTTGCACGCATGCGATCGGCGCACCCTATCTTTAGCATAGGGTGCGCGCAGATCATGCGCTGCCAGTGTGAAAGTAGCGTCCTGCGCACTTCTGACGGTGCGCCGTGCGCGCCGAAATGCAGCATGTTGCATTTCGGTGCGCACGGTGCACTGTCAAAAGTATGCAGCACGCTACTTTCACACTGGCAGCGCATGATCTGCGCGCACCCTATGCTAAAGATAGGGTGCGCCGATCGCATGCGTGCAAATGCGATAGGCGGTGATCCCGGATGGGGCGGGCAATGAGCCGGATCGGGGTGGGGCTTACCGACGCAGTGCGCAGCGTTGTATTAACGCTAATGTGAAACCAGCCTTAGCGGTAAAAAATGCAGCATGTTCATTAATTTTGCGGAAACGCCCGCGATTCCACATACCATCAATTGTATGGTCAAAAACGCTTAGGAAAACGTATGTAAAGACGCTTGACAAATGCTTAAAAAAGCGCGTCAAAAACCGCAAGCGTTTTCCCGGGAGCAGGGTGTGCGATTCGGCTTAGGAATATTCTGCTTGAAAATCTCTACGTGGGCACATAGCCTTAATCATTTGAGACATGAAAAGGATCTAGAAATATTGGGTTTTCACGTTTTGAAACAAAACAAGACCAGATTTTCTTTATTTTTTCTTAATCTTTTATGTAAACACAAACCTGGGTGAATATGAAGACGCAATTCATAAGATACCGAGACTAACTGCCCCCACTTATCTTCTTCATGGAGGAGCTATGACATAAGAAATCTTGCAGTAACAGGCTGGCAAGATGGTACACCCACACTCCTGTGCTTCTGATTTAGTGCCTTGAATAATATCAGTCACGCTCTGGCTCGGTTTCAAAGGCGCCCAGTTTCAACATATAAAATCATTAAGCTCTTACCCACAATAAATGGAAATGCATTGTTTTCATTGCTATGAGTGACCTATATATCTTCTGATCCAAAGCGCATTATCAGATCTCCAATATGACCATATTGCCCAGAAACAACCATCCAGTTGTTTAAAGCACCACTCCAGTGGGTTTTTAATAATTTTATTTCAGTGCTGAAGTGGTGTCACTAACATAAGGTCCCAGATCGCTGTTAGGAGTCTGATTTTTTCCTTCCCTATGATGAAATCTAGACCCTTACATGCTGCAGTCTCCTGCGTTTCATCTGCGATAGAGGAGATTGCAGAGGAGAGTGCTTTGCGGCAACTCTCTCCAGAGGCTTAGTCCTCTGTTCCCTCCACTGAGCATGCTCATGGGACGAGCTCCCATTGGAGTTCAGGAGTCACATGCTCAGGTCCTGTGTCTAATCCTATTGGCTCCTCCTGGAGCCTTGGAGACTTCCGGAAGGTCCCGTTTGGTATAAAAAGCGTGCATGGCTGTTCCGCCATGCGCTAGTATTTCATACTTGCTGCTGTATGTATGGTGATGGATGCTTGGACTGGTGACTGACTTATTAAGAAACCCCTTCCCTCTGATAATATGATTGTGTGAGTGTTTGGGTTCAGCCAGTAGCAGCGCCAGCGCACATATGCTCCATCTTGCTCAGCAGCTTAGCGTCTGCATTGCGCCAGCGTTATTGCAGCGCCTTGCCAGAGGCTCAGTTCTTGCCGCGCTGCGGTTACAGCTTTCTCTGCGTCCGCGGTTGCGACGCTTCGCACCTTCTTTGACGGTAGATCTAGACGGAGTAGTCCTGCTGTTTAAGGCTACTCCTGTGACCGCAAATACCGCGACTAGATCGCTGTGTGTCCGTGACTGTGAACAGACTCAGCGTTTAATTTGAGCTTATTTGCCTGCAGCTCTGTGAGTATAACAGAGCTTGCTTTTGTGCACTGGGTGCTGTCTAACCCTTGTGCACATTACCTTACCGCCTTGTGCTCTGCCTCTCTAGCAGCGGTTTTTCCCATCCACCGCAAGGTGGACCCCGGGTGGCGAAGGCACTTTATTTTTTATTTAGTGTCTTCCGCCACTCCTAACAATCGTAGTAGTATTATACTCATCAGCCACAGTCTTCAGCTCTTCCACGCTGACGCTCGGGACCCGATCCACCATATTGTGACCATAACTTCTAACTGACCAGAAGTCAGAGGTAAAGGACACAAGCTTTCAGTGTAAGTCTATGAGAGGCCTAGTTCTGGTTCGCATAGACGTACATTGAGTAGGGACTTCCGGATCACCCTGAAACCACTGGAGCAATCCAGCAGGCCACAATCTGCAGAAGCGGCATCAAAAACAGAAGAAGGCAGCAGCTGGTGAGTATATTACAAGGGCAAGGAACTTAGATTAGTGGCAGCAATCCCACAGTTAAAAAAAACAAATAAAAAACCCCCAAGACACTAGAGTGGTGCTTTAAGAGGTAGCATTGGGTGAGGTCTTACTCATGTGCCTCTTCCTTGGTCTTAGTGCTCATTCAGACAGTTTGTTTTTGCAAAAGCGCTATCTGTGTTTTTCACAGATAGCACTTGTATATATGATGGTCTATGGCAGTGTTTCTCAACTCCAGGCCTCAAGACCCACCAACAGGTCAAGTTTTCAGGATTTCCTTAGTATTGCACAGGTGATAATTTCATCATCTGCTCAAGCATTAACAGCATCACCTGTGCAATACTAAGGAAATCCTGAAAACATGACCTGTTGGTGGGTCTTGAGTACTGGAGTTGAGAATCACTGGTCTATGGGGTAGTTCGCATTTTTTTTTCTTTTTTTCCTCCATTTTAGAAGAAATGAAAAAATTCTGATCAAAAACAAAAAAATTCATGAAAACTCTTGTATAAGAAAATAACAGACTTCTGAATGCACCTCTAGTCCTTATAGATGCAGACTTTGTGTGTTTACCCGCAGGTTTGGCCCCTCAGTGCTGTGGAGTCAGGAATCATGGAGTTTGTGTCCATTTTGGTGGAGTCGGAATAAAATGGACCGACTCCTAAAATGTACCAGATATTGGGTACAGTAGTACAGTGCAGAATGTGCTGAATATTTTTCATAAGAATTTGGGAAAGTTATGAAATGTCCTATAAACATCTGTCCTGTTACTGATGTAAGGATCTGGGCTTTTAGTTAAGATGAATCTGTGCTGCACTTTATGTACATGCTCAGTAGTGACCAGTGCTGTGGAGTCATAGATGTGATGAATCTGTGCTGCACTTTATGCACATGCTCTGTAGTGAGGCAGTGCTGGGGAGTTGTAGATGAGATGAATCTGTGCTGCACTTTATGCACATGCTCAGTAGTGACCAGGGCTGTGGAGTTGTAGATGAGATGAATCTGTGCTGCACTGTTATGATTGAGTCACCGTAGGAGGCAAAAATAGAAATGCTAGCTAAGTCCAGAAAACCAGAGAAGTTGGCAGCTATCGGATTGCAGACCCCTGAACCTATCAACACAACTAGCAGTAGCCGTGGGGGGCTCCTACAATGCCCTAGGCCCCTCGATCACAGCCGGAGGACTACATAGCCTAAAGACAGAAAGGGAAATCTAAACTGCCCCAGAGCAGACCCCAAAGTAAAAGGCAGCCCCCCACATATAATGACGGTGAAGCAAGAAGAAAGAACAAAACACAGACAGAAAGATAGACTGAGCAAAGATGTGGCCCACGCTAGCTTAGATAGGAAAGGACAGGAAGGCTGCTGTCTGCAATCCGTGAAAACCCCTATGAAAATAAGAGCCAACAAACTGACAGTAAAAAAGGCCCTGAAGACGCTAGGCTTCAAAAAAGCTGTGTCAGTACTCAGGAATATTCTGAAGACAGAGCAACAGGCAAAAGGAGATTCAGCTCACCCCAGCAGGGAATGGCAGAATCCAGAAAAGCAAGGAAAACAAAACACTAATGCAAAAAGGCAAAGCAGAAATCTTAGCTTTAGATGAGCAGGAATCAGACTGGTTTCCTAGAAGTCCACAGAGAAATCACCCGCAGGCCAGAAGGGCATCGGCAGCCTTATATCCAGACATTAACTCCACTCAGCCAGTCATCATCATCAGCCCCAGGTGTTTGACAATCAGGCTCACTACCTTTCTTCACCAGAAGAGGGAGTTCCTCGGGCCTCAGTAGTGAAGGGGAAAATGAACTCACAACACTGCAATTTATGCACATGCTCAGTAGTGAGGCAGTGCTGGGGAGTTGTAGACGAGAGGAATCTGTGCTGCACTTTATGCACATGCTCAGTAGTGACCAGTGCTGGGGAGTTGTAGATGAGATGACTCTGTACTGCACTTTATGTACATGCTCAGTAGTGACCAGTGCTGGGGAGTTGTAGATGTGATAAATCTGTGCTGCACTTTAGGCACATGCTCAGTAGTGACCAGTGCTGTGGAGTCAGATGAGATGAATCTGTGCTGCACTTTATGTACATGCTCAGTAGTGACCAGTGCTGGGGAGTTGTAGATGTGATGAATCTGTGCTGCACTTTATGCACATGCTCAGTAGTGACCAGTGCTGGGGAGTTGTAGATGAGATGAATCTGTGCTGCACTTTATGCACATGCTCAGTAGTGACCAGTGCTGGGGAGTTGTAGATGAGATGAATCTGTGCTGCACTTTATGCACATGCTCAGTAGTGACCAGTGCTGGGGAGTTGTAGATGAGATGAATCTGTGCTGCACTTTATGCACATGCTCAGTAGTGACCAGTGCTGGGGAGCCAGAGTCAGGGAAATGGAGTAGTCGTAAGTAAGCCATGGTGGTCAGTAAGGCCAAAAAAGATTGGGAAGGGCATATACTAGTGGGGTGAGAGGCCGTTAGACAATATTAGTAGGTGCAAGTACAGCGACAGAGCACTTCTGCCAGGATATAAGTACAATGCTCTACTGAAGAGCTGACCAGGTTTAGCCCCTCAAGTTCCAGTGTCTGTGGTCTCATGAGAATGGGGGTGCCTTGATTGCAATGCATGCGGCATCGCACATGCATGACTGTTCATTTTACATGGAAACGCATGTGCACTAGCGCTCACGCAGACCCATAAAACATATATACAGAAATGGTCACATAAGGGCACATGCAAGACATAGGATCTTAGCTCTTGTAACTGAAGAGGGTCCCAGCGCTAAGACCCCCACCTGTAACTGTGAGGACACTCAGACAGGAAAACACTTGCACAGACTTAATAGCTCACCATTTATAAGATCTTGGCATCACATAGTTTTAAATTTCCATACATACCCAAGAAGAGCCACTATAATTTATGAAGACATTGATATGATAGTGTTAGACAGGACTAACTGGCCATAAATATTTTTGCAAAGTTTGTATAACATCTCAGGAGCAAGTATCTGCAATTGTGTGTGCAATCAATACGTAATTGACTTTCAATCTTCTGTGACAGGCCAGGCCCCATATGCATCTCTGGACTCAGGTCTCCAGTGGTCTCTATAATTTTTGGAGCGCGGAAACAAATCATTAAAAAAAAAAAAAGTGTAAATCGCAGCCTCGGGCCTGGATACTGTGCATTCATAAATCTGGAGTGTAGCATCTGATCTTTTGTTTCACTGCTTGCTAAATTCACACGATATAGGAAAGCATCAATTTAGTAATTAAGTGTCGGAGCTTAAAATTATAGCACAAGTTATAGCAGAGAATAAAAGCAACATCCGATACACAAACATCACAAATTGTCAATTGGTGGAGGAAGCAGACAGGACTGATCCACAATGACAATTCTGGGATCCATAGGGCACACCCTGAACACTCCCAATTACCAAGGATAATGCGCTTTAAATTATGATGCAATTATTAAGCCATTATTAAAACCATATTTTGGTTTAAGCGTCAATCCTGTTTCCGGATGCTCAATCTGGTAACACAGGCTCCGCTCAGAGATGTCAACGCACAAGTGAATGAAGCCCAACCTTCATACGGGTGGAAAAAACGTCTGTGCACATCACAAACCAAATAGTTGGCGAGGACCGCTGGACATCTTAGGAGCTCGCCATGCTCAAAATGGAGTTATGGCTTCAGTTTACTATAGAAGCAAGGATGCTCCAAAGGATCCATCTAATGACTGATCCCAAAGTACCGATCTACAATGGCGTCTGTTCGGATTCTGTCCTCGCGTCTGTCATTTAGACAGAGGGTCACTGCTGAACCTCGGATGCAAAGCAGAGCAAAACTGACACACGTCACTTTAAAATGAATGGCTTTTTTATGAATGGAAGTGATGGCATTATCACACTAAACGTAACAACTGCCTTCTTTTGCAGAAGTATGGAATAAAAAAAAAAAGAAAACCGAAGTACACACTTCCAGCAATATCAGCTTAGTGTGCTGGCTACCAGTATCAACACTGAAGGGGATACCTCAGCTTTTTCAACATCCCTGAGTTAGAATTTTTTTTGTCTTTTACATGAGAAAAACAAACACCAACCAACAGTTCTAGAGCACCTTTTCTCATAATTATAGTATGCTACTCCTACAAAGTATGCATATATTGACAACTGGGTCTTATTTCTCCTGACACAGGGGTCAGGTGTGACTCAACGGGGAAAGGGAAAAACCCCAAACTGGTAACACCCAGTTGCCCATTTATTCACAAATATCTGGTAGGAATAACTCAGGAAAGGCACAATTTGCAAACATGTTAAAAAGTAGATATATTTTACTGGGGGTGCAAAAAAAAGTAAAAAAAAATACAAATTTTTAACCCCCAAAATTATGCTTATATACACTAAGTATAAACATACACATTGTGTGCATATCATACACAAGCATGCTCTATATCCGCAATGACTTTTTTTTTTTTTAAACTCTATTCCAAAAGCAAAAACTAGGGTCACGTGTAAGGAACTGACCTGCTGTAGAGTAGAACACTGAAGAGAACTGACATTTCCCTTAGTTATTGTCAGACATCTATAATAATAAATGCCCTAACCAGCTTCCGGTTGTAACAACTTCCGTCCAGTTGTAACCGGTGACGTCACCACACACACACGCACGTTAACCCTCAACACACCACACCGCCTCAACACACACTCCTCTCAACTTTCACCTCCACTCATGTCCACTCACTCTTTGGCCGGAGTCACACTGGCGAGCAATACGGGTGCATGAGAGGCGCAAAAAAAAAGCACGCATTAGACACGGACCAATGATTCTCTATGGGGTCACTCGCACCAGGCGTATATTTCTCCTCCGTATCCTACGCTCCGTGCCACTCGCAGCATGCTGCGATTGTCAGCGTACTATGCCCGTAGTACGCCAATGCAAGTCAATGGGTGCGCAAAAAATACAGATTACACACTGACCACACGTGTGACCTGCGAGCAATACGCAGGTCTTTTGGCTGGTGAACAGGAAATGGGCCAATCCATCATCCGGAAGCCTAGACATGCAAATGAGCTCAAAAAGCGCTCCAGACATCCAGGAAGTATGCCTCCACGGAGTACAGCAGCAGCATGGCGTCCACTTACATAAATGTGGAGATTCTAATTGTGCTGGTGCAGGAGCGTTCAGAAATATGGGACCCACGCGACGCAAACTATGCGAACCGCACAAGAAAGGAGGCGTCATGGAGGCGCATCTGTCGCCAGATGTACCATGACTTCGGTGACAGACCACGTGAGGAGCAGCAGAAAATTCGTAAGTGCAACCATAAAAATATAATTAACCTTAGCGCGCGCTATAAAATGACTCTACAATCAGCCCCCCCCCCCCCCCCCTTCCTGGGCATGTAATTTTAGCCTCATGAGGCTGTTACATTAGGATGTGACACGTGGCTTCACACAGCCATAATTAGGGGTTAGGCCACAAGCTCCTCATCCTCCTAGCCACTAAAATTATTTTCAGGGGAGCTAATGAGACCCTGGGTATCGGCCCAATTACATATGCCACCATGGGTAGAACGCACACCCCATAAGGCCCCATGCCTAGACTGTTTGAAAATGTGACCACTCAAATATGTGATTTTGACAATCTTTCCTGTCACATTGCAGTGGATGATGTGATTAAACGGTGGAGAAGCATCCGGGACCAATACCGCCGGGAATGCCAGCAGCGGTCCAGGAGTGGGGATGCTGGCCATGTAAAGCGGAAATATATATATTATGACCGGCTGAACTTCCTCGCCCCAATTCTGGCTCTGAGACCGTAAGTACATACCTCACACCACATGACACAAAAACATTACACAAATACTTTACAGGGACAAAAATATTGATGTATTTTTGCCTCTGTTCTATTTCATAACAGAACTCAATCCAACCTTACGGATCGAGGAACGGCCTCAGAGGCAGAGCCCGTTATTGATCCTGTAGGGGATGAGGTGGCTGGCCCATCTTCTCCCCCTACAAGAAGGATGTCTGAAGAGGAGGCATCACAAGAGCACACAATGGCTGCCCGACAAAACACACCACCAGGACGGTCTGCAGCTGCAACCTCACCCATCCTGGAAGAGATGGGCAACTTGAGCAGCAGCCCAACTGCCCAGATCAGGCCCTCCCCACAGGCTGCTCTAGCAACACGGCGAATAAGAAGAAGGTGCCAGGTCGCCATTCAAGAGAGCAGGACCAATGTGGACACTGGGGTGCTGAATTACCTGTCCAGAGTCACTACAGATGATGGTGAGGAGGCCTATGCACGTAGCCTCACCCTTTATCTCCGTGCCCTTACCCGTGAGGTCAGGCTCCGTATTAGGGGGTGTATTCAGATCCTGCTTGATGCAAGCACCCCCCCCCCCAATACCCCATATGAGGTGTTTGAATTTGTGGAGAGGTGGCAGCTCTCACCAAGAAATTTAATGCGCATGAGACCATCCACACAGATGCTTGCTCAAGCAGGGTCTGAACAGCCCCTAATACGTGGGCCAACACCTCAACCCCTTCCTCCCCCTACCCATCCTTCTATTCCGCAGCCCCAAATGTCTTCAGCAAGCCAACCACACCAATATGGCCACTTGTACCCACCCAGTGTTGGAGGCTGGTCCCAACCTGGTTGGGGACGATCTGGCTATCTTGGTGGGTATGATCCACGGGCCTACCATAGCCAACAAGAAGCCCCTCACCATCATTATTACTCTGGCCAGTATCACCAACAGGCCCAGGAGGCTGGACAACAACAGCATCATGGGCAACAGTATGGCCCCACACAGGGCGATGTTGGCCACAATGTCCAGCAGCACCCCCAGGCTGGTCCTCCCCGTTCCCCTTCCCCTACATATGAGGATTTATGAATCCAAACTTTGGAGATGTCAAGTGACATGTAACTGGTGCTTCTAATCTAGAGAAAAAAAACAGGTGTTCTCCATCACCAACATTTAGAACATAATTTAACACTCACATTTGTAAACAATGTTTTCCAAATATATGAAACAATCCATCATGACAGGCAACGCTACCTCACGCCTTTCACACAGATATTACATGTGTGTATAAAAGAGAATATTTAAATGCGCTATACTGTTACCTGAAAGGATGAAAATACACTAATCACTTGTTAATGCATAGGAAAGGTGTGCTTGCCTTTAGTTAAGTAGTCAACTTTGTTATTAGCATTCTCTAGTAAACCAATTTGAGGCGAACAGCATTCACAATATCACGCTCTCTCTATGTCTTAACAAGTGAGTTTTGTATTTTCATCCTTTCCAGTATAGCATGCTTAAATATTGTCTGTTCTACAGACAGGTAATATCTGTGTGAAAGATGTGAGGTAGCCTTGCCTGTCATGGTGGAATCTTTCTATGTTTGGAAAACATTATGAGGAAATGTGAGTGTTATCTTATTGACTTTATTTTGGTGATGGAGCTCACCCTTTGTTGCCTAATCCAGGTTAATGTAGGCATGCAGCAATGTTATTGCATAATGTTTGTTGCAGTTATTTTCTGTTATGTTAATGTTACATCAAGTTAACGAAGGCCCAAAGGGTCATTTTGGCCATTGCCAAATTTGTGTGATGGCAAAATTATGTTTGCCTTTAAGCAAAAACCAAAAAACAAAAAGGCAAAACTAAAAATTTGTCTACTCTAGTTAACGTCTCTGTGTGATTTCTCACTATCCCTCACAACATACTAACAGACACCAACCAATGCAAAGAAACACTCATAGAATCATAACAAGGCTTGAGTAATATATATTTAGACACACTTTGAACCAAAAATAATTAGAACATAGACACAGCATTCTCTTGCCAAGAAGTAGCCCCCTCAGGTGAGATAAAGTAATTAGTGAATATATCACGCACTTTGAGGCCAGAGAGCGGTCTACGTTGAGGGATGATAGGTGGTCTCACCCTGCGCACATTGTCCGGCCTACGCACAACACCATCAGAGGAGGAGCAATCATGTATCCTGGTGAAGTTATGCAGAACAACACAGGCTTTCACAACTTCATTCACATTTTGCTCACTCAACTGAATGGCAGACTGGAGTACCCGCCATTTGGCACAAAGAATCCCAAAGGAACACTCCACCAGTCGCCTAGCACGTGATAGGCGGAAGTTAAAAATTCTGCGCCTGTGGTCAAGGTTGCTCCGTGGATATGGCCTCATGACATTACGTGATAACTGAAAGGCCTCATCTGCCACAAGGACATAAGGGACTGATTGTTCGGGGGAGCCTGGTAGCTGGCGTGGTGGTGGCAGATCCAACTGGTTGGTGCGTAGCCGCCGACCCATTATGGAAGTATTGAAGACTCTAGAGTCTCCCGTCCTTCCATAGGCCCCAATGTCAACAATTATAAACTTGTATTGAGGGTCTACCAGAGCCAACAATACAACAGAAAAGTATTGCTTATAATTGAAGAATTGGGACCCTGAGTTCGGCGGCTTACGCACCCTGATATGTTTGCCATCCAGGGCCCCAATACAATTTGGAAACTGGCAGTCCTCCTCAAAGTCCCTTGAAATCCTTAACCAGTCTTCCATCCTGGGCTCGGGTAGGAACACCTGATGGAGTCTTGTCCAGATTTGTGCACATGTAGACCTCACTATGCCTGAAATGGTGGACTTTCCAATGAGAAACTCATGGTGGAGGGCGGCATAAGACAGGCCAGTGGACAGGAAGCTGTAGAACAACAGAAATAGTCCAGGTTAGAATGGCTAAAGTAAAAAAAAAATCAGTTACATGCCGACCAAACTTGGTAGGAAATGAGAGAGAACAACACACACATATTTGGTGGCACAATGACTAAGTGATATGCAGTACATATTAGATGTAACATTGTGCTGTGTCAGGTGAAACATATTTTGAGTAAGATGAGGGTATTAAACATTGTCCAAGAAGGCCAAAAAACATAAATTAACACACACATTATGAACATAGAGAATGTGGTTGTGGAGTACATACCGTATTGTGAGTAGAAGTCGCTCCTCTGCAGATATGGCTTGGCGCATCCTAGTGTCCTGAAATGTGATCCCAGGGCGCACTGTCTCCAAGAGGCGATCAAATGTGGAAATGCTCATTCGACAGTACTGGTAAAATTTGTCCGGATGCTCCCGCAGAGACGAATAGAGGCGGTGAAAATGCCCTCTTGTGAGTCGTTGCCTCAAAAGTCGATGTACCCACATGCGTCTCCTCCTCCGCGGATCCACTATCACAGGATATGGTTGGCCAAAGCGCCGTGACAAAAGCCAGGTAAAGAGAACCTGCTCGGTTATATTGAATGTCAGACCCTCTGACATGCTGCACAAAGAACACCAACACACCTCGTGAAAGCAAAGTGAGAAATGTACAGAATGTAGGCAGCCACCTGTTTCTGAGTGTCTAAATAGGGTGCAGGCTAATGATTTAAATTGTTTGCAGGCCTCAAAACCGTTAAATGTCCATTTTGCAAGGCTGCGAGAAAATCTCGCCATACGGATTGCATACGGAGACACACATGCGCAAAATACGCGACCTCACCTTGCTTACGGATGACCTACGGACCACTATTTAGTGGTCATTGATCCGTATTACGCATGTAAAATACGGAGCGTATTTTGCGCAGGTTAGTGTGACTCCAGCCTTTCACTCCACATACGTTCCTTTCTCTCACTCCGTTTCTAATACTCACACCGTCATCGTCGCTGCCCCGACATCTTCCTCCGCCGCCGCGATCCAGGATCCAGACGTTCTCCAGGCCGCCGACATCGGGATCCAAAAAGATGGCGTCGGCGAAATCTCGCGAGATTACGCCGACGCCATTTTGGATCCCGATGTCGCCCATGCCGGCGACGCCATCTTGAATATCGCGGGACTTCACGAAATCCAAGATGGCGTCCAGCAAGAACATGTCGGCGGCCTGGAGAACGTCTGGATCCTGGATCGCGGCGGCGGAGGAAGATGTCGGGGCAGCGACGATGACGGTGTGAGTATGAGAAACGAAGTGAGAGAAAGGAACGTATGTGGAGTGAAAGAGTGAGTGGACATGAGTGGAGGTGAAAGGTGAGAGGAGTGTGTGTTGAGGCGGTGTGGTGTGTTGAGGGTTAACATGGCAAGAGGTGTGAGGCTGTGTGCACACGCTGCGGATTTTGCTGCGGTTCCGCAGCGGTTTTGGCCGCTGCGGACCCGCAGCAGTTTTTGCTGCGGTGTACAGTACCATGATTCCCTATGGGAATCAAAAACCGCAGTGCAGACGGTGCGGAATTTTCCGCGCGGATTATCTGCGGTTTTCAATCCGCAGAAAGAATTGACATGTCAATTCTTTCTGCGGATTCTCCTGCGGTTTGCCATCTCCTCTATTGAGGAGATGAAAATCCGCAGGGCAAAACCGCAGAGCAATCCGCAGGTAAAACCGCAGGTCTTTTGACCTGCGGTTTCACCTGCGGATTTTACAAAATCCGCACGGATGAATCCGCACCTAATCCGCAGCGTGTGCACACAGCCTTAACGACGTCGGCGAAATCTCGCGAGATTTCGCCGACGCCATCTTGCATTCGTGAAATTGCGTCATTTACCTCACGCCGACTTGCTGTGCGGACGCTTGGCATTGCCTGTACCACCATAACTACTGCTGCCTTGATCCTATGCCTGTTTACTGCCGGTGTCTAATTACAGGGCCAATTTGCCTGTACTGCCATAACTATTGCTACCTTGCTCTTCTGCCGGTGTCTAATTACAGGGCCAATTTGCCTATACCGCCATAACTACTGCTGCCTTGCTCCTCTGCCGGTGTCTAATTACAGGGCTAATTTGCCTCTACCGCCATAACTACTGCTGCATTGCTCCTCTGCCGGTGTCTAATTACAGGATCAATTTGCCTCTACCGCCATAACTACTGCTGCCTTGCTCCTCTGCCGGTGTCTAATTACAGGGCTAATTTGCCTCTACCGCCATAACTACTGCTGCCTTGCTCCTCTGCCGGTGTCTAATTACAGGATCAATTTGCCTCTACCGCCATAACTACTGCTGCATTGCTCCTCTGCTGGTGTCTAATTACAGGGCCAATTTGCCAATACCGCCATAACTACTGCTGCCTTGCTCCTCTGCTGGTGTCTAATTACAGGATCAATTTGCCTCTACCGCCATAACTACTGCTGCATTGCTCCTCTGCTGGTGTCTAATTACAGGGCCAATTTGCCAATACCGCCATAACTACTGCTGCCTTGCTCCTCTGCTGGTGTCTAATTACAGGATCAATTTGCCTCTACCGCCATAACTACTGCTGCCTTGCTCCTCTGCCGGTGTCTAATTACAGGGCCAATTTGCCTCTACCGCCATAACTACTGCTGCCTTGCTCCTCTGCCGGTGTCTAACTACAGGGCCAATTTGCCACTACCACTTCATAACTACTGCTGGGCAATTACAGGGTCAATTAGTATCTGTTTACTCTACAATACTCCAGGACGCCTTCTTCACTGCCAGATAACTGCCAAATAGACTCCTTTACCTGTGCCAACATGAGTCATAACAAAAAGTATGCCAATGCCAGTGAAAGGAAAGCAGCTTTAGCACTATGACAAAAACAACGCCGTGCTAATGAGACTCCTGAGGAAAAACACCATCGCCTTGAGAAGATTAAGGCTTATAAACGCCGTCGCCTCACACACGAATCCCCTAACTCTAAATCCATAAGATTGGCTGAAGAAGCCTCTGCACGCCGTCACCGCCGACAACAGACGGCCTCTTCCTCATCATTATTATTAGACTCACAACAGGATGCTTCCACATCAGCATGTGGAACAATTTACTGCTACACTTCATCCCATATGCCGTTCACTGACATAACTAATCAGCAATCTGTTTCTGCCCTATCAATACCACCATTCAATACCGATGCACAGTATGCCAATGCCAGTGAAAGGAAAGCAGCTTTAGCACTACGACAAAAACAACGCCGTGCTAATGAGACTCCTGAGGAAAAACAGCATCGACTTGACAAGATTAAGGCTTATAAACGCCATCGTCTCACACACGAATCCCCCAACTCTAAATCTATTACATTGGCTGAAGAAGCCTCTACACGCCATCACCGCCAACAACAGACGGCTTCTTCCTCATCATCTATAATAATAAATGCCCTAAGCAGCTTCCGGTTGTAACAACTTCCGTCCAGTTGTAACCGGTGACGTCACCACACACACGCACATGTTAACCCTCAACACACCACACCGCCTCAACACACACTCCTCTCACCTCCACTCACGTCCACTCACTCTTTCACTCCACATACGTTCCTTTCTCTCACTCCGTTTCTCATACTCACACCGTCATCGTCGCTGCCCCGACATCTTCCTCCGCCGCCGCGATCCTGGATCCAGACGTTCTCCAGGCCGCCGACATGTTCTTGCGGCGACGCCATCTTGGATTTCGTGAAATACCGCGAGATTCAAGATGGCGTCGCCGCAAGAACATGTCGCTGGCGTGGACGACTCGGGATCCAAAAAGATGGCGTCGGCGAAATCTCGCGAGATTACGCCGACGCCATTTTGGATCCCGATGTCGTCCACGCCGGCGACATGTTCTTGCGGCGACGCCATTTTGGATCGGCGAAATCCAGCGATAGTCAAGATGGCGTCGCCGCAAGAACATGTCGCCGGCGAGGACGACGTCGGGATCCAAAATGGCGTCGGCGAAAACTCGCGAGATTTCGCCGACGCCATTTTGGATCCCGACGTCATCCACGCCGGCGACATGTTCTTCCGGCGACGCTATCTTGACTATCGCGGGATTTCACGATACTCAAGATGGCGTCGCCGCAAGAACATGTCGCCGGCGTGGACAACGTCTGGATCCAGGATGGCGCCGGCGGAAGAAGATGTCGGGGATCGTGGAGCAGCGGCGATGACGGCGTGAGTATGAGAGACGGAGTGAGAGAAGGGGTCGTATGTGGAGTGAATGAGTGAGTGGAGATGGTGAAAGGTGAGAGGAGTGTGTGTTGATGAGTGTGTGTGTTGAGGGTTAACATGGCAAGAGGTGTGATGCTATCGCATCCTCCCGATGCCATAGCATCGGGCCATAATCTAGTTAACATATAAAGCTCAATGTGGGTATGTATGTATGTATGTATGTATGTATGTATGTATGTATGTATGTATGTCCAGGATTGGCATCCGCACCGTCGCAGCTACAGCCACACGTCTGGACCCCGAGAGCGTCATAGGCTATGTTGTGAGGCGAAGTTTTAACCCCGCGTGTTCCAATTCACCAAACCATTTTGCCCCTATCTACATAATGTGGAAAAAGTGAAAGGAAAAGTGTTGGAGGCAAATTGACAGCTGCCAGATGTGAACAAGGGGGACTTAAAGAATGAGAGCGATGGCGCCAAAGACTATATACACCGTACAGTTGCTAAGGTGAGGCCCTGACATGGGATACTCACCACACACGGGGATATTAACACACACAAACTGCGCCACACACTACCACGTGCTTCAACACATATACCACGCTCAGCACACATTTCACCACACATACACCAACCTCGCCACATAAAAGTCTAAACACAAAAGTCGCCACTCAAAACTCGCCACGCTGTCCCAGAGCGGTTTACAAGATGAAAAATGAGCTGTGATTGGTTGCTATCAGCAACAGTTTTTCTTTGTAGACAGTTGTGGTAACTGAGGCCTATTATTCTTATCATTTCTATGGTGTTATCGTCCTTCTGTAAAGCTGGAAATAACACAATTTATTACCGTGCCAACCAGACCACCCTCTGACACAGACTGCAAGGGGAGCCCAGTATCACACAGGATAGGATTAGATACGCGGCTCAGCAGTCAGTATCCAACAGAATAGGATTAGATACACGGCTCAGCAGTCAGTATCACACAGGATGGGATTAGATACACAGCTCAGCAGTCAGTATCACACAGGAGAGAATTAGACACATGGCTCAGCAGTCAGTATCACACAGGATAGGATTAGATACATAGCTCGGCAGACAGTATCACACAGGATAGGATTAGATACGCGGCTCAGCAGTCAGTATCCAACAGAATAGGATTAGATACACGGCTCAGCAGTCAGTATCACACAGGATGGGATTAGATACACGGCTCAGCAGTCAGTATCACACAGGATGGGATTAGATACACAGCTCAGCAGTCAGTATCACACAGGAGAGAATTAGACACATGGCTCAGCAGTCAGTATCACACAGGATAGGATTAGATACATAGCTCGGCAGACAGTATCACACAGGATAGGATTAGATACCGGTTCAGCAGACAGTATCACACAGGATAGGATTAGATACACAGCTCAGCAGTCAGTATCACACAGGATAGGATTAGATACACAGCTCAGCAGTCAGTATCACACAGCATAGGATTAGATACACGGTTCAGCAGACAGTATCACACAGGATAGGATTAGATACACAGCTCAGTAGTCAGTATCACACAGGATAGGAATAGATAAACAGCTCAGCAGTCAGTATCACACAGGATAGGATTAGATGCACGTTTTGATGTGCAATATAATCATTATAATTTGTTATAACTAACCACAGTTGGTTACTATGCCCAGGCAACGCCGGGCTCTTCAGCTAGTCAATCTATAAAACCCTAAGGCTATGTGCCCATGCATGCAGACATTTTCTTTTTCTAAACTTGTCTCCTTCCCAGAAAACGCCCGTTTTATTTCGGCGCGTTTTTTGCTTAAAAACGCGTTTTTGATGCGTCTTTTCTGACTCATAGAAAATAGCAGAAACGCGTACTTTTCCGCAAAATTAATGAGCATGCTGCGTTTTTTTTACAGCTAAGCTTTTTTTTGCGTGTTTTGACCGGGATAAACGCTTCAAAAATGCTTAAAAAACGCTTACATGGGCACACAGCCTAGATGTGACTGCTCATGATAGATGGGGAGAAACTGCGCCAACATCTTGCTCAGCCTTGGAATACTTTGGACATGTACAAAACGCTGTTTTTTTAACCATACGCCCTCCTCACATGCACATTACACAATAATGTTACTTCATGATGGGGTAACCGCATAGGTTAGTAATTAGTTCCCTGTTGCTGGGTGCAGCAATGTCAGACGTGACTTATGTTACAGCTGACATGTAGCATAGCAAGACTAAAACATCTGCATTGTGAAGTGGAAACATGATGCCGTCCATATGCGGGAACGTATTCCCCAGACCGGGCCGGCATCACTCACCATTCCTCTACACCCTCCGTGCATTACTAGAGGAGCTGACAATTCCTTACACTGATGTCAGACTGGAGGCCTTGGGCTTGCTCGGGTAATTTGAAGTGTTTCCTGTAGGTGAACCCCACCCTTGACAAGATCAGTTGCTGCCTTTTCCTCTATCCCCCTTAAAGTACAGGGAATAAGCAGCCTTTTGTTACTGAGATCGGGCCTCTCATAAACCCCCCTGCTTTTCATTAGGATTTCATCTAAGCCCATTGCTGGCTTGAGAGCAGGACATATTGATGATTTATTTTGCAGGGTTTGGGCTCAGTCTATGCAGCAGCTTGGTCATAAAACGTTCAGCTCCCTGAGCCAGATTTATTCTGAATTCTGACAAAAAAAAACCAAAACAACATGCATGCCCCATTCCACCTGCTCAGCTCCAACGTCATTTCTGACGAGGCGGGCCACACGCCATCAGCAGCTCAGACCAACCCAGTCTACTTCCTGCAAGTCCCGGCCATACACCACAGCGTGAGCCCAACAATGACAATCTCACCACCGCAAACCCCAATGCCAACCAATCACTCCAACAATGCCATGTGGTAACCAAAACATAGCAACGTAATTCACTCACGTCAGTAAGGGAAACTACAACACACAAACCCCCAGCAGCTGATAAACAAGAGCAGCTAATATCAGACACATGCAAAGGTTTCTGGAGGCTTTAACTGCAGACCGGTGATCATTGGGGGAGTGACACTTCCCTGGATGTCTTTTCACTAGATCTATAGTCAGCCTCTACTCGGTCTGAACTAGTTGAAAGCGTAAAATAGATTGTTTCAGGTAGAAGTGAAATGGAATTTAACATAGGACTAGTCACCTCTCACTATAAGGGCTCTTGCGGACCAGGGCTGTGGAGTCAGTAAGCCAAACCTCCGAATCCTCAATTTCCATGACACAGACTCCACCAAAATGGGTTCCGACTCCACAGCCATGGTGCTGGTAAGCGTATCTTCGGTCCAAGTGGCATGCAAAGTTATCTTATGGGGCTGTTAATTTGTCTGAAATTTTTTCAGATGAACTTTTGTTAATGACCAAATACTTATTTTCCACCATAACTTGCAAAATAAATCTTGCCAAAATCAGACATGGTGATTTTCTGGATTTTTCTTCTCATTTTGGCTCTCATTGTTGTGGTCTACCTATGATTTCAATCACAGGCCTCTCTCATCTTTTTAAGTGGGAGAACTTGCACAATTGGTGGCTGACTAAATAGTTCCCCCCCCCCCTACTGTATGTAATAAAGCATTACTCCAGGTTTATCTTCCATCCAGTAGGTGTCCTAAAACCACTTTACACCTGTTAGAATGAAAAATGAATAGTGAAGCAGGCCTTATACAAAATTTAGCAAGAGAGAACATTTTTTATTTCGGCATGCAGCCATTTCTCCTGGCTCCCTGTAAATATGAGTATTTGGTCAACAGTTTATAGGTCTTCAACAGGGAAAGAGGAAAAAGCCGCTGACAAGACTCCTCTGGCAGCAGCTTATCTTTTCTGAAAATAAAAGGATCCGCAGTTGAAATCCCGATGGTCGATCATTCTCTTACCCAGACATCTGTCAGGAGAAATTTTGGAGGCCCCACAGACACACCAGATGGTAGGGTGACCCTGCCAAAATTGGAGGTTTCAGCAAATGTTTATCTAATGTGAATAGCTGAGTTTACGTAGTGATGAGTCCCCACTCAAAGATCACTTTCTCTGGATAATCTGATTCAAAAGATTCGCAGGACACTGATCCAGTGACAACGTTGAAAGTCTGTGGCCCCCACACTGGAGCCATGCAAACCTCCATTTACTTGCCAGAAGGAGAGGACAGTTATTTTGAACTTTTGACTTTCAGTCTCCATATCACACCATCCATTACTGCTTTGAGCGTGAGGTTACCTTTAATTTATAGACAATCTTGGCTATTTAATACTACATAAATTTGACTTGCAACTATTTAGCATATGATTAGTTATGCAGATTCTTGTCAGGTCACTGCATTATTGTTTTGCTCCTGATGGTGGAAAAATATTTTTCTTCCTGAATACTACAAAATACAATCTCACATTCCCCAATAGTTCAGTGTGTTATTCGGTTGATTCCCAAGTAAAAGGTCATTGGTTCTAATCGAAGAGCAGCCATAAAGAAAATTTCCCAAGAAAAGAGAAACAGCATCATCCAGATCGATAGCGGCCTCTTGACCACTAAAATTGCCACACTGCATCATGCGAGTGCTATGACAGTAGGAACAATGAAGTTCGTCCTTCCATTCAGAAGCCAAAAGGTGGACATCCATGCAAAACATTGGAGTCAACAAGTCGGTTCATCCCAAGGTCTATCAGTTCTGGAGCAACAAACACGGCAGTGGAGGTGGCTCAAAAGCTTCCTAATAGTGAGATCATAGACATCGATGCAAGCACCGTGCCATGCACATTACTTAAGTCTGGCATGGTGGTCCGAAAAAAGGTGAAGAAGCCTCAACTTCAATATTGTCATAAGAAGCATCGGTTCGAGTTTACAAAGTACGAAAAGTGGACATGTAAAGATTTGAAACGGGTGATTTAACAGATTGAGAAATTGAAGGAAATGTCAAGTTTGGTGGAGGAAACCTGATGATATGGGTCTGTTTCACAGCCAAAGGCATTGGATCGATGGTGGTTTCAATGATGAGCTATATGAGCATCCTACAAGATGTCCACCAGGACAACAACCTAAAGCATGCATCAAGATTAGGGATGAAACGGTTCAATGACAATGAAGTAGAGGTACTTGATTGGCCCTCGCAGTCCCCAGACCTCAACCCAATCCAACACCTGTGGGTAGAATTGAAGAAAAAAAAAAAAAAAAATTCATACCCAAGTGAGTTGACCAGTATGCACCAACTTTGGGAACGTGTGGAAGAGACCAGAGATGAAATTTTGGTCGACATATGCAAGAATCTGATCGATAGGATGCCAAGAAGGATTCAGACAGTGTTAAAAGCCAAAAGATGGATTTACAAAATACTAACAAAATAATAAAAATTAAAATTTAGATCTTTAGGAGCAAAACAGTATCAATGCAGTCACGCAACAGGAATTTGCATAACTAATCATATGCTAAAATAGTTACAAGTCAAATTTATGTATGAGATATCCAAGAGGATTGTCTATAAAAAAGATACAACAAAAAACTGACTGGCACATCCAAACTAGTGTGAATAGGTGCATACCGGGTGCAGCTACCTCCATATACAATAAAAGGTTGCACTCTATCGTGCTAGCATGTCGATGTGAAATATGAATAGCAATACGCTCTTCATCATGTGGTGACTTTATTTACAGCAGGTTCCTGCCTACCCATAAACGCAGACTTTACTGAGAGAGGTGTCCACATTCACCCAGGAATTCAGACATCAGCCTAAGAGGTGTTGACTTTGGATAGGGACCCATCAGTCTTATGGGAACACCTTGACGCTGGTT